>NC_091364.1:16918346-17180846 GCF_038502225.1 Cherax quadricarinatus | reverse complement strand
GTGTGGTGACCCGTCACTGTCTCCTGAAGGTGTGTGGTGACCCGTTACTGGCTCCTGAAGGTGTGTGGTGACCCGTTACTGGCTCCTGAAGGTGTGTGGTGACCCGTCACTGGCTCCTGACGGAGTGTAGGTGTTTGCACACGTGATTTACATATTTATGTGTACATGTGTGTGTGTGTTTAGTGTAGAGATAGAAGTGTCAGGTGTGGGTACGTGTGTGTTTCTGTTTACATACCAGTAACAATAAAAGGAGAGGATTATATGCCGTGTTGAATACATGAATGTGTATCTTGATATACAGGTTATGTGTGCGTGTTGCTTTATTCATGCGTCTGTATGTGTGATGTGTGTTTAGGATGTGTATGTGTATGGGTATGTGGCATAGGAACAATATTAAATATAAAAATATGTTCAAAATAATCACTTAGTGGCCAGTTCTTGGTGGGCTAACTGTGATAGAGATCTCTCTTCTCTCAAGTATTCGACGTTCGAGTCAGTCCAGGTGGACGTTATTACAGAGCGCAGATTTTCTGCGTGTTCTCCTCTGTAATAACACCTTGCTCTGTATAGTGATATTAATACATTTGTGTACTAATATCATATATGGACAGTACTTCAAGGGTGTCTAAAACTGCTGACCTAAGGGAAGTGGTGAAGGGTGTATGGATGAACACTTGGAACCATGGACCTGGGGTGGGACTTGCTGACCTCAGGGAAGTGGCGAAGGGTGTATGAATGAACACTTGGAACAACGGACCTAGGGTGGGACTTGCTGACCTCAGGGAAGTGGTAAAAGGTGTATACCTGAAACCACGGACCAGGGGTGGGACTTGCTGACCTCAGGGAAGTGGTGAAGGGTGTATGGATGAACACTTGGAACCACGATCCTGGGACTTGCTGACCTCAGGGGGGTGGGACAGGGTGAGGCATCAAAAATATCGAAAAGAACTTCCAGAGTTTCAGGGGGAAGGGAAGATATCCGGGGGCCCACGGATAGATTCCTGGACACATGAACCTCGGGAAGGCTTAGCGTAGGATAGGAAATGGGGAAGGGAGAATATCTGAGGGGACAAAGAAGGACTCCTGGACACAAGAACCTGGGGAAGGTAGGACTACTGAGTGTAGGAGAGGAAGTGGGGAAGGGAGAATATCTGAGGGGACACAGATGGACTCCTGGGGACATGAACCTGGGGAAGGTAAGATCACTGAGTGTAGGATAGGAAATGGGGAAGGGAGAATATCTGAGGGGACACAGATGGACTCCTGGCCACATGAACCTGGGGAAGGTAAGATTACTGAGTATAGGTAGGAAGTGGGGAAGGGAGAATATATGAGGGGACACAGATGGACTCCTGGACACATGAACCTGGGAAAGGTAAGATTACTGAGTGTATGATAGGAAGTGGGGAAGGGAGAATATCTGAAAGGACACAAATGGACTCCTGGACACATGAACCTGGGGAAGGTAAGATTACTGAGAGTAGGATAGGAAGTGGGGAAGGATGAATATCTGAGGGGACACAGATGGACTCCTGGACACATGAACCTGGAGGAGGTAAGATTACTGAGTGTAGGATAGGAATTGGGGAAGGGAGAATATCTGAGGGGACACAGATGGACTCCTGGATACATGAACCTAGGGAAGGTAACACCACTGAGTGTTGGATAGGAAATGGGGAAGGGAGAATATCTGAGGGGACACAGATGGACTCCTGGACACATGAACCTGGAGAAGGTAAGATTACTGAGTTTAGGTAGGAAGTGGGGAAGGGAGAATATCTGAGGGGACACAGATGGACTCCTGGACACATGAACCTGGGGAAGGTAAGATTACTGAGTGTAGGATAGGAATTGGGGAAGGGAGAATATCTGAGGGGACACAGATGGACTCCTGGATACATGAACCTGGGGAAGTTAAGATTACTGAGTGTATGATAAGAAGTGGGGAAGGGAGAATATATGAGGGGAGACAGATGGACTCCTGGACACATAAACCTGGAGAAAGTAAGATTACTGAGTGTGTGATAGGAAGTGGAGAAGGGAGAATACCTGAGGGGACACAGATGGTCTCTTGGACACATGAACCCGGGAAAGTTAAGATTACTGTGTGCAAAATAGGAAGTGGGGAAGGTAGAATATCTGTGGGGACACAGATGGACTCCTGGACACATGAACCTGGGGAATGTAAGATTACTGAGTGTAGGATAGGAACTGGGGAAGGGAGAATATCTGAGGGGACACAGATGGACCCCTGGACACATGAACCTGGGGAAGGTAAGATCACTGAGTGTAGGATCGGAAATGGGGAAGGGACAATATCTGAGGGGACACAGATGGACTCCTGGACACATGAATCTGGGGAAGGTAAGATTTCTGAGTGTAGGATAGGAAGTGGGGAAGGGAGAATATATGAGGGGACACAGATGGACTCCTGGACACATGAACCTGGGGAAGGTAAGATTACTGAGTGTATGATAGGAAGTGGTGAAGGGGGAATATCTGAGGGGACACAGATGGACTCCTGGACACATGAACCTTAGAAAGTTAAGATTACTGAGTGTAGGACAGGAAGTGGGGAAGGGAGAATATATGAGGGGACACAGATGGACTCCTGGACACATGAACCTGGGGAAGGTTAGATTACTGAGTATATGATAGGAAGTGGAAAAGGAAGAATATCTGAGGGGACACAGATGGGCTCCTGGACACATGAACCTGGGGAAGGTTAGATTACTGAGTGTAGGATAGGAACTGGGGAAGGGAGAATATCTGAGGGGACACAAATGGACTCCTGGACACATGAACCTGGGGAAGATAAGATCACTGAGTGTAGGATCGGAAATGGGGAAGGGACAATATCTGAGGGGACAGAGATAGACTCCTGGACACATGAACCTGGGAAAGGTAAGATTACTGAGTGTAGGATAGGAACTGGGGAAGGGAGAATATCTGAGGGGACACAAATGGACTCCTGGACACATGAACCAGGGGAAGATAAGATTACTGAGTGTAGGATAGGAAGTGGGGAAGGGAGAATATCTGAGCGGACACAGATGGACTCCTGGACACATGAACCTGGGGAAGGTTAGATTACTGAGTGTAGGTTGGGAAGTGGGGAAGGGAGAATATCTGAGGGGACACAGATAGACTCCTGGACACATGAACCTGGGAAAGGTAAGATTACTGAGTGTAGGATAGGAACTGGGGAAGGGAGAATATCTGAGGGGACACAAATGGACTCCTGGACACATGAACCTGGGGAAGATAAGAAGATTACTGAGTGTAGGATAGGAACTGGGAAAGGGAGAATATCTGAGGGGACACAGATGGACTTTTGGACACATGAACCTGGGGAAGGTAAGATTACTGAGTGTAGGATAGGAAGTGGGGAAGGGAGAATATCTGAGGGGAAACAGACCGACTCCTGGACACATGAACCTGGGAAAGGTAAGATTACTGAGTGTAGGATAGGAAGTGGGGAAGGGAGAATATCTGTGAGGACACAGATGGACTCCTGGACACGTGAACCTGGGGAAGGTAAGACTACTGAGTGTAGGATAGGAACTGGGGAAGGGAGAATATCTGAGGGGACACAAATGGACTCCTGGACACATGAACCTGGGGAAGGTAAGATTACTGAGTGTAGGATAGGAAGTGGGGAAGGGAGAATATCTGAGGGGACACAGATGGACTCCTGGACACATGAACCTGGAGGAGGTAAGATTACTGAGTGTAGGATAGGAATTGGGGAAGGGAGAATATCTGAGGGGACACAGATGGACTCCTGGATACATGAACCTAGGGAAGGTAACACCACTGAGTGTTGGATAGGAAATGGGGAAGGGAGAATATCTGAGGGGACACAGATGGACTCCTGGATACATGAACCTGGGGAAGTTAAGATTACTGAGTGTATGATAAGAAGTGGGGAAGGGAGAATATATGAGGGGAGACAGATGGACTCCTGGACACATAAACCTGGAGAAAGTAAGATTACTGAGTGTGTGATAGGAAGTGGAGAAGGGAGAATACCTGAGGGGACACAGATGGTCTCTTGGACACATGAACCCGGGAAAGTTAAGATTACTGTGTGCAAAATAGGAAGTGGGGAAGGTAGAATATCTGTGGGGACACAGATGGACTCCTGGACACATGAACCTGGGGAATGTAAGATTACTGAGTGTAGGATAGGAACTGGGGAAGGGAGAATATCTGAGGGGACACAGATGGACCCCTGGACACATGAACCTGGGGAAGGTAAGATCACTGAGTGTAGGATCGGAAATGGGGAAGGGACAATATCTGAGGGGACACAGATGGACTCCTGGACACATGAATCTCGGGAAGGTAAGATTTCTGAGTGTAGGATAGGAAGTGGGGAAGGGAGAATATATGAGGGGACACAGATGGACTCCTGGACACATGAACCTGGGGAAGGTAAGATTACTGAGTGTATGATAGGAAGTGGTGAAGGGGGAATATCTGAGGGGACACAGATGGACTCCTGGACACATGAACCTTAGAAAGTTAAGATTACTGAGTGTAGGACAGGAAGTGGGGAAGGGAGAATATATGAGGGGACACAGATGGACTCCTGGACACATGAACCTGGGGAAGGTTAGATTACTGAGTATATGATAGGAAGTGGAAAAGGAAGAATATCTGAGGGGACACAGATGGGCTCCTGGACACATGAACCTGGGGAAGGTTAGATTACTGAGTGTAGGATAGGAACTGGGGAAGGGAGAATATCTGAGGGGACACAAATGGACTCCTGGACACATGAACCTGGGGAAGATAAGATCACTGAGTGTAGGATCGGAAATGGGGAAGGGACAATATCTGAGGGGACAGAGATAGACTCCTGGACACATGAACCTGGGAAAGGTAAGATTACTGAGTGTAGGATAGGAACTGGGGAAGGGAGAATATCTGAGGGGACACAAATGGACTCCTGGACACATGAACCAGGGGAAGATAAGATTACTGAGTGTAGGATAGGAAGTGGGGAAGGGAGAATATCTGAGGGGACACAGATGGACTCCTGGACACATGAACCTGGGGAAGGTTAGATTACTGAGTGTAGGTTGGGAAGTGGGGAAGGGAGAATATCTGAGGGGACACAGATAGACTCCTGGACACATGAACCTGGGAAAGGTAAGATTACTGAGTGTAGGATAGGAACTGGGGAAGGGAGAATATCTGAGGGGACACAAATGGACTCCTGGACACATGAACCTGGGGAAGATAAGAAGATTACTGAGTGTAGGATAGGAACTGGGAAAGGGAGAATATCTGAGGGGACACAGATGGACTTTTGGACACATGAACCTGGGGAAGGTAAGATTACTGAGTGTAGGATAGGAAGTGGGGAAGGGAGAATATCTGAGGGGAAACAGACCGACTCCTGGACACATGAACCTGGGAAAGGTAAGATTACTGAGTGTAGGATAGGAAGTGGGGAAGGGAGAATATCTGTGAGGACACAGATGGACTCCTGGACACGTGAACCTGGGGAAGGTAAGACTACTGAGTGTAGGATAGGAACTGGGGAAGGGAGAATATCTGAGGGGACACAAATGGACTCCTGGACACATGAACCTGGGGAAGGTAAGATTACTGAGTGTAGGATAGGAAGTGGGGAAGGGAGAATATCTGAGGGGACACAGATGGACTCCTGGACACATGAACCTGGAGGAGGTAAGATTACTGAGTGTAGGATAGGAATTGGGGAAGGGAGAATATCTGAGGGGACACAGATGGACTCCTGGATACATGAACCTAGGGAAGGTAACACCACTGAGTGTTGGATAGGAAATGGGGAAGGGAGAATATCTGAGGGGACACAGATGGACTCCTGGACACATGAACCTGGAGAAGGTAAGATTACTGAGTTTAGGTAGGAAGTGGGGAAGGGAGAATATCTGAGGGGACACAGATGGACTCCTGGACACATAAACCTGGAGAAAGTAAGATTACTGAGTGTGTGATAGGAAGTGGAGAAGGGAGAATACCTGAGGGGACACAGATGGTCTCTTGGACACATGAACCCGGGAAAGTTAAGATTACTGTGTGCAAAATAGGAAGTGGGGAAGGTAGAATATCTGTGGGGACACAGATGGACTCCTGGACACATGAACCTGGGGAATGTAAGATTACTGAGTGTAGGATAGGAACTGGGGAAGGGAGAATATCTGAGGGGACACAGATGGACCCCTGGACACATGAACCTGGGGAAGGTAAGATCACTGAGTGTAGGATCGGAAATGGGGAAGGGACAATATCTGAGGGGACACAGATGGACTCCTGGACACATGAATCTCGGGAAGGTAAGATTTCTGAGTGTAGGATAGGAAGTGGGGAAGGGAGAATATATGAGGGGACACAGATGGACTCCTGGACACATGAACCTTAGAAAGTTAAGATTACTGAGTGTAGGACAGGAAGTGGGGAAGGGAGAATATATGAGGGGACACAGATGGACTCCTGGACACATGAACCTGGGGAAGGTTAGATTACTGAGTATATGATAGGAAGTGGAAAAGGAAGAATATCTGAGGGGACACAGATGGGCTCCTGGACACATGAACCTGGGGAAGGTTAGATTACTGAGTGTAGGATAGGAACTGGGGAAGGGAGAATATCTGAGGGGACACAAATGGACTCCTGGACACATGAACCTGGGGAAGATAAGATCACTGAGTGTAGGATCGGAAATGGGGAAGGGACAATATCTGAGGGGACAGAGATAGACTCCTGGACACATGAACCTGGGAAAGGTAAGATTACTGAGTGTAGGATAGGAAGTTGGGAAGGGAGAATATCTGTGGGGACACAAATGGACTCCTGGACACATGAACCTGGGGAAGATAAGATTACTGAGTGTAGGATAGGAAGTGGGGAAGGGAGAATATCTGAGAGGACACAGATGGACTCCTGGACACATGAACCTGGGGAAGGTAAGATTACTGAGTGTATGATAGGAAGTGGAGAAGGGAGAATATCTGAGGGGACACAGATGGACTTTTGGACACATGAACCTGGGGAAGGTAAGATTACTGAGTGTAGGATAGGAAGTGGGGAAGGGAGAATATCTGAGGGGAAACAGACCGACTCCTGGACACATGAACCTGGGAAAGGTAAGATTACTGAGTGTAGGATAGGAAGTGGGGAAGGGAGAATATCTGTGAGGACACAGATGGACTCCTGGACACGTGAACCTGGGGAAGGTAAGACTACTGAGTGTAGGATAGGAACTGGGGAAGGGAGAATATCTGAGGGGACACAAATGGACTCCTGGACACATGAACCTGGGGAAGATAAGATTGCTGAGTGTAGGATAGGAACTGGGAAAGGGAGAATATCTGAGGGGACACAGATGGACTTTTGGACACATGAACCTGGGGAATGTAAGATTACTGAGTGTAGGATAGGAAGTGGGGAAGGGATAATATCTGAGGGGAAACAGACCGACTCCTGGACACATGAACCTGGGAAAGGTAAGATTACTGAGTGTAGGATAGGAACTGGGGAAGGGAGAATATCTGAGGGGACACAGATGGACTCTTGGACACATGAACCTGGAAAAGTTAAGATTACTGAGTGTAGGATAGGAAATGGGGAAGGAAGAATATCTAAGGGGACACAGATGGACTCCTGGACACATGAACCTGGGGAAGGTAAGATTACTGAGTGTAGGTTGGGAAGTGGGGAAGGGAGAATATCTGAGGAGACACAGATGGACTCCTGGACACACGAACCTGGGAAAGGTAAGATTACTGAGTGTAGGATAGGAACTGGGGAAGGGAGAATATCTGAGGGGACACAAATGGACTCCTGGACACATGAACCTGGGGAAGGTAAGATTACTGAGTGTAGGATAGGAAATGGGGAAGGGAGAATATCTAAGGGGACACAGATGGACTCCTGGACACATGAACCTGTGGAAGGTAAGATCACTGAATGAAGGATAGGAAGTGGAGAAGCGAGAATATCTGAGGGGACACAGATGGACTCCTGGGCACATGAACCTGGGGAAGGTAAGATCACTGAGCCTTGGATTGGAAATGGGGAAGGGAGAATATCTGAGGGGACACAGATGGACTCCTGGACACATAAACCTGGAGAAGGTAAGATTACTGAGTGAATGATAGGAAGTGGAGAAGGGAGAATATATGAGGAGACACAGATGGACTCCTGGACACATAAACCTGGAGAAGGTAAGATTACTGAGTGAATGATAGGAAGTGGAGAAGGGAGAATATCTGAAAGGACACAGATGGACTCCTGGACACATGAACCTCGGAAAGTTAAGATTACTGAGAGTAGGATAGGAAGTTGGGAAGGGAGAATATCTGTGAGGACACAGATGGTCTCCTGGACACATGAACCTGGGGAAGGTAAGATTACTGAGTGTAGGATAGGAAGTGGGGAAGGGAGAATATCTGAGGGGACACAGAAAGACTCCTGGACACATGAACCTGGGGAAGGTAAGATTACTGAGTGTAGGTAGGAAATGGGGAAGCGAGAATATCTGAGGGGACACAGACGGTCTCCTGGACACATGAACCTGGGAAAAGTAAGATTACTGAGTGTATGATAGGAAGTGGGGAAGGGAGAATATCTGAGGGGACACAAATGGACTCCTGGATACATGAACCTGGGGAAGTTAAGATTGCTGAGTGTAGGATAGGAAGTTGGGAAGGGAGAATATCTGTGAGGACACAGATGGTCTCCTGGACACATGAACCTGGGGAAGGTAAGATTACTGAGTGTAGGTTGGGAAGTGGGGAAGGGAGAATATCTGAGGGAGCACAGATGGTCTCCTGGACACATGAACCTGGGAAAGGTAAGATTACTGAGTGTAGGATAGGAACTGGGGAAGAGAGAATATCTGAGGGGACACAAATGGACTCCTGGACACATGAACCTGGGGAATGTAAGATTACTGAGTGTAGGATAGGAACTGGGAAGGGAGAATATCTGAGGGGACACAGATGGACTCCTGGAAAAATGAACCTGTGGAAGGTAAGATCACTGAGTGAAGGATAGGAAGTGTAGAAGCGAGAATATCTGAGGGGACACAGATGGACTCCTGGGCACATGAACCTGGGGAAGGTAAGATCACTGAGTGTAGGATTGGAAATGGGGAAGGGAGAATATCTGAGGGGACACAGAAAGACTCCTGGATACATGAACCTGGGGAAGGTAAGATTACTGAGTGTAGGTAGGAAATGGGGAAGGGAGAATATCTGAGGGGACACAGACGGTCTCCTGGACACATGAACCTGGGAAAAGTAAGATTACTGAGTGTATGATAGGAAGTGGGGAAGGGAGAATATCTGAGGGGACACAAATGGACTCCTGGATACATGAACCTGGGGAAGTTAAGATTACTGAGTGTATGATAAGAAGTGCGGAAGGGAGAATATATGAGGGGACACAGATGGACTCCTGGACACATAAACCTGGAGATAGTAAGATTACTGAGTGTATGATAGGAAATGGAGAAGCGAGAATATCTGAGGGGACACAGATGGACTCATGGACACATGAACATGAGGAAGGTCAGATTACTGAGTGTAGGATAGGAAGTGGGGAAGGGAGAATATCTGTGGGGACACAGATGGACTCCTGGACACGTGAACCTGGGGAAGGTAAGAATACTGAGTGTAGGATAGGAAGTGGGGAAGGGAGAATATCTGAGGGGACACAGATGGACTCCTGGACACATGAACCTGGGGAAGGTAAGATCACTGAGTGTAGGACAGGAAGTGGGGAAGGGAGAATATCTGAAGGGACACAGATGGTTTCCTGGACACATGAAGCTGGGGAAGGTAAGATTTCTGAGTGTAGGATAGGAACTGGGGAAGGGAGAATATCTGAGGGGACACAAATGGACTCCTGGATACATGAACCTGGGGAAGTTAAGATTACTGAGAATATGATAAGAAGTGGGGAAGGGAAAATATATGAGTGGACACAGATGGACTCCTAGACACATAAACCTGGAGAAGGTAAGATTACTGAGTGTATGATAGGAAGTGGAGAAGGGAGAATATATGAGGGGACACAGATGGACTCCTGGACACATGAACCTGGGAAAGTTAAGATTACTGAGTGTAGGATAGGAAGTGGGGAAGGGAGAATATCTGTGGGGACACAGATGGACTCCTGGACACGTGAACCTGGGAAAATTAAGATTACTAAGTGTAGGACAGGAAGTGGGGAAGAGAGAATATATGAGGGGACACAGATGGACTCTTGGACACATGAACCTGGGAAAATTAAGATTACTAAGTGTAGGACAGGAAGTGGGGAAGAGAGAATATATGAGGGGACACAGATGGACTCCTGGACACATGAACCTGGAGAAGGTAAGATTACTGAGTGTATTATAGGAAGTGGAGAAGGAAGAATATCTGAGGGGACACAGATGGACTCCTGGACACATGAACCTGTGGAAGGTAAGATTACTAAGTGTAGGTTGGGAAGTGGGGAAGGGAGAATATCTGAGGGGACACAGATGGACTCCTGGACACATGAACCTGGGAAAGGTAAGATTACTGAGTGTAGGACAGGAACTGGGAAAGGGAGAATATCTGAGGGGTCACAAATGGACTCGTGGACACATGAACCTGGGGAAGGTAAGATTACTGAGTGTAGGATAGGAACTGGGGAAGGGAGAATATCTGAGGGGACACAGATGGACTCCTGGACACATGAACCTGTGGAAGGTAAGATCACTGAGTGAAGGATAGGAAGTGGAGAAGCGAGAATATCTGAGGGGACACAGATGGACTCCTGGGTACATGAACGTGGGTAAGGTAAGATCACTGAGTGTAGGATTGGAAATGGGGAAGGGAGAATATCTGAGGGGACACAGATAGACTCCTGGACACATAAACCTGGGGAAGGTAAGATTACTGAGTGTAGGTAGGAAGTGGGGAAGGGAGAATATCTAAGGGGACACAGACGGACTCCTGGACACATGAACCTGGGAAAGGTAAGATTACTGAGTGTAGGTAGGAAGTGGGGAAGGGAGAATATATGAGGGGACACAGATGGACTCCTGGATACATGAACCTGGGGAAGTTAAGATTACTGAGTGTTTGATAAGAAGTGGGGAAGGGAGAATATATGAGGGGACACAGATGGACTCCTGGACACATAAACCTGGAGAAGGTAAGATTACTGAGTGTATGATAGGAAATGGAGAAGCGAGAATATCTGAGGGGACACAGATGGACTCCTGGACACATGAACCTGGGAAAGGTAAGATTACTGAGTGTAGGATAGGAAGTTGGGAAGGGAGAATATCTGTATGGACACAGATGGACTCCTGGACACGTGAACCTGGGGAAGGTAAGATTACTGAGTGTAGGACAGGAAGTGGGGAAGGGAGAATATCTGAGGGAACACAGATGGACTCCTGGACACATGAACCTGGGGTAGGTAAGATCACTGAGTGTAGGACAGGAAGTGTTGAAGGGAGAATATCTGTAGGGACACAGATGGATTCCTGGACACATGAACCTGGGGAAGGTAAGATTACTGAGTGTAGGATAGGAAGTGGGGAAGGGAGAATATCTGAAGGGACACAGACGGACTTCTGGACACATGAACCTGGGAAAGGTAAGATTACTGAGTGTAGGTAGGAAGTGGGGAATGGAGAATATCTGAGGGGACACAGATAGACTCCTGGATACATGAACCTGGGGAAGTTAAGATTACTGAGTGTATGATAAGAAGTGGGGAAGGGAGAATATATGAGGGGAGACAGATGGACTCCTGGACACATAAACCTGGAGAAGGTAAGATTACTGAGTGTATGATAGGAAATGGAGAAGCGAGAATATCTGAGGGGACACAGATGGACTCCTGAGCACATGAACCTGGGAAAGGTAAGATTACTGAGTGTAGGATAGGAAGTTGGGAAGGGAGAATATCTGTGGGGACACAGATGGACTCCTGGACACGTGAACCTGGGGAAGGTAAGATTACTGAGTGTAGAACAGGAAGTGGGGAAGGGAGAATATCTGAGGGAACACAGATGGACTCCTGGACACATGAACCTGGGGTAGGTAAGATCACTGAGTGTAGGACAGGAAGTGTTGAAGGGAGAATATCTGTAGGGACACAGATGGATTCCTGGACACATGAACCTGGGGAAGGTAAGATTACTGAGTGTAAGATAGAAAGTGGGGAAGGGAGAATATCTGAGGGGAGACAGATGAACTCCTGGACACATGAAGCTGGGGAAGGTAAGATTACTGAGTGTAGGATAGGAAGTGGGAAGGGAGAATATCTGAATGGAGACAGATGGATTCCTGGACACATGAACATGGGGAAGGCTTAAAAAACACAGTAAGCTCGACAATGGACCTTAAAGACGATCAACTGGTCTCTACTGCTACCTTTACTGATAATAATAATTATATATATATAATGTATATAATAATATTATTAGTTTTACGTACACCTGCTGCTCCTCTTCACCTGAGTATTCTATATATTATGTGTAGACAGCCTGTACTGTCTGCACAGACAGGTCTATGCTGGCTGCCAGCTTAGTTCATATTTCGCGCCACTAAGGTGCTGCCCTCTGGGCCTGCCCAAAGTCTGTGGGATGCTGGTCCCACACACTCTCTCACAGCGGCCTAGCAGCATAACACAAGGGCTACTAGTTCTCCCTCTTGTGGGCATGGCCCTACCCGGGCCATGTGCACAAACACACAAGCCTGTGTACTCACTACGACATTACAAATAAAGTAAGAAGCCTCCGATGACGTATCATTTACTCCCTGCTACCAGCATCACCAAATAAATCTGTTTCACATTGGTGGAAGCGGTGGTTGCAGCAGTTGTGTTTGCCCAAAGAGAGGAAGGAAGGGATGAAGTCATCTTCTCTTCATCACCCCATGTAAGAAGTATCCGTCTCTCAACGAGTTATCCTGATGTCGTTTCTGCACGTTTCAGCATCCAGACACAGGTACAAGCAGGATCTAGCCGAAAATTACCGAATTTCTTCGAGAATTGTAAGTGGCGTCCCTGTGACCCCACGCTACAGCGTCCCACGCTCTTTCTCAAGTCACTTGTTCAGCGTCACTTGTATGTTCTGCTGTTGTTGTTCAGCTCAGCACAGCTATTTCAGCAACACAGAGGTGAATTTTGTGGTGATTTCTGCGTCCAGTGTGTCTCCCTGTGTTTGTGGGTGGGGGAGGAGGAGGAAGTGGCCGTTTCCTCACCTCGCCCATGCTCGCCCTACTCACGCTCAACTGTCTACCATACACTCACCACTGCCCACTCCCTCTGCTGTGTTTTCTGCTGTTTTTTGTGCGAATTCTTTGCCAGTGCTGTGTATCCGAGTGCCCGAGGCCACTCGAAGCCACATGGATCAGCAAGCCATGTGTATCAGCATGCCACATAGATTACTAAGCCACATTGATCAGCAAGCCACGTGGATCAGCATGCCATGCAGATCAGCAAGCCACGTGGATCAGCAAGCCACGTGGATCAGCAAGCCACGTGGATCAGCAAGCCACGTGGATCAGCAAGCCACGTGGATCAGCATGCCACGTAGATCATGACGCCACGTGGGGTGTGGGCGATGTCACGTGGATCTACAAGCCACGTGGATTACCACGCCAGATGTCCCAGGCCTCATGCTGTGGTCTGCTGCCTGCATCACATTGACGTCACCGACGATGCTGCCCGACTTCATGACGTCATGATGTCTGCCTGACGTCAGCTCGAGATGTGTGCTGACGTCACAATGCTGCTGATGTCACCTCGCGACGTCACGCCTGACATCACATGATGTCACATCGAGTGTTCTAGTGTTCAGTATTGTCAAGAAGATTGAGAGAAGATATATGTCGTGTGTTAATTCCTCTTGGTGTTCTCACATGTTAGTGTATAGCTTAGTGTCAGTTTTGTGCACAGAAAAGCATCTTTTGCTAGTTTAAGCCATGTTGTACTGCATGTACTGCGGGTGTGTAAAGTTTTCCGTGTGTCCAGTGATCTTGAGCCAGACCCCTGAGTAGCACCACTGTGTTAAGTCACCCGGTGTGACCAGCACGTTTAACAGTTGATATCAGTCAGCCTGAGCCTGAGCCTCTTGTACAGAAAGCTCTTATGCTTGTCGCTCGTGATGTTTTGCAGAATTGTACCTGCTACGATTCCCATCAAGATTTGTTTCACTTCACCTCCAGACCTTCAGAGTGCAGTTATATGTAGAGAAACAAGTCTGGAGATGCTTAGAGTAACCTCTGCTATAACTCCAACTGCCGAGAGAATGACACTCGTCAAGCCAAAGTTAGCCCTGTCGGTAGGCGCTGTGTCAGCCTCGTGTCACAAGCTTCAGTGAGCAGCCTGCACAAAGAAGATGTCACTTTGACTGCTAGCTCGCTCACTGCAGTCTGGTGTATGATGTTACGACTCCCAGATGTTTTGCCCAGTCGTCTCTGCCACGACTCGCTCCACGTTCGCCGGCAGTGACAGCCCAGCGACAGTACCAGTCGAGAAGTGCCCTCCTGAGTCGCTTGCCAGAAGTCCTGCCCAGTTGCCGAGTATTGACGACGCCTCACTCGAGGGCACCAGCATGTCGTGCCCTAGGTTGAGTGAAAACCTGCAGCAACTCCTATGATGACTGCTTCACCGTTCTAGAGACCGTAACCTGTTACGTCACAGCTCAGCCGCAGCGATGTCTCCTGTGTTGCAGTATCTGTCCAGACGCAGGAAGGCGTGCAGTGTTGCCCTTCGACGCTCACTGCCTATGACCACGATGTTTAGCACACCCCACATGTTTTTTTCTTCCCTCCCTGTAGGAAGTTTTTTTTCTCCATGTCCATATGTATATATATATATGTTTTTTATTTTGTGTTTTGTGCCCTGTTCCTACAAGAGAGAGACCGAGTTTTTTTTACCACCAGTATTGTCGCGTCGGGACGACACGAGGCAGGTGGCCGAGCATATGTAGACAGCCTGTACTGTTTGCACAGACAGCCTATGCTGTCTGCCAGCTTAGTTCATATTTCGCGGCATTTAAGTGCTGCCCTCTGGGCCAGCCCAAAGTCTGTGGGATGTTGATCCCACACGCTCTCACTCAGCGGCCAAGCAGCGGTCAAGTAGTCCTACTAGTTCCCTCTCGTTGGCATGGCCCTACCCGGGCCATGGGCACAACACACAAGCCTGTGTACCCACCGACGACATTTGCAAAGCAAGAAGAACCCTCCGCATCCCTATCATTTGACTCCACGCCACTGCATCTCACCAATTAATCGCGTTCACATATGTGGTTCTTTATAGTATGTCAGTAATGTCAGCTAGGTCTGTAATAGTTGTATCATGTACTTGTATGAATATGAGATTATTATTATTAGTAGTAATTTAAGGTCACCGAAATTATGGTTAGAATTGTTTGTTAGCTTTACTTTTCAATATACACCTACCTGTCACAACAGGTTTGCGGCAGTGTTTTTCTTACCACATTCATAGTCTGACTGAATTTCATTATTGTTCCAGCAGTCATAAAAAGTGGTTGTGCTGTGCAAGTTTATATTTTGAGGTTTTCATAGCCAAACACTTCTTAAACTTAAAATAAATATGCAAGACGTTCCCATTACATTAATCATTGGAGCCTGGTCTGAAAAATGTTCAACATCCACCTTTCATTGAACCAAACAATATTTTGCTATGGACAAATCCAGTCAGGGATTCAAGAATTTAACGTCAAAATTCCCCTCACTTAGCTACGCTAAGATAAGAGAGGGAGTCTTCAATGGTTCTCAGGATCGAGATCTTCTTAAAGATGGTGACTTTGAATCAGACCTTCATGGGGAGGAGAAAGCTGCTTGGGAAGCATTCAAGTTAATGGCGAAGGGATTTCTCGGAAACAGAAGGGAAGACAACTATGAAGAATTGGTGGAAAACCTCATCAAGGCTTACAAGAACATGAGATGTAGCATGTCACTTAAAATCCACTTTTTGAATTCACAATTAGACTTTTTTCCTTCGATCTGTGAAGCGAACATAGTGAAAGGTTTCACCAAGATATTTCAACCATGGAAAAATGGTACCAGGGCAAATGGGGTACAAGAATGCTTGCTAGACATTGACAAGAGATGATTCTTCAGTCCAGTATAAGCGTCAAGCACAAAGGCACAGAGTAGGTACGGATTAGAGTTTAAAACATACTGACACATTGTACGTTATAATAAAATAACCAAATAGCCAATAAGCATTTTTCAATGTGATATTTGGATTCAAGACATGCAAATACATAAGAATTAACTTATCTCATTGAAGAAGCAAACATTTTTTCAAAAATTGTTGACTAGTATAATTAATAACCTATGTTGAGAGATTTGTAGATGAATGGTTCAGAGAACCGACATGTTGATAAATTAGACACATGTGCAACTCTTGGGTATCTTTATTGAGGATAAAGATACCCAAGAGTTGCACATGTGTCTAATTTATCAATATGTTTAGAGAGCTCTGTCAAATAGCTGATAAGCTGTATTTTGAGCAACACTTAACCTATATGTGAAACTTTGCTCTGTATACAGTGTTCCTTGTTCAAACATAAGGGACATCACACATCTTCGTATAAAACTCATAGTGACATCGCACATCCTTATCTAAGACTCAGTGACATCACACATGGTTGTCTTAGACTCACACATCACATTCAAAGACTCGTAGTGATATCACTCTTTGTTATCTAAGACTCATAGTGATATCACACATCGTTATCTAAGACTCACTGTGACATCACTCATTGTTGTCTATCAAAAGAGTTATTCTTTAGTTATGGAACTGATCCCAATGATTCCAAGTGTTTTAAGTATTTTACTATAGTGACAAGTTTGCCTGCACACAGTCTAAACTTAATGGGTAATATTCTGTCTGTAAGATGCATCAACCATTACGTATTGACGCCGTTCAGAAGAGGAAGACTCAGTTATATTTAACGTTAAAGCAGTTAAAAATTTTCCTTCAGGAACTCCTCATAGAGCAAGATTGTGAGTGGACCATACATAAAGTAAAAGGACACAAGTGCAACTAATGTGACATTTTATTATGGCAACGTTTCGCTCTCGAGGAGCTTTATCAAGCCGTTACCTTCAATATAGGTAACGGCTTGATAAAGCTCCTGGAGAGCGAAACGTTGCCATAATAAAATGTCACATTAGTTGCACTTGTGTCCTTTTACTTTACATATTGTCGGTAATTCTACCAACTTTATTACAGTGGACCATACAGACGAACCACTGACTTCAGGTGGCCGAGTCTGGTAACCCAGAATTAAATCTGAAATTGACAATAGATGTAAACTCTTAATTTATACCTTATATCTCAAAGCAGCAACGGCATATATCAAAACTACTGTGAGTAGAATGTGTATGAGTAATTACACGCAAATAACATCAGCCTGAATGACAGTAAAAATACAATAAAAATGGAAATTAGAAGTATGTGTTAACCAACACATTTTAGCAAATGAGGATCCAACATGGCCACCAAACTTCCTACGTTTTTTTTTTATACTATTCTTTTTTCTTGGTAGGGAAGGTTGTTATATTATGTTTTGCTATATTATATTATGCTTTATTTTGTCATATATTATTGTGTAATTTTATGTCACATTATATTAATAAGCTATTAAAATAACATGTAGATAAATGCTATACAATACCGACACGATGGAAAAGTAGACACATGCAATATAATGTGATTCTTTATTGACAACGTTTCGCCCACACCATGGGATTTATCAAGTCGTGCAAGAAAGGTATGAAATACCGACAATATGAAAGTTAAGACACATGTGCAACATCTGGATATCTTTATTGTAGACGTTTCGCCAACCAGTGGCTTTATCAATACAGATTCTAGGACATAATAGGAAGACAGTAGAACTATATACAAAAGATGAGGTAATCAGTCCCTCGGCCTTGGAGTTAGTGTTCACAGCATCGTGGTGGAGGAGAATCTGGAGAAAAGAGAAGAAGACTGGCGGTTATATACGCGTCAGTGGATAAGGACGGGCAGCAGACGAGGGCAGTCACTGGTAGGCGGGATTCCCCAGTGGAAGTAGGTCCTTCCCAAAGAGATGGGTTAGTTGCAGAAGCCGTGAAGAAGGTCTTGTAGATGTCCTCTGAACCAAGATTCCATGATGTTGCAGTGTCTGACAAGTTGTGCAAGAAAGGTATGAAATACCGACAATATGAAAGTTAAGACACATGTGCAACATCTGGATATCTTTATTGTAGACGTTTCGCCAACCAGTGGCTTTATCAATACAGATTCTAGGACATAATAGGAAGACAGTAGAACTATATACAAAAGATGAGGTAATCAGTCCCTCGGCCTTGGAGTTAGTGTTCACAGCATCGTGGTGGAGGAGAATCTGGAGAAAAGACAAGAAGACTGGCGGTTATATACGCGTCAGTGGATAAGGACGGGCAGCAGACGAGGGCAGTCACTGGTAGGCGGGATTCCCCAGTGGAAGTAGGTCCTTCCCAAAGAGATGGGTTAGTTGCAGAAGCCGTGAAGAAGGTCTTGTAGATGTCCTCTGAACCAAGATTCCATGATGTTGCAGTGTCTGACAAGTTGTGCAAGAAAGGTATGAAATACCGACAATATGAAAGTTAAGACACATGTGCAACATCTGGATATCTTTATTGTAGACGTTTCGCCAACCAGTGGCTTTATCAATACAGATTCTAGGACATAATAGGAAGACAGTAGAACTATATACAAAAGATGAGGTAATCAGTCCCTCGGCCTTGGAGTTAGTGTTCACAGCATCGTGGTGGAGGAGAATCTGGAGAAAAGACAAGAAGACTGGCGGTTATATACGCGTCAGTGGATAAGGACGGGCAGCAGACGAGGGCAGTCACTGGTAGGCGGGATTCCCCAGTGGAAGTAGGTCCTTCCCAAAGAGATGGGTTAGTTGCAGAAGCCGTGAAGAAGGTCTTGTAGACCTTCTTCACCATGATGTTGCAGTGTCTACAAGACCTTCTTCACGGCTTCTGCAACTAACCCATCTCTTTGGGAAGGACCTACTTCCACTGGGGAATCCCGCCTACCAGTGACTGCCCTCGTCTGCTGCCCGTCCTTATCCACTGACGCGTATATAACCGCCAGTCTTCTTGTCTTTTCTCCAGATTCTCCTCCACCACGATGCTGTGAACACTAACTCCAAGGCCGAGGGACTGATTACCTCATCTTTTGTATATAGTTCTACTGTCTTCCTATTATGTCCTAGAATCTGTATTGATAAAGCCACTGGTTGGCGAAACGTCTACAATAAAGATATCCAGATGTTGCACATGTGTCTTAACTTTCATATTGTCGGTATTTCATACCTTTCTTGCACAACTTGTCAGACACTGCAACATCATGGAATCTTGGTTCAGAGGACATCTACAAGACCTTCTTCACGGCTTCTGCAACTAACCCATCTCTTTGGGAAGGACCTACTTCCACTGGGGAATCCCGCCTACCAGTGACTGCCCTCGTCTGCTGCCCGTCCTTATCCACTGACGCGTATATAACCGCCAGTCTTCTTGTCTTTTCTCCAGATTCTCCTCCACCACGATGCTGTGAACACTAACTCCAAGGCCGAGGGACTGATTACCTCATCTTTTGTATATAGTTCTACTGTCTTCCTATTATGTCCTAGAATCTGTATTGATAAAGCCACTGGTTGGCGAAACGTCTACAATAAAGATATCCAGATGTTGCACATGTGTCTTAACTTTCATATTGTCGGTATTTCATACCTTTCTTGCACAACTTGTCAGACACTGCAACATCATGGAATCTTGGTTCAGAGGACATCTACAAGACCTTCTTCACGGCTTCTGCAACTAACCCATCTCTTTGGGAAGGACCTACTTCCACTGGGGAATCCCGCCTACCAGTGACTGCCCTCGTCTGCTGCCCGTCCTTATCCACTGACGCGTATATAACCGCCAGTCTTCTTGTCTTTTCTCCAGATTCTCCTCCACCACGATGCTGTGAACACTAACTCCAAGGCCGAGGGACTGATTACCTCATCTTTTGTATATAGTTCTACTGTCTTCCTATTATGTCCTAGAATCTGTATTGATAAAGCCACTGGTTGGCGAAACGTCTACAATAAAGATATCCAGATGTTGCACATGTGTCTTAACTTTCATTTATCAAGTCACATACAGATCTACCTGCGCAGAGTACATGAGTATATATAGAGAGCATTGTGACGTGAAGGTTCAAGTGGAGAATGTTGACTGCTGAGAAGAGGTTGGATTTGTGAAAGACCTGCCCGGCATGGGTCAATATGTTTGTTGCTGTTTAGGCAACGTTGAAGAAGTTTTATACCAAGAGATTCAACTACGTCGTAAAATCTTCGTTTTAAAGTCTCCTGAAAACCGACCAACCATAACGATCTTCTTAACTTCTACTCTCACCACAACACCAAAACAAAACGTGGCGTAATCATAAGCTTCTTGATTCGTGCCTCCGAATCTGTAGTAGTGAATTCCTTGGGGAAGAATTATCTTTCATCGATCAAATATTTTCTAAACTTCGCTACTCCCTTCACTTCATTATGGACTGCAGAAATTTTGCACATAACATCTTCAGCTCATACACAAATAACCCGCACATATAAGAGAAAAAAAGCTTATGAAGAGAGTGAGGGAGCCAGTATATATAGGCGAGGAGGACAGTGACGGGAGAAAGAGAGGAAAGAGAAGTAGTGGAAGTGGTAATTATGGTGGTGGAAGTAGGAGCAGAAGGGGAAGCAGTTGGTGCCACAAAAGACAGTAAGGGAAGTGAAAGGAGGCAATAGTAGTAGTAGCAGTAATAGTAGTGGAAAAGGTAGAGGATGAAATAATAGTAAAGAAGTGATAGTGGTAGTAGAAGTGGGGTCGGTGTAAGGGCAAAAAAAGAGAACACTGCAGGAGAGCTGAGGGACCACAAGGTGTAGGACCAAAAACACAGGGGAGGGGGAACTGAACGACAGAACACACTTGGCAGGAAAAATCAAAATCAAAGAAAGAAATGTGGAAAAGATGAAAGGAGAAGTGGGAGAGAAGAAAGGATCATGCCAAATCACGAATGATCTGAAGTTCGGAGCATTTGACAATGTAAGGAGAAAGGAAGGCATCCATCGAGACAAAGCCAGGATTAAGATTTATACATGGAAAGCTGCATATAAGGGATGTTTCAACAAGACGACGGTTGTGAGAGCTAGAAGTAGGATAGGAAGTTTTCGCAGAGGATCAGTCAATAGGATGACTGTGATTTCTAACATGACAGAAAAGAGCATTATTGAGGACGGTGAGTCTAACAGAAAAGAGCATTATTAAGGACGGTGAGTCTAACAATTTTTTGTGCTCTTTAAGCCTGTCAAAAAGACAGCGGCTCGTTTCTTCATTTTTTTGCCAAGTGTGTTCTGTCGTTCAGCTTTCTCCCCCATTACCTGTGGTTTTGGTCCTACCCTTCGTGGGGTAGTGTAGCGTATAGGTAGAAGTGTGAGGTGTGGATGCTTGTGTATTTGTGTTTACATAATAGTAATACTGAAAGGAGAGGATTAAATGCATTACTGAATAAATGTATGTGTATGTATGATACAGAGGATTGTGTATGTTGCTTTACTCATGCGTTTGCATGTGTGATGTATGTGTAGGATGGGTATTTCGACACACAGAATTGAGTGTATATAAGAGTGCGTGAGTGTGAACCTTAGCGTACAATGCAAGCAAAGATCAAAAACCAGAAAAAATAGATAAGTGATAACAATTAAATGCAGTTATTCAGGGAACACACAGGTTCACACACCCACACGAATCTACACACATAAAAACATTCACAAATACACTTACACAACTAAATAATTGAACAAGCTAATAACTAACACAGATACAATATTAAATATAAATATATGTTCAAAATTATCATTGAGTGGCCAGTTCTTCGTGGGCTGTGACAGAGATCTCTCTTGTCTCAGGTAGTCGACGTTCGGGTCTGTCCAGGTGGACGTTATTACAGAGCGCAGATTTTCTGCGTGTCCTCCTCTGTAATAACATCTTCCTCTGTATACTGATATTAATACACTTCTGTAGTAATATCATATATGGACAGTGCTTCAAGGCTGGCTAAAACTGCTGACCTCAGGGAAGTGGTGAAGGGTGCATGGATGAACACTTGGAACCAGGGACCTGGGGTGGGACTTGCTGACCTCAGAGAATTGGTGAAGGGTGCATGGATGAACACTTGGAACCACGGACCTGGAGTGGGACTTGCTGACCTCAGAAAAATGGTGAAGGGTGTATGGATGAACACCTGGGACTTGCTGACCTCACGGAGGTGGGACTGGGTGAGGCATCATAAATATCGAGAAGAATTTCCAGAGCTTCAGGGAGAAGGGAAGACATCCGGGGGCCCACGGATGGATTCCTGGACCCATGAACCTCGGGAAACGTGGGGAAGGGAGAATATCTGAGGGGGCACAGATGGACTCCTGGACACATGAACCTGGGGAAGGTAAGATTACTGAATGTAGGATAGGAAGTGGGTAAAGGAGAACATCTGAGGGGACACAGATGGACTCCAGGACACATGAACCTGGGGAAGGTAAGATTACTGAGTGTAGGATAGGAAGTGGGGAAAGGAAAATATCTGAGGGGACACAGATGGACTCCTAGACACATAAACTTGGGAAAGGTAAGATTACTGAGTGAAGGATAGGAAGTGGGGAAGGGAGAATATCTGAGGGGACACAGATGGACTCCTGGACACATGAACCTGGGACAGGTAAG
The DNA here is from genome assembly GCF_038502225.1 of Cherax quadricarinatus. NCBI lineage: Eukaryota > Metazoa > Arthropoda > Malacostraca > Decapoda > Parastacidae > Cherax > Cherax quadricarinatus. Next base: position 17,158,029 of record NC_091364.1, on the reverse strand, counting down.
ATTACTGAGTGTAGGATAGGAAGTGGGGAAGGGAGAATATCTGAGGGGACACGGACTCCTGGACACATGAACTTGGGGAAGGTAAGATTACTGAGTGTAGGATAGGAAGTGGGGAAGGGAGAATATCTGAGGGGACACAGATGGACTCCTGGACACATGAACCTGGGAAAGGTAAGATTACTGAGTGTAGGATAGGAAGTGGGGAAGGGAGAATATCTGAGGGGGACACAGATGGACTCCTGGACACATGAACCTGGGAAAGATAAGATTACTGAGTGTAGGTTGGGAAGTGGGGAAGGGTGAATATCTGAGGGGACACAGATGGACTCCTGGACACATGAACTTGGGGAAGGTAAGATTACTGAGTGTAGGATAGGAAGTGGGGAAGGGAGAATATCTGAGGGGACACAGATGGACTCCTGGGCACATGAACTTGGGGAAGATAAGATTACTGAGTGTAGGTTGGGAAGTGGGGAAGGGAGAATATCTGAGGGGACACAGATGGACTCCTGGACACATGAACCTGGGGAAAGTAAGATTACTGAGTGTAGGTTGGGAAGCGGGGAAGGGAGAATATCTTATTATACACGAACTCCTGGACACATGGAACTGGCCTCCACGTGGCAAGGTCTGGTAACTCAGAGATAACTCTGAGGCTGACACTGGTCGCAAACGTTTACCCTATTTTACACGTACTAATACTTCTATTATTAATACTGATAATAAAAATAATAATAAACTAATAATAATAATATACAATTATATAGGGCAGCTGAAAGAAAAAGGAATTTTTATTAGTTGATAAAAAAATTCTTGCCCTGCAGGTGAAGCTAATTGATAGCAAGTTTTTTTTTCTCTGTTTTGGCACTTGTTCACATGGATCCATCCCGGCACTTTTCCTGGCTTTCTATATAGTAGGTCAATAATATTTGTAGAAATATGAGATTATAATTATTTTTATTATTATTATTATTATTATAGTTATTAAACAATAACTAATGTTCGCAGAACTTTGTCAAGGTAAGCTAATAAGCTGTATTTTGCTCTGTATACAGTGTCCTTTGTTCAAATATAAGTGACATCACACATCCTTGTCTTACACCCATACAGACATCACACATCCTTGTCTAACACTCATACTGACATATCCTTGCTTAACACCCATAGTGACATCCCTATTCTCATCATTTCATTAGAGACTGTAGACACCGTGCATATAACATCTTCAACTCACCCAGATATGTTACCACAGAGAGGAGATACATAGTCCTCCCTACTAACTCTGTTGCCATGCACGTCTCCAACATCTTTTTGAATACCACATTCCTCCGCATCTATCATCATCAAAGACATCACCAGTAAGGGACACAACAAGGTTAAATCCTCTGCCGGGGTATAAGATAATTGTAATCAATTACCCATGGTTGAAACATGCAGAGATCTTCAAACACGTATTTCAAAACACCAATACGCAGGCAGAATGAACGACTTGAGGAACGCCTGTGTTTTACACCGACAATCCCACAACTATTTAATTATCTACATAGACACAAGACTCCTCGCCAGACACAAGACTCCTCGCCAGACACAAGACTCCTCGCCAGAAACAAACTCCTCGCCAGACACAAGACTCCTCGCCAGGGAAGAAGACACTCAGAGTCGTAGGATCTTGGAATCATCACTCATATATATGTCCAACAATTTCAACCAGAAATACGGCTTTTACACCATAGCTGTACCCCTTGCCTGGAAATTTCTTCATCATTATCCTACACAGCAACAAAGCTACGGGCTCATGCCGGGTAGGTCTTTCTCAGATTCAACCTCTTCTCAGCAATCAACTTCAACATTCCTCACCTGACCCTTCAAGTCACTCTTCTCCCTATATATACTACGTACTCTCTGTTTGTGACTTAATAAAGCTCACTGTGTGGGAGAAGTCAATAAAGGTCTGCATTATACTATATGTGTGTCTACTTTTCCATAACTTAACATATCTGTATATATAAATGCTTTTTTCGTCTTAGGATGTTAATGTTAAGTGGACTGTACTTGGTCAAGTGGTGGCGGAGACAAACACTATACACAGGTTTAAGAGAAGACATGATCAGTCCCTGCAGACCATTAACATGGGGCAGATCCAGGAGATATGAATCAACCGCGGTAAACACAACTGGATAGCAACTTAACCATTTTGTCTGCGTTTTTGCTTCTTTTAACTCACCATATTTATCGTTAATAGAAATGAGAACACCAGTGTTGTTCATGAACACTGTCATGAACAACACTGATGGTAGATGCGGAGTTAGATACTTGGAATGAGGAATTGGAAAAGATATTGGAGACGTGTAAGGCAACAGAGTTAGTAGAGAGGACTTTGTATCTCTTCTCTGTGGTAACATGTCTGGGTGAGTTGAAGATGATATATGAACGGTGTATACAGTCTCTAATGAAATGATGAGTATAGGGATGTCACTATGGGTGTTAAACAAGGATGTGAGATGTCAGTATGGGTGTAAGACAAGGATGTGTGATGTCGTTTATATTTGAACAAAGGACACTGTATACAGAGCAAAATACAGCTTATTAGTTTACCTTGACAAAGTACTGCTAACATTAGTTATTGTTTAATAACTATAATAATAATAATAATAATAATAATAATAATCTCTGAGTTATCAGACCCTGCCACATGGAGGCCAGTGATTCCTATTTAAGGTCCACCAACTTACTGTGTTGCTCATACTTTCACCAGTTACATGTGTCCAGGAGTCCGTGTCTAATAAGAATAGCTGTCCCCTCAGATATTCTCCCTTCCCCACTTCCTATCCTACAATCAGTATTCTTACCTTCCCCAGGTTCATGTGTCCAGCAGCCCATCTGTGTCCCCTCAGATATTCTCCCTTCCCCATTTCCTATCCTACACTCAGAAATCTTACTTTACCCAGGTTCATGTGTCCAGGAGTCATCTGTGTCCCCTCAGATATTTTCCCTTCCCCACTTCTTATCCTACACTCAGAAATCTTACTTTACCCAGGTTCATGTGTCCAGGAGTCCATCTGTGTCCCCTCAGATATTCTCCATTTCCTATCCTACACTCAGTAATCTTACCTTCCCCAGGTTCATGTGTCCAGGAGTCCATCTGTGTCCCCTCAGATATTCTCCCTTCCCCACTTCCTATCCTACACTAAGCCTTCCCGAGGTTCATGTGTCCAGAAATCTATCCGTGGGCCCCCGGATGTCTTCCCTTGCCCCTGAAACTCTGGAAATTCTTTTAGACATTTTTGATGCCTCACCCAGTCCCACCCCCTTGAGGTCAGCAAGTCCCAGGTTCGTGGTTCCAAGTGTTCATCCATACACCCTTCACTACCTCCCTGAGGTCAGCAAGTCCCACCCCAGGTCCGTGGTTTCAAGTGTTCATCCATACACCCTTCACCACTTCCCTGAGGTCAGCAGTCCCACCCCAGGTCCGTGGTTCCAGGTACACACCCTTCACCACTTCCCTGAGGTCAGCAGTCCCACCCCAGGTCCGTGGTTCCAGGTACACACCCTTCACCACTTCCCTGAGGTCAGCAAGTCCCACCCCAGGTCCGTGGTTCAAAGTGTTCATTCATACACCCTTCGCCACTTCCGTGAGGTCAGCAAGTCCCACCCCAGGTCCGTGGTTCCAAGTGTTAATCCATACACTCTTCACCACTTCCCTGAGGTCAGCTGTTTTAGCCACCCTTGAAGCACTGTCCATATATGATATTACTACACAAGTGTATTAATATCAGTATACAGAGGAAGGTGTTATTACAGAGGAGGACACGCAAAAAATCTGCGCTCTGTAATAACGTCCACCTGGACAGACCCGAACGTCGACTACCTGAGACAAGAGAGATCTCTATCACAGTTAGTCCACCAAGGACTTGCCACTAAGTGATAATTTTGAACATATATTTACAAAGTAGAAGTGATGCAAGGAGGGAAGAGTATATGGAGAAAAAGAGAGAAGTTAAGAGAGTGGTGAAGCAATGTAAAAAGAGAGCAAATGAGAGAGTGGGTGAGATGTTATCAACAAATTTTGTTGAAAATAAGAAAAAGTTTTGGAGTGAGATTAACAAGTTAAGAAAGCCTAGAGAACAAATGGATTTGTCAGTTAGAAATAGGAGAGGAGAGTTATTAAATGGAGAGTTAGAGGTATTGGGAAGATGGAAGGAATATTTTGAGGAATTGTTAAATGTTGATGAAGATAGGGAAGCTGTGATTTCGTGTATAGGGCAAGGAGGAATAACATCTTGTAGGAGTGAGGAAGAGCCAGTTGTGAGTGTGGGGGAAGTTCGTGAGGCAGTAGGTAAAATGAAAGGGGGTAAGGCAGCCGGGATTGATGGGATAAAGATAGAAATGTTAAAAGCAGGTGGGGATATAGTTTTGGAGTGGTTGGTGCAATTATTTAATAAATGTATGGAAGAGGGTAAGGTACCTAGGGATTGGCAGAGAGCATGCATATTTCCTTTGTATAAAGGCAAAGGGGATAAAAGAGAGTGCAAAAATTATAGGGGGATAAGTCTGTTGAGTGTACCTGGTAAAGTGTATGGTAGAGTTATAATTGAAAGAATTAAGAGTAAGACGGAGAATAGGATAGCAGATGAACAAGGAGGCTTTAGGAAAGGTAGGGGGTGTGTGGACCAGGTGTTTACAGTGAAACATATAAGTGAACAGTATTTAGATAAGGCTAAAGAGGTCTTTGTGGCATTTATGGATTTGGAAAAGGCGTATGACAGGGTGGATAGGGGGGCAATGTGGCAGATGTTGCAAGTGTATGGTGTAGGAGGTAGGTTACTGAAAGCAGTGAAGAGTTTTTACGAGGATAGTGAGGCTCAAGTTAGAGTATGTAGGAAAGAGGGAAATTTTTTCCCAGTAAAAGTAGGCCTTAGACAAGGATGTGTGATGTCACCGTGGTTGTTTAATATATTTATAGATGGGGTTGTAAGAGAAGTAAATGCGAGGGTCTTGGCAGGAGGCGTGGAGTTAAAAGATAAAGAATCACACACAAAGTGGGAGTTGTCACAGCTGCTCTTTGCTGATGACACTGTGCTCTTGGGAGATTCTGAAGAGAAGTTGCAGAGATTGGTGGATGAATTTGGTAGGGTGTGCAAAAGAAGAAAATTAAAGGTGAATACAGGAAAGAGTAAGGTTATGAGGATAACAAAAAGATTAGGTGATGAAAGATTGAATATCAGATTGGAGGGAGAGAGTATGGAGGAGGTGAACGTATTCAGATATTTGGGAGTGGACGTGTCAGCGGATGGGTCTATGAAAGATGAGGTGAATCATAGAATTGATGAGGGAAAAAGAGTGAGTGGTGCACTTAGGAGTCTGTGGAGACAAAGAACTTTGTCCTTGGAGGCAAAGAGGGGAATGTATGAGAGTATAGTTTTACCAACGCTCTTATATGGGTGTGAAGCGTGGGTGATGAATGTTGCAGCGAGGAGAAGGCTGGAGGCAGTGGAGATGTCATGTCTGAGGGCAATGTGTGGTGTGAATATAATGCAGAGAATTCGTAGTTTGGAAGTTAGGAGGAGGTGCGGGATTACCAAAACTGTTGTCCAGAGGGCTGAGGAAGGGTTGTTGAGGTGGTTCGGACATGTAGAGAGAATGGAGCGAAACAGAATGACTTCAAGAGTGTATCAGTCTGTAGTGGAAGGAAGGCGGGGTAGGGGTCGGCCTAGGAAGGGTTGGAGGGAGGGGGTAAAGGAGGTTTTGTGTGCGAGGGGCTTGGACTTCCAGCAGGCATGCGTGAGCGTGTTTGATAGGAGTGAATGGAGACAAATGGTTTTTAATACTTGACGTGCTGTTGGAGTGTGAGCAAAGTAACATTTATGAAGGGATTCAGGGAAACCGGCAGGCCGGACTTGAGTCCTGGAGATGGGAAGTACAGTGCCTGCACTCTGAAGGAGGGGTGTTAATGTTGCAGTTTAAAAACTGTAGTGTAAAGCACCCTTCTGGCAAGACAGTGATGGAGTGAATGATGGTGAAAGTTTTTCTTTTTCGGGCCACCCTGCCTTGGTGGGAATCGGCCGGTGTGATAATAAAAAAAAAAATATTTATATTTAATATTGTTCCTATGCCACATACACATCTTACACACACATCACACATACAGACGCATGAATAAAGCAACACGCACACATAACCTCTGTATGAACATTTACATTCATTTATTCAACACTGCATATAATCCTCTCCTTTCATTACTACTGGTATGTAAAGAGAAATACACACGTACCCACACTTCACACTTCTATCTCTACACTAAACACACACACACACACATGTACACATAAATATGTAAATCACGTGTGCAAACACACTCCGTCAGAAGCCAGTGACGGGTCACCACACACCTTCAGGAGCCAGTAACGGGTCACCGCACGCCTTCAGGAGACAGTGACGGGTCACCACACTCCTTCAGGAGACAGTGACGGGTCACCACACTCCTTCAGGAGACAGTGACTAACTTGAATTTCAATATTTATGTTATCTTACAGACAAAAAAGGCTATATAATTGAGGATTACATGAACACTTCCGTCGCAGCTTTCAAGATCATACAAAAAAAACTTTCCTACAACAAATCCAGACGTCAGGAAGGTGGCTCAGGTGCACTGCTTAAATATTACATTACAGGAGACGATGTATGTTAATCCTGTCTAAAAATCTCTTTATCTTCCAACATAGAGAATTTTGCCTTATTGAATAATTCCCCAAAATTCTATGGATATTTACGTCACTTTTATAAGAAATAAATAAAAAAATAATTATGTGTCATCATCCTCATCATATTAATCATCTTCGTCTTCGTCTTTATCTTCATCTTCATCTTTGTGTTCATCTTCATCTTCTTGTCTTTCACTTTTCTCTTTCTCCCTCCTTTTCCACCTTTGTTGTCAAGTTAATCACATTACTCCTCTAACAAGACAGTTTATTAGCTGAAATAAAAAATAAAAAGATGCCAAGAAGTTCTGAGTGGGTTGGCCAGCATTGTTTTGTGGCCTGAGACAAATTACAAGTGAAATTTCCACCCCAGTTACTCTACACCGTCACCCAGGTATAATTGTGGAAAATAGACGACCACGTCTGTCTTCCATTACATTCATGTCACAATTCTCTTATTCTTCAAATATTTTTAATGATCTTGATGATGAATAATCACCGGTGTGCTGAATAATATTAAACTGGCATTGTATGATATGCATTCACTTTTTCTAACATTGCCTTTAGAATTGTGTCATAATTAGTCTTAGTAGCTTATATTCGGGACGAATAGGGACCTCAGAACGACGTATTCGTCAATGTCTCCGAGTCAGCATTCCATCTTCTTGAAGTCAGGAAAAACATCCTTGTGGACAAAATGCAATTATGAGGAGTAAGACTTTATTTGGCCAAAGTTTCTCTATATCTTTTCACGGATTTTGCGGCATTACAGACAACACGAAATCTATACCATTCTGTGTGGAGTATGAGACAATATATTGGAGAAACATCCCACATTATGAACCAATATTCTTGCCGAATAGCATCAACATTGCTTGTGTAGTATTATCTAGCTCACCTATTTGTCTTATATCAGTTCGTGGTGTGTACTGTTGTAAATTTGTGTAGAAAGTTTGCAAGTGTTATGCGCTGTATTGCCCTCTTTTTCACAATGAATGTAGTTCGTCTGTCCCAGAAGGTTACTTTTCATGCATTTCAAATCCTGTCGCTGGAAGAAATCATACGCTGGTAGGTATGCATTAATCACCATTTTGGATAATTGTTAATCAATGTAAATATCACTAAGCATAATTTACCAGATGGATTATATGAACCTGTTATTATTAACAAAGTTAATATGATGGTTCATGTAGCCTATAGAAAGAGATATGCATGTTGTTTAACGAGTAACCAGATAAGTGTTAATTCTTTTAAAGTGCGGCGGAGACTCAACATTTCGCTCCTCAGTTCAGAAATTAATAATTGTTTACTTGTAACTTACATTAAAATACACATTGTTTTGTATGATAGCATTGGTATTTAACGAGAGGTGGCTATTATTTAATGTCTTGTGAAATATAACAAGTGGAATATTGCTATGTTTACAGCCAAAAGCTAAAAATAAAGCATAATTAGGTATCACCAAAGTGGTACCTTTAAGAGGTGGTCTCAATACTTCTTTTTATTTTTTATCTTCCTTCAGCTTTTCGATTTTATTTTATTCGTAACTCGAGAAGACGTCATCCAATCAGCTTCAAAATTTCAGAGTTTGTGTATGGTAACTGGGACCAAATTCTTGTAAAAAGTGGTATGCACACGTGCCCAGTTGCCAAAGTTGGTAAGCTCATTGGCTTGGATAACTTCCAAAACACTCTGCAGCGAAGCTTCAATTGTTAAAAAATGGTGCCTTTTAACTCGATGATGGTTGAGAGTGAAATTCAAATGTATAGGTGCATTTATGCCAGTTTAACGTGAAAAAGAATTTGGATTTTTTTCTGTTAAATCACGTTAAGTCTCGTCTCAATGGCTTCAGTATTAAACTACTGATGAATCTTACGGCCAGGATAGCACCAGTTTAGCTTAGCGTGAATGTTGGCAAATTTGTCAATGAACTAATTTAAGAAAAATAGAACTGTTGGTATTTGAGCTAAGACAAGAGACTACTTCATTGGCTTCAAATTTTCAGAGAATGTGTGCTTTTAAAATGCATTGTTCACGTTGTTATTGGGCTACGTAGGTGTTAAATTTTTCAGTTGTATCGTACAGTTTTTTTTTTACTTCCGTTTGATAACTAAAGAATGTTTAGTCTATCGACTTCAAAATATTAACGCTGTTGTAGTCCAAGAGACTGATGACTCCCTAGAAGTTTAGACGGCGAAAAGGTACATAAAAACAGGCACATAAATAAGTTAAACAAAAACATACCCAACTGATACACAGGTAAGTAGACATTTAGACAAGATGGCAGGGAAACATTTAGACAAACTGTTTGGCAAACATTTAGGAAAACTGGTAGGTAAATATTTAAAAAAGTTTTTAGGTAGAAATGAAGTCTAGCTGGTAGGGAAATATTCATTCAAGCTGAAAGCTAAATGTTCAGGAAAGCTGGTTTGTAAATTTGTCGTTCCTCACAAGAATAAAGAGGAAAAATATACTCAATAATCTCTGTATCGGTTGTGTGCAGTTGGCGGCAATGCTCACAGCTGTTTCTGCAAAAATGACTCAAAAATATATAGAGACGACAGTGTATTAAATCCTGTGTATTTGTGAGTGTGTATACGTATGTGAGTATATAACTGAGTGTATGACTATGTATGTGTGCATCACTGTGTTTGAATGTGACTGTGTGTATATGTGAATTTATATCGGTGTATGCTCGAACACATGTCTGTATTTGTGAGTGTAGAACATTGCATCTGTATTCGTTTGCACTCATCTTATAGTAGTCATCGATTTTTTGTTGCAGGGATCGAGTCTGGAGTTCCCGGCATAACCCTCTAAACTTATTTATTTCTGGTTATACTTCCCCTCATGCCTAGTGGAAAAATTATACAAGTTCTTCCCTTTCTTCGTCCACATCATAACATTATCTGACTATTCAGAGGCTGAAGGAATAATTCCTTGAGCATTTTCGATGCTATTATCAAGTCTACTCGAATTCTTCTGTCTAATAGTGTTAAGTTCATTCACGCTACTGTGCAGTCATTGCTTCGGAACAAGTCTCGTTGCAAACCTATGTACTTTGTCCAGTTTTATAACATGCTTAATAGGAGTGGAACAAACTCAAGGATAGACCTGACATGCTGTATACTGAGTTGTTAGTTTATGACTTTTGAGATTCCGTAGAATCAATAACAACACTGCAACTAACCGAGGATTCGAACCCATGTAGTTCGAATCCTTGGCTAGTCGCAGTGTTGTTATTAGTTCAATACTAATCGCTCGTGTTTACAATATTAGGTTAACCAAATATACATTAACTGCAGAGGTTAATCAAATGATTTGTACATTTAGTGATATGTTCTGAGTTATACGCACATCTAGGTTCAACTTCCTGATGAAGTTCAGAGCCTCATCCCCCGAGTCTTTACTAGGTTTCATATTCTCTTACCCATTTCCCAATTTTCATAACACTAATTTAGAATGATATCAGGACGTCAGCTATCTCACCACTCCTCTAGTTCGTAGAGATCCATTTTTAGTTTTTTCTGCTCCACATCGGTTTTTATTCTTTTATTACTCTTACATAAAGTTTTCCTTCCCATGATCAATGTAGAATAAAGTAGCTCAGTTATGTCTGGTACACGGATATACACAGCGCCCAGTACTACAGACTACTTATTATCTTCCTGGATTTTGTGAGACGAAAGCTTGTTTGGGAGTGGTATTAGTTTGAGTACTGCTAATTTCTTGATGAAAAATGGCTGTAACTCCTACTGGTTGTTGGCAACTGTGCATAATGTTGTACGTGAAAGGATGTTAAGCACAATAACTTTGTGTTCTCGTTCCCTTTTGCGGTATTGGTATTTCGTGGCAGTGTAAATGTGCCTGTGCAGTATCCCCAGAAACTGGACGTTGGCCTGGAAGTGACATAAGGAATAGTATTGGGTGTGGGAGAGTGAGAATGGGGAGAGTTGGGAAGTTGGTGTTGGAGGATGGTCTTAGAGGACGGAAGGGAGGGGAGAAATGACAGGCCCCATTTAATGATTTTGATTGATGTGACCATTTCTAGTGGCAACTCGTCCAACTGCTGTCCATACAATGACAATCGCCTCAACAATCACCACCGAAATCACTATCGCCTACTTTACCACCTTCCAAAACCACCACAAAAATCACCTCCACAACCACCACTCTCAACTCCACCAACCTCCGTCATCAACTCCACCAACCTCCGTCATCACCTTCACCAACTCCACTATCACTTACATGATTATCAATTTCACCATCAAGACAACACAACACAGCCAAAGCCATCATGAACATATTGTTCCAGGCAAAAGGATTGAGTTACCACTTTCTCATAACACTTTTACCTCTGGATAAGTGCTGGAGGATCCAACTTTTGCTCTTCGATGGATATGAGATTCATGCAGATTGCTCTCGTAAATATTTTATACCAAATCTTCCTGTCTATCACCTAATATATTTTTTTTATTTTTTTATAGAGAGTAATGGGTCTCTCATAAACTTATATACATTAAAGATGAGGAGAGTCTTATAACCTACTAACTTTTAGGCTTTCATGTATTTTTAAAATATTTATGAAGCCTTACTGACATTTTCATATGCTCTATAAGAAGTCTTATAACCTCTCAAAATATTTCAGAGGAGTGAGGAGTAGGCCTTATTGAGTGAGAGAGGAATCGAATTGGGCAGAGGAGAGGATGACGCGCTTTCATTCCACTTACTTTATGTTACCGTTGTCTATAGGGGCACCAATCTGATCTGATATTCAGACTCCTACGTCACCTTTATTGTTATTAAGTTTCTCAATATTACGTAACCTTTAGCAATATTTCATGTACAAATAGATAACGTAAAATAGAGTTTTATATTTTCACTCATTAGCTTCGGATAGCATAGGATACCTGAGGATGACTCATCTGCTTAGTCAAATTTATGTATAAAACAACCATTTCTTCCAGTCAAGTTTGTAGTCAACCACTATAAGTAAAGGGATAACTCCAGAATTACTGACGGTATACCTACACCTTTGGTCTTGAGCCAGTCTTTCACTTGTACATTGCCTTCTTTTGTATAAGTGAACTCACTTTGTTCTCTCACTTATTCTAACGCTTATCTATTGCATTCTCTGTAAATACTGGAGGTGGGAACATACGGGTACTCAGAAAACTTTTGGTGTGTACCTTTGCCTTTATTACTCTTGGTTTGTTCCTTGGCTGGTGATTTGACTTATAGCCAGGTACTACACTCTTTCCATTTCTATCTCTGTTCATAACGTGGGATGGACGCTTCGTTGCTCAGGTCTCGGCTATATTACGTGACTGCTGCTGTGCATTGTGAGAGTATTGTGCTACGTTGTGGCACTTCTTACCTTGTTTTATTGCTGTTTAGCGTAACTGGAGACTGATTTTTTGGGTCTGCAGTGTTTTTCATTTTTTTTTTTTTTTTAGAGAGGGAGGCCGTATGTGGCGCCATCTCGCGAGAGAATACTCTGGAATTTTCTACGTTTCCCCACATACTGTTTTTACTCTTAATTTTCAGAGGTTTCACTTCTGTTATTACTTCTTTCTTCAGGAGAGGCGACATTTGTGTACTCACTTCACCTACTTCCTTCATGTAGTTCTCGTAAATATTACACTTCGTTTGTCAGTATTTTCTTGTATTATGAAAACTCCAAGTAGACTACATTACTGAGTTAGGTGTTGTCTTATTCCTTGGCGTTCAGATGTACACGTTTTAGTATTTTCCTTTCTCCCAGTGTTTAGTTCCTGGCTCGGTCTTCCGTGGAGAGAGAGATGGAAGGGAAAGGTATGTTTGATAAAAAAATTTTTTGTAAAGACTTCTTACCTATCTGTGGAGTCGGCACCTATTTCTACGAGAACGTTCAAAATTCACGTAGCACCGAACATCCTTTTCTTACCTTATCAGTTTCTTTCTGGTGAACAGCCTGTGATAAGGAGATGTATGAACGACCTTGCTTCTCCCCTCCCTGGTCACCCTTCACTAATTCATTAACTGACCTGCCTCGTACAACGAAGCACAATTGACACCCCAGCTACATTTATTATAGTTTCATAACCTGCGCTGTGCATGCTGGGGACTTACACTGTGAGTGCTGGGGTCCTACACTGTGAGTGCTGGGGTCCTACACTGTGAGTGCTGGGGTCCTACACTGTGAGTGCTGGGGTCCTACACTGTGAGTGCTGGGGTCCTACACTGTGAGTGCTGGGGTCCTACACTGTGAGTGCTGGGGTCCTACACTGTGAGTGCTGGGGACCTACACTATCAGTGCTGGGGACTTACACTGTGAGTGCTGGTGACCTACATTGTGAGTGCAGGACACTTACACTGTGAGTGCTGGAAACCTACACTGTGAGTGCTGGGGTCCTACACTGTGAGTGCTGGGGACCTACACTGTGAGTGCTGGGGACCTACACTATCAGTGCTGGGGACTTACACTGTGAGTGCAGGACACCTACACTGTGAGTGCTGGGGACCTACACTGTGAGTGCCGGGGACCTACACTGTAAGTGCTGGGAACCTAAACTCTGAGTGCTGGGGACCTACACTGTGAGTGTTGGGTACCTACACTGTGAGTGCTGGGGACCTACACTGTGAGTGCTGGGGACCTACACTGTCAGTGCTGGGGACCTACACTGTGAGTGATGGCGACCTATACAGTGAGTGATGGCGACTTACACTGTGAGTGCTGGGGACCTACACTGTGAATGCTGGGGACCTACACTGTGAGTGCTGGGGACATACACTGTGAGTGCTGACGACCTATACTGTGAGTGCTGGGGACTTACACTGTGAGCGCTGATGACCTACACTGGGAGTGCTATGGACCTACACTGGGAGTGATGGGGACGTACACTGTCAGTGCTGGGGACCTACACTGTGAGTGCTGGGACCTACACTGTGAGTGCTGGGACCTACGCTGTGAGTGCTGGGACCTACACTGTGAGTGCTTGGGACCTACACTGCTAGTGCTGGGGGTCTACACTGGGAGTGCTGCAGACCTGTACTGTGAATGCTGGGGACCTACACTGTGAGTGCTGGGGACCTACACTGTGAGTGCTGGGACCTACACTGTGAAACACACTCACTATTACGAACATAGGTGTAGTCTAGTGGCCTGCCCACCTGGCTGTAGCACGATACGAACGAGCAAAAAGGCAGCAAATAGTGTAAGTACTTAAATTTCTTCACCAAATAATAATGAGGTATATACAATAATGCAAATGCAAGCAAGAGGCATGGTGAAAACTGCGGTGACCAGACTTGGAGGAAACTCTGTAAAGGAAGATTAACGAGTGTATTACATCGCTTCCTTGTGACTGGCTGGTTGAACCAAGGTACTAGCATGACCCTTAGCACCTGGTCAGAAGGACATGCCTAAATGAATACGTGACGTACCCCAACTGTAATACTCTCTTAGCATGCCCCACCCCAACCCCAAGAGGGCTTTAATAACTAGGACTAGGTATCCCTCCATGGGTAGTGTGCCACCATGGCACGAAGTACTACAAGAACAGTCTTTCCTCTCAACCATCCAGCTCATGAGATGGTGTTCAGCTCAAAGGAACTTTCAAGTCAGACAGCCTTTGAGCGAGACAGCAGACAGTAGGCCTAGCATAGGTTCAAGATACTTGTTGACTGCAGTAAATGTCACCTCACTAAAAAAAACCTTATGGCCAGATTTACTGAAATTTTACTTTATGAGAGTAAGGAAAAAAAAGAGCTTACTACCCATTTTTCTCTAAAATATCCTAACAAATTATATTTTGGAGAAGGAATCCTCCAGCTCATTGTTTTTGCAGGCATGTGACAAATGGAAAAGTTAAACGAGTTAAACGAATGGAAGTGTAACGCCCAATGTATAAGACGAGTGTTCTTCTTCTTCATGGAGCTAAGGTGGGTCAGAGGATTGTGGTCACTGAAGACAGTGACAACATGTGATAAGCTGCTCAAGAACACATCGAAATGATCCGACGCATGTACTAGGGCCAAGGCCTCCTTCTCAATTTTGAAGTAGGCCCGCTGATAGGCCTTGTACTTGGATTAATAACATGCCACGGACAGCAGACATCCGTCAACAGATGCTTGGAGTAACACTACCCCAGCTCCTTAGTCACATGCATCAATAATACAAATAGATTTGAAAAATCAAAGGAGAAAAGTACGGGAGTATCGCAAAAGAGGCGTTTAACACAGTTAAAAGCTCGCAAAATTGAGATTTATGACTGGTAAGAGAGGTTAGGGAAGTAATAACATCTGCAAAATTTTGGCATAATTTACGATAAAATAGTATCATTCCTAACAATATTTACAGGGACTTCTTATGCTGAGGAACGGGATAATTTTTAATGGGCAAATCTTTGGCAACTTTAGGTACTACTTTGCCACTACCTACTTCATGACCCAAGAAAGTAATAGTAGATTGGCCTTAGCCAGTTGACGTGCCACTTGTAATCTTGTTGTAGGATCGTAGGATATCTTGCAAGCGTCTTCTCTCATCCATCCTTCCTTAAGCACACACAGGAGGCCTCTTACATTATGCCCAAAAGTCAACTCAAAAGGACTGCACTCAGATGATTCTTGCACAGTTTCTCGAATTGCAAACAGCAAAAGAGGAAACGATTCATCCCAGTCTGTAGGAAACTGCATGCAATACGTACCCATCATAGTTTTGAAGGTGTAGTGGAACCTTTCCATGGCACCTTGGGACTGAGGATGCTAGGCTGTGGATATTTTTTAATTAATTCCTAGCCTAGTTAAAGCTTGCTGTGAAATTAGTGCCCTGGTCACTCTAGACAGATTGTGGAATGCCTAAGTGGAATTGGTTACCTCATTCGGTTTTCGGTAAGGCTCCCACACAGTCGATGATTAGGTCTGCAAATGATTCTCCATCAACGGGTATGGAATGAGTGGTGCGGGTTTAATATAGTGTCTGGGCTTACCCACTTGATGACACTCAGAATAGGAATGGATGTAAATCCGCACCTCTCGTCTTACACCTAGCCAATAAAAATGCTTTAAGATTGTGTAAAGTGTGTTAATTACGCCCAATTGCCCTCCTAAGGACGAATTGTGAGCTATTTTCAAGCCTGAGTACTGAATTTCTTTGGTTTTAAGCTTTTCCCTACCTCCTTTCCATTAGCCGGACAAACTAATAAGCTATTTTTAAGTACATATTTAACTGGGTGATTTGAGTTGGATTCACCAACTGCAGCTTTAAGAGTGGATACTGAAGATGAGCCCCTTTTATGTTCTTCTCGAAAGGACAGTCTCTCAAACATGGAAACAGAAACTTCTGGCAATCCTGGGACCCCGAAATAGGAAGGCTTTTTCAGGGACTTTTCACTAGAGACAAGGCCCTAGCCAGTTTTCCTCATAAAATAAATTGTCGAGCTATAAATCGTAGCTCTCCAAGGATAGGTCAGCATTTTCATCGGACATTCTTTTGGACATTGCCCGAGTGATAGTCAATATTTAAGAAGAGGCGTCGGTTGCTACAATAGGCTCAGAACAGCATCTAGAATTTAGAACATTGTTGCCAAGCAACTATAAAGCATCTTTCATGGGGAATCTCCCCAGATACACCTAGAGTTAAATATCCATTGTAATACTGGTTTTTAATAATTATTTTATGAAGAGGAACAAAAAATACCACTCCCCAATAAGCTTCTAATAACGCTGAAAAGTTTAATGAGGTCTCCTCACAAATTGGAAGTACTCTCTCTTGTAAGAGGGAGCAATAAAGCCCCGGTATCCCTGAAAGTGAATATATCAATAGGACTTTCTTGCTCCTGAAGGGAAATTTTACTTTGACTATAAAAGGTAGCCATATAGGCATATATTTCCCTCTGATTCGTTTCAACGGGAAGCATAGCTAATTTTGCTAATGGTAGTAGTCAAGCAGCAGGTTTACATTGCTTGGGGCAATTAGCCTTTATGTGGACAGGCTTACGGTAGATGTATCAAGTTTCCTATAACAGTGTTTGTCATCTTTTGAAGAAATGAGGTGTTTTGTGTCGATTACAGAAATATTAAGTGTATTTTCAATAGAGGATTTATTAACGCCTTCAGTATCAGCTATCAGCTATCTTCAGCAAATTCAGTGTTCATTTGGACTCGAATTCCCGTAAGTCGGTTACTGCTATGTAGACATCCACTCCAGTTTCCCCTCATTTTCATACTTCGTTTTCTTTACCGTTCATTTAATTTCTACATACATTTTCGGTCATTAATAATGACGTCCGCTTCGTGACGTATCAGAAGTTGATGTTGATGATCAGTACAAATTCTCAGATCCCTGCATAAATATAGCTCTGTATTTTCTATTAGTCAAAAACTATTTGAAACACTTAGAGAAACATATATACAAAGTAATGGCGATGCGGTGAGTAACAGAGCTATAGCAAGGGCGTCTTTGTACATGAATGATATATAATACCGACAACATGAAGAATTAGACACATGCGTAACATCAGAGTATATTTATCGTATTGATAAAGCCATTCTGTGGCTTTATCAGTACAATACATGGACATAATATGAAAAAGGTAGAACTAAATACAAAAGATGAGACAATCAGTCTCTCAGCCTCGGTACTGGTGACGAACACTGTAGTGTTGATGACTCTGAAATACAAGAAGGAAGTCTATCGCTTATATATTAGCGTCAGATGAGGGGCGTGCAGTAGACGGGGGCATTGTCACTGGGTATGATCTACTTTGGAATCTCACATACCAATGAAAATGTTCTCTGCTGCAAATAAGCGCCGTGCTCTTCAACAATTCTAAGGCTGAGGGACTGATGACCCTTCTTTCGTATACAGTTCTACCTTCTTCACATTATGTCCATGTATTGTATTGATAAAGCCACTGGATGGCGAAACATGTACGAACAAAGATCAGATGTTGCACGTGTTTAACTCTTCAAGGGTGTCTTTTCTAGTACAACATTTCACCACAGAGTATTCTTGCTATAGCCAATTTGTGAGTAAATGTTACATCATTAAAGGCTCCTCTGCAGGTAGAGTTAAATTGAGCATAACCCATACTGGCCACTAGCAACCTTTGCAGCAGAAATACAGTAATTGATGAATCTGCGTGCATACACTACATGAATGTTTGTTCATTCACAACATGCACGCTTGTTGTGTTGGGTTCCTTCTAGTCTGGTGGAAAGATGGATGAACCTGAAGCTTAAATGATGTTGAACATCTGGGGAGTCTGTATTGATTATCCATCATGTGCCACACTGTCACTTTTTGGGAATTTGAAACAAAGATGTCTGTCGAGGACGTCGACGACCATCAGTCAATAGAATCAACATGGATTACTATGAGACACGGGTATTTTAATCAAATTTATAGTATTTTCATAATGATGCCGGAAATATGATCAAGTATAAATTGGATATCAAACATGGTTTGAATTTCCCTTATATCTGTGGTTATAAACACTGAAACACGCTCGTCTTCCAGGCGCCCTTTCAGTTAGTAAAAGGAGAGCAGACTATGGATGTAACATTTATCGTTTCGTTAAGCAAACATTTTGGTCTGTTTCAGAAATTATTAACCAAGCATTTTTCCATGAACCTACAGATGCCATTCAAACAGGTAATGTAATAATATCAACAATAATTGTTATACATTTGTAAACTGGGAAGAATATGTGACAAACGAATGTTTCCGTATATATCTGATAACCCTACAGATAATGTCTCTACTCGCAGCTAAGATTACCTATTATAATCTCCTAGTAGTGTCATGAGAACTAAACGAGCATCAGACTACAAGCATTATTCTTTCTCCTCACCCACTAACAGTAAACATTTTCATTAACTTTAGAGTACATAAGAAAAACACAAGAAAGAAGGAACACTGCAGCAGGCCTACTGGCCCATCCGATGCAGGTCCATGTTACCCACCGGCTTAGTCCAGTGACCCACCTAGTCAGGTCACTTCCACTTAAGGAAGGAGCACAACTTCAGACCTAGTAGCACGGTTTAGCCTCTTTGACTGTACTCTGGAGTTTGTTCCACTCACCCACAACTCTATTACCAAACCAGTGCTTTCCTACATCTTTCCTGAATCTGAATTTTTCCAACTTGAAACCATTGCTGCGAGTCCTGTCTGGGCTGGAAATTTTTAGCACGCTATTTACATCCCCTTTATTTATTCCTGCTTTCCATTTATACACTTCAGTCGTATCCCCCCTAATTCTACGCCTTTCTAGAGAGTGCAGATTCAGGGCCCTCAGTCTGTCTTCATAGGGAAGATTTCTGATACATGGGATCAACTTTGTCATCCTCCTCTGTACGTTTTCCAGAGCATTTATATCCATTCAGTAGTACGGTGACCAGAACTGTGAAGCATAATCTAAATGAAGCCTAACAAAGGATATATAGAGTTGAAGAACAACCTGAGGACTTCTATTATTTATACTTCTAGATATGAAATCAAGAATTCTGTTAGCTTGGTTTTAGATTACTGCTAACCAGAACTCCTAAATCCTTTTCGCAATCAGTAATATTAAGATCTACATTATTTACGTTATATTTGGCATGGTTATTTTTCTGCTCAACATTTAGAACTTTGCATTTGTCAATATTAAACTGCATCTGCCACTTCTCCGACCACTGTATCAGTCTATTCAAATCATCCTGGAGTGCTCTAATGTTCTCATTAGAATGAACTGGACGGCCTATTTTGGTGTCATCAGCAAATTTACTTATGTCACTATTTATTCCCTCATCTATGTCGTTTATGTAAATTGTGAACAACAACGGGCCCAACACTGACCCTTGCGGAACACCGCTTGTGACGTGCCCCCATTCTGATTTCTCCCCATTTATACAAACTCTCTGCTGCCTATTTGTCAACCATGCTTCTACCCAGGAAAAATTTCTCCTCCTATTCCGTGTGCCTTAAGTTTTCTCAATAGCCTCTGATGTGGAACTCTATCGAAAGCCTTACTGAAGTCCATATACACAATATCATATTCATTACCATGATCTACCTCCTCAAACACCTTAGTGAAAAAAGTTAGTAAATTCATAAGACAAGAACGCCCCTTTGTAAAACGGTATTGAGATTAATTAATCAATTTATGCCAATCAAGATGGCTAAGAATTGATTCTGCAATTATTGATTCAATAGTTCGAATTATTGATATATAGTTCGAAGCTATTTTTTGCCATTTTCCACTTATCAGGCACTATGCCAGTTTGTAGTGATATGTTAAAAAGATTAGCCAAAGGTATGCTAAGTTCCTCTTTACATTCCTTTAGCACCCTTGCAAACAGTTCATCAGGGCCTAGGGATTTGTCTGAGGATCATGTCACTAGTTACCGCAGTCGTGCATAGTTTATTATCCTCCTGTTTTACATAATCTATTATTTCTGGAATTTCGCTAGTATTTTCCTGGATAAAAACTGAGAGGAAGTAAGTATTGAAAATTTCACACATATCCTTATCACTGTCAGTGATCTGACCTAAGTAGGCCTATCTTGTTCTTAATGTTACTTCTGTATACCTGAAAGAACCCTTTTGGGTTAGTCTTCGAACCCCTTGCGACCTTAGCCTCATAATCCCTTTTTGATTTTCTTATTCCTTTTTTTTATTTCCCTCTTTAATTGAATATATTGATTTCCTAACTGCCCATCCTCTCTTTTGATACGCCTATATATGCCTCTCTTTTGACCAATGAGATGTTTTAATCTATTGTTCATCCTTTTGAGATCATTTTTGTTAGATCTAATTTCCCTACTCGGAACAAAAGTTGTCTGGGCAGCTAGAACTATGCTCTGGAAAACGTCATATTGGCAACCAAGATCACCTACCTGACCCATAGTTAGGTAATCCCAATTTAGCCCACCCAGATAATTTCTCAGTCCCATGAAATCGGCCAAGCGACAGTCTAGGACAGAGATTTGATTGCAGTTATCTGGGTAATTCCATGATATATTGAAACAAAGTGATTTGTGATGGCTTTCCCCAAGTTCGTCATTAACCTCAAGATTATTAATTAGTGAATCTTTGTTGGAAAGAACCAAGTCAAGCAGATTGTTTCCTCTACTTGGTTTTGTCACAAACTGTTTTAAAAAGCAGTCTTGAACCGTATCAAGAATGTCACTGCACTCAAGATATAACTTAAATACTAACGAACTCTGTCCTCCATAATATCATCTCCCAGTCATCACCGTCATTATCATGAGCTTCTTCCTGTACATTACTCTGAAAACTCTCATTTATTTTATCGTTTAAACAACTATTAGATCCTCCAGGTTTTTAATATAATAATCAAGAAAGATGAGCAGCGGAGTAACCACATCTAAGAAGGACTGATCACTGATTTCAGGACCTCTGTTGGTGCAAGCCTTCACCATGCAGTGAAGCCTTCAACATGCATTCTTGAAACCGAGCTCATTGCGTTTTCACTGAAGGCTTCAGCAGCCAGAGTTAGTGCGTTGCTCCGGCAGACATGTAACGAAAGGTCTATTGATACGGTAGTCGGCTAGTGACCAATTTATTGGTTAGTCTATGTTACACAAGCCCACAAGAAATGTATATTTAGCAACAAATAATTAAAAGATGTGTACAAGAAAATATCAAAATACAAATTTGTAAATTATCAGTTGTAAGAAAGTTTATCCCATAAATGAGAAAAGTTAAAAAAAAAAGGTTCAAAATGATTTATTGCATCTGTATAAAAAAAATGACACGAAATTTTCAAGTCAATAAAGTTAACTTTCAATCTAACAAATTTACAATTTTAAGAATTTCAAAAATACACATGTATGGGGAAAAAGATATTTGCCGATGTGAGGGCTCCGGGAGTTCACTTTCCTGGGCTGGCCAGAAGTTAAGCTCATCAAAAGCAGCATCACTGGTGCCTGGAAGCCCTTGAAAAGAGAGTGAGGCAGATAAAAGTCAGTAAATCTTGACCTTTGCAAGAAAGGTGCGAAGCATCGTGGGGAAGAAAGCCATGACGATAACTTCAGGAGCTTGTGCAAAGCTGAGGGAGAAAGACTCTCCCGAGGAGGGAAAACTTATCCTTAGAAGGGAAGACTAATCCTAGGGAGGGAAGAGTTATCCTTGAGAGAGAAAAAGCCCGCCTTTTAGCCGACCACGTAAGGAAAGTGAGGATGAAAAGAAAAATTTAAGCAATAATAATACAATGTGAGAATAAAGGTTAATTGAGATGAGAGAGAGATGATTACTTGAGATGAGAGAGATGATTACTTGAGATGAGAGAGATGATTACTTGAGCAGTGAGAGATCACTTGAGGTGAGAGAGAAGATTACTTGAGCTGAGAGAGAGGATCACTTGAGCTGAGAGAGAAGATCACTTGAGCTGAGAGAGAAGATTACTTGAGCTGAGAGAGAAGATCACTTGAGCTGAGCGAGAAGATCACTTGAGCTGAGAGAGAAGATTACTTGAGCTGAGAGAGAAGATTACTTGAGCTGAGAGAGAAGATTACTTGAGCTGAGAGAGAAGATTACTTGAGCTGAGAGAGAAGATCACTTGAGCTGAGAGAGAAGATTACTTGAGCTGAGAGAGAAGATTACTTGAGCTGAGAGAGAAGATTACTTGAGCTGAGAGAGAAGATCACTTGAGCTGAGAGAGAAGATTACTTGAGCTGAGAGAGAAGATTACTTGAGCTGAGAGAGAGGATCACTTGAGCTGAGAGAGAAGATCACTTGAGCTGAGAGAGAAGATTACTTGAGCTGAGAGACTAGATCACTTGAGCTGAGAGAGAAGATTACTTGAGCCGAGAGAGATTACTTGAGCTGAGAGAGAAGACCACTTGAGCTGAGAGAGAAGATCACTTGAGCTGAGAGAGAAGATTACTTGAGCTGAGAGATAAGTTTACTTGAGCTGAGAGAGACGATTACTTGAGCTGAGAGAGAAGATTACTTGAGCTGAGAGAGAAGATCACATGAGCTGAGAGAGAAGATCACTTGAGCTGAGAGAGAATATTACTTGAGCTGAGAGAGATCATTTGAGCTGAGAGAGGTCACTTGAGCTTATAGAGAAGGCCGCTTCAGCTGAAAGAAAAATTGAGCTAAGAGAGATGGTTGCTTGAGATTAGGGATAAACCCACTTAAACTGAGAGAAAAGACAACTTGAGCTGAAAGCGAAGGCAGCATGAATTGAGAGAAAAGTCGAATTAATATTAACTACAAGTGAGAATAGAAAACATCTGTACAAATAGTGAACAACGACATATCATTATTTAATAGGACGTTTAATTCAAGAATACAAAATTGTGTTGAATAAACATTTCTTATGGTAAACAAAAAAGAATATGAAAGGCGCAAAGGGAGGCGTCGTGGTCAGGTTGTATCATCAACACATTTTCAACAATTAAGTATTTTTATTGTGGAAACGTTTCGCCACCTGTCGATTTGTCCAAGGTGACACTGCCTACGATTGCTTCACCTCACCTGTCTCGCATGTGCTGTATTCTTATCAAGAATTATGGACTAATTAGATGGACTCCAGGCTGAGGGACTGATTACCTCAAAATTCTTCCGATTTTCACTATTCTTTCCTGTATTGGACTGATGAAGCCAATGTATGGTGAAACTTTTCAACAGTAGAGATACCCAAGTGTTGCACAGGTGTTTAATTTAGCAACTTGTCGGTTCTCTGAACAATTAATCTGTATGCATCATCGACCTCCACTGACTGTTGGGTTAGCTGATCAAGCCTCCACGGATTATTAGGTTACCTGATTAATCCTCCAATGATTGTTAGATTAGCTGGTCAAGCCTCCAATGATTGTTGGATTAGTTGATCCAGCCTCCAATGACTGACGAGTTACCTGATCAAGCCTCCACAGGCTGTTAGGTTAGCTGATAAAACCTCCACGCATTGTTGGCTTAGCTGATCCAGCCTCCACTGATTGCTGGGTTACCTGATAAAGCCTCTCTAAGGTGGAACTCACGTTCTTTATATCGTAATTTGTGTACATATATCGAAGCGAAACAGAGTGACTTCAAGAGTGTATCAGTCTGTAGTGGAAGGAAGGCGGGGTAGGGGTCGGCCTAGGAAAGGTTGGAGGGAGGGGGTAAAGGAGGTTTTGTGTGCGAGGGGCTTGGACTTCCAGCAGGCATGCGTGATTGTGTTTGATAGGAGTGAATGGAGACAAATGATTTTTAATACTTGACGTGCTGTTGGAGTGTGAGCAAAGTAACATTTATGAAGGGGTTCAGGGAAACCGGCAGGCCGGACTTGAGTCCTGGAGATGGGAAGTACAGTGCCTGCACTCTGAAGGAGGGGTGTTAATGTTGCAGTTTAAAAACTGTAGTGTAAAGCACCCTTCTGGCAAGACAGTGATGGAGTGAATGATGGTGAAAGTTTTTCTTTTTCGGGCCACCCTGCCTTGGTGGGAATCGGCCAGTGTGATAATAATAAATAAAAATATCAATGTTCTGGTTGTTTTGCATTTGGGAACTTAAGTTGTCAGTAATACAGTATATTTATGTAGCAACACAAATATTATATTCAGAATCTTGAGAGGAACAGAACATGACTTCAGGTGCTACGTTAGAGTGGACCTCGCATCATTACTGCAAAAGTAACTTTGTCAAAAATATCATGTCTAACTGATGCTAGAATTTCTCACGGGATAGGCAAGAGTACTTTAAATTTTATATTCTGTTAAATTTTATATTTTGTTAAATTTTGTTAAATATGTTGTTATATTTTGTTCGTAAGTATTATCTGTCTAAGTTTATGTTAAGTTCAAATGTATGTTACCTGTCCTTGAACTCGTCTAGATATACTAACCTAGTTATTGTTGCATGGGTCGAATCATAGCACCTGGCCCCGCCTCTTCTTGAAGTTATGTATGGATCCTGTCTCCATTACATCATTCTCCAGATTGTTCCTAGATGAGTCACAAGGATGTTACTCATCTAGGTTTTCATCTTCCAGCTGTCACCTCTTGTTGCTGTGTCTCATCTCTGAAACATTCTGCCCATATCCACTTTGTCAATTTCTCTCGGTATTTTATATGTCGTTATCATGTGCTCCCTATCCGTCCTGCCCTCCAGTGTCGTCAGGTTGACTTTCCTTAACTTGTCCTCGTAGGCAATACCCCGTAGCTCCGGGACTACTTTTGTTGCAAACCTTTGCACTTTCTCTAATTTCTTGACGAGTTTGATCAGGTGTGGATTCCATACCGGGGCTGCATACTTCACTATGTGCCTAACATACACAGTTTACCTTGTCTTGAATGAGTTACTTAAATGTCGAAGCGCTATTCTTAGGTTCTACCAGGCGCCCATATGCCGTAGCAGTTATTTGGTTGATGTGCGCCTCAGATGTGCTCCGTATTATGTTCATCCCACGATCCTTTTCCTTGATGAGTTTTGTAGCCTTTGACTCCTAGGCCGTACTCCGTCTTCGGTCTTCTCTGTCCTTCCCTAAATTTCATGACTTTGTATTTGCTGGGGTTAAACTCCAGGAGCCATTTGTCGGACCAGGCTTGCAGCCTCTCCAGATCTCCTAGTAGGCTTACCTGATCATCGTCCACTGCAAACAGGGACACCTCTGAATCTACCCCTTCACCACATTATTCACAGCACCGGACCCAGGACTGACTCTTGTGCAATCCCACTCGACACTTGCACCCACTTCGACACCTCGTCTCGTACCAACACACGCTGTTTCCCTCCTGTCAGGTATTCCGTGATTCTTTCCTGTACTCTCCCTGCTATGCCCGCCTGCTCATCTAGCTTTACAGCCAGTCTCTTGTGTGGTACTTTAGCGAAAGCCTTCTTACAGTTCAGGAAAATGCAGTCTACCCATTTCTCTCTCCACTGTATTACTTCTCATACCTTATCGGAGAACTCCAGTAGGCTTGTGATGCAGGATTTCCATTCCCTGAAGCCATGCTGCTGTTATATATGAGACCATTCCTTTTTAGGTACTCTACCACTCTTCTTCTGATAATCTTCTTCATAATTTCACATACTATACATGTCAGCGACAACACTGATCTGTAGTTTAGTGCTGCCTGTCTGTCTCCTTTCTTAAAAATTGGGACTATATTTGCTGTCTTCCACACCTCAGGGAGTTGCCCTGTTTCAGTATGTCTACTGAAGAGTATTGAAAGTGGCACACATATTGCATCTGCTCCCTCTCTCCCACGGAGAGGTGTTATCTGGGCCAATCGCCTTCGAGGTATCTAGCACACATAGTAGTTTCTTCACCTCCTCCTCGGTTGTGTGCAATGTGTCCAGCACTTCCTGGTGTACCCTACCACTTCGGTTTACTGGAATCCTCTCTGTCTCCACTGTTAATACGTCCCTGAATCTTGAGCTGATCTCCTCACGTACATCCTGGTCATTCTTTGTGAGGTCCCCTCCTCTCTTCCTCGCCTGAAGAGCTGGTTCTTTACCGTTGTTTTCCTTTTAATTTGGCTGTATAACAACTTTATCAACTATATCAACTGTATCATTCTCGTATTGCTGCTGGTCCCCTCTCCTTATCCATGTATATTCATTTCTGGATCTTCGGCTCAACTCCCTGTTTTCCCAAGTCCTTTACCTTCTACATTTTTTCCAAGGTCTAGCACACTTGGTTTTGGCCTCTTCACACCTCTGTGTAAACCACGGATTCTCTTTGTACTTCCCATTTTTTCTGTTGCCCTTTGACACGAACTTCTACTCTGTCTCCTTGTACTCTGCGGTCATGTGTTCCAACATTTCGTTTACTATCTCCTCCTCTAGCTCTCTTACCCACTGTACCTCATACAGGAATTGCTTCATACGTGTGTAGTTCGCTTTCTTGAAGTTTGGTTTCTCTCGTCCTTCTCGTGCTGGCCATTCTTTAACGCGGAGGGGTGTTTTCTGTATGATTTTCCATATTTCATAACTATTGAAGGTGAATACGAGATCCAGACTAGCTGGTTCATAGTTTCCTCTTTCCCTGGTTGTGTCCCTATCCTATTGATACATTAAGTTTTCCATCTTGGTTCTCCATGTCTCCGGTCTCCCATATGGCTCCAGATTTTCCCAGTCTATTTCCCTGTGGTTGAAATCCCCCATGATGAGTAGCTTTGCCTAGCTTATGTGGGCTCTTCTGGCCACCTCCGCTAGTGTGTTTAACATCATTCTGTTACTTTCATCGCATTCTTGTCTTCGTTTCCTGTTGTTCGGTGGAAGGTTGTACATCACTGCTATCATCACTTTTGGAGACAGAGAGAGAGAGAGATTGAGAGATTGTGTGTGTATTCACCTAGTTGTACTCACCTAGTTGAGATTGCAGGGGTCGATTCCAAGCTCCTGACCCCGCCTCTTCACTGGTCGCTACTAGGTCACTCTCCCTGAACCGTGAGCTTTATCATACCTCTGATTAAAGCTATGTATGGACCCTGCCTCCACTACATCGCTTCCCAAACTATTCCACTTGCTGACTACTCTGTGACTGAAGAAACACTTCCTAACATCCCTGTGAATCATCTGAGTCTTCAACTTCCTACAGTGACCCCTTGTTGTTGTGTCCCATCTCTGAAACATCCTTTCCCTATCCACCTTGTACTCACCTATTTGTACTCACCTGTTTGTCGTTGCATGGGTTGAGTCATAGCTCCTGGCCCCGCCTCTTGTGTGTGTATGTGTGTGTGTGTGTGTGTGTGTGTGTGTGTGTGCGCGTGCGTGTGTGTGTGTGTGTGTGTGTGTGTGTACTTACCTATTTTTACTCACCTAGTTGTGGTTGCAGGGGTCGAGTCACAGCTCCTGGCCCCGCCTCTTCACTGGCCGCTACTTGGTCACTCTTCCCGCTCCATAAGCTTTATCATACCTCTGCTTAAAATTATGTATGGATCCTGCCTCCACTACATTGCTTCCCAAACTATTTCACTTCCTGACAACTCTGTGGCTGAAGAAATACCTATTAACATCCCTGTGTCCCCTTGTTGCTGTGTCCCATCTCTGGAATATTCTGTCTCTGTCCACCTTGTCAATTTCTCTAAGTATATATGTTCTATCAACATACATGTTCTATCTCTCCTGTCCTCCAGTGTTATCAGGTCGATTTTCCTTAACCTCTCCTCGTAGGACATACCCCTTAGCTCCGGGACTAGTCTTGTTGCAAACCTTTGCACTTTCTCTAGTTTCTTTACGTGCTTGGCTATGTGTGGGTTCCAAACTGGTGCTGCATACTCCAACATTAGCCTAACGTACACAGTGTACAGGGTCCAAAACGATTCCTGCTACAGCGGTTATTTGGTTGATGTGCGCCTCAGAAGATGTGCCCGATGTTATACTCACCTCCCAAAATCCTTTTCAGTGAGTGTCAGGGAAAAGTTCAACAGATAGGAGTAGCGAGCGAGTATATGTGTGACGATAGTTTGATTGCCCAGCTGCATGTTAAGGTAGGGTCAGTCTAGCTCCCGCTATCCCCCTCCCCCTTTTTCCCCACCCGGAAAGGTGACGTGTGGGGCTCGGACCAAACAGTAATCACTTGACTCACAGCTCCCGTTGGGTTGTCCCTCAACATCTGTGACTCCCCCCTGTCCCCCCATCATCAGCAACGGCTACAGTTTCTACAACACGCGGTGTCAACAACATCAGACACTCTAGTCTAACTGTATATATTAGCGTTGAATTCAGATATTATTTTTATATTTCATTTTTCATTTCTCTTTCAAGTAGGACAAAAATTCATGTTTATTTTTTTATATTTTAATTTCTAAATAATAAATATTTGACTGTTATTATTATTTTTCTATTCATTAATTTTCCTGAGGAGGAGCCAGCCTTGATAATACTTACTGAAGTTGTTAGAGGGCTGAGTAAGCCATCACAAGTGGCGACCTTGCCAGGGTAACTCGACTGAATCAAGATTCAACTCCATCTCGAATCTACCATTGGAACTTCAACGCCGCATACCACAGACGGTTACCACCAGCTATGAATAATCATTCTCTATGGTAGGACTACAGTACAGGTATTTAAAAGATTTGGTGATTGTTATAGTCTCAATTTATTGTAAGTCAAGTCAAGGCAGGATATACTAGTTAATTCTGTCACCTTTATTCTTCAGCTTGAAACGATTTGGAGGAATAGACTCTAGGGACCCGAAATTTTCCAGTGACAAGTTGTTTCATTGAGCTCTGTTTATTATTTCAAGGGAACTGTCGTAGGACACTCTTGATTTCTTGGTGAGAAGATTGGATGATCAAGGGACCCCAGTTTACTTGCTGTTTAGTCGGAGCCGGCATAGAACCCTCCGTTTTCTTTCATACATACTGTTTAATCGAAGCAGGGATCGAACCCTCCGATTTATTTACAGTTTGAGCAGAGCAGGAATTGAACCCTCCATTTTCTTTGATATACCGTTTCATTTTCCCCTGGTAGTTTAAGTTATTCTTGCAAGCATGGAGGAATACCAGTTTTGAATGAACTCTGGGAGTATGTTAAGAATAATGGGGGAAAATTTAGAAGCTTTCATTAGCGCTAAGATCCAGGAAAGAATTGAAAGAGAAATAATTGAGAGAGAAGAGAGACAGAAAGAGAAAGAGAGGAGAAAAAGGAGAGAGAGATAATCGAAAGAGAGGAGAAAAAGGAGAGAGAGAGAATCGAAAGAGGAGGAGATAAAGGAGAGAGATCGAATTGAAAGAGAAAATCAAGAAGACAGAAAGAGAAAGAGAGGAGAAAAAAGAGAGAGAGTGAGTCGAGAGAGAGGAGAAAAAGGAGAGAGATCGAATTGAAAGAGAAAATCAAGGAAGAAGTTACAAAGAGAAAGAGAGGAGAAAAAGGAGCGTGATAGACTTTATCGTGAGGAGAGAGCTAAAGTACGTGAGGAACAAGTTAAACTAAGAGAACTTGAGGAAAGAACAAAAGATAGAGAAGTTGAGGAAAAAGCTAGAGAACATGAGTTAAGAGAAAAAAATCGCGAGGTAGAGAAATCTCGCCTTGACTTAGAAAATAAAAAGTTGACTTTTACACAACAACAATTAAAGGAAGGAGTAGTTGAACATCATACAGCTAGTCCACATAGTGCCACACCTAATTTACCTCCCTTCACAGAGGAAGAAGACATAACTTCATACATAATTAGGTTTGAAAATACTGCTACCCTCTGTGAATGGCCAGCTGACACCTGGGCTACCAGGTTAGGTATGTTATTTTCTGGTACAGCTTTGAATATATCTGCAACTTTGTCGCAGGATATCATATGTAATTATAACCTTAAGAAGGCAATCCTTAAAGCATACCAAAAAACCACAAATTTTTATAGGAAATATTTCAGGTATGCCACCTTACAGCATGGCCAAAACTTTCAACAGTTACAGGTTGGTCTGAAGCCGTACTAGCTCCCATCACTTCTTGCTCTGTACTAATAGGTAATGTAAAAGGTGCCATTCTTCCTTCTGAGGTTGACCTTTTATCACCAAAGATGGACATAAGCTTTTCAGCTCCTCTTCCTCTTCGACAGTTTAGAGGAGACAATGTCTCGTGATATTCATGTTGGGATTAAAAACCAGTGACACTACTTTCGAAAGCTAGGTAGTAGGATCACCGGTTCACTTGTTAGATGAAAGTGAGGATATCGCCTCCGATACTATAAATGTCTTAACTAGGGCTCAGACCAAAGCCCAGGCTTCTCCTACTGTCCATCCTTTGATTTTCCCTGACTTTAAGCCTTTAGATATATAGAAAGACTCCTTTGTCAATTTACAACGTAATTGCCCTTCTCTTCAGAATTGTCATAATGCAGCTAAACAAAATCAAGTTATCCAAAGGAAAAACTTTTCATATAAATTTGAATATATAAAAGGTATCTTGTATAAATCAGTATTCAAATTAAATTCAGATGAGACAGACTATTCCATCTTAGTTGTTCCAAGTCAATGCAAAGAGACTGTTCTTAAAATGGCTCATGACCTGCCAGTGGCCGGACATTTCTCGCATCGTAAAACCTTAAATAAAATTAGGGAAACCTATTTTTGGCCCAAAATGTCCTCAGATACCACTACCTATTGTAGATCGTGTAACGTTTGCCAACTGTCATCCTCCCGAGGTACCAGGCGAGTACCTATGGTAAAAATGCCAATCTTTACGGTACCGTTTGAAAGAGTAGCTATTGACATCGTTGGTCTTATATCACCACTTTCATCTGGGGGACATAGATATATATTAACATTAGTTGATTATGCTTCGAGTTTCCCTGAAGCTGTACCCTTAAAGTCCATACCTACTACAGAGGTGGCTGAAGCCCTTTTGTCCATCTTATCCAGAGTTGGCAACCTTAGAGAGATTTTGTCTGACCGTGGGACACAATTCACATCTGACTTAATGCAACATCTCTATCAACTTCTGGGAGTGAAGCCTCTCTTCACAACACCATATCATCCCAGCTGTAATGAGAGGATTGAGCGCCAGCATTCAATTCTCAAATCCATTTTAAGGAAACTTTGCTCCCTTAAACCCAAGGAGTGGCATCGTTACCTACCCTGTGCTTTGTTTGCCATGAGGGAAGTTCCCAGTGACTCTTTGGGGTTTCCATTGTCCATCCTTCATGACTTATGGACTAATGAGGACGTGAATGCTGAGGTTCAGTCTTCTTATCAGTTTCTCCTTGACCTTAGATCCAAACTTGAGGAGACCTCTGACATAGTTTCGAAAACTTAAGCTTATCAATGGACCAGTACAAAACCTATTTTGATACTAAAAGTCAGCGAAGTTTTAAAGTAGGGGATGAAGTGCTGGTACTTTTACCAATAAAGTATCATGGAAAGGTCCGTATAAGGTATTGAAAATTTGTGGGAAGGTTGATTACCTCATAGAAGTCAAGGGGAAACCTAAGCTTTATCATATCAACATCCTTAAGAAATATTACCGAAGAAATTCGGTTAACTGCCTGAATTTGACCGAGAGGTAGATAGATTATTAAAACTAAAGATCATTGAACCTTCAGTATCTGCATATTGCTCACCAGTAGTCATGGTTAAGAAGGAAGACAATTCATATAGACTTGCTATTGACTTCAGAGGACTTAATGCTATAACTCGGTGGGATGCTGAGCCTATGCCCTTAATAGATAGCGATCTACATAAATTTTATGACTCTTCTTTCTTTTCAGAAATTGATATTGCACAAGCATATCGTCAAGTAATGTTAGATCCTTCATCCAAGCAGTACACCGCTTTTCCTACCCACCAAGGACTGATGCAGTATAGAACTATGCCCTTCGGTTTGGTAACTGCCTGTCCTACCTACGTGAGACTGATGAGAAAGGTCTTGGGTAATATGCCAAATGTTTCAGTTTATTTTGATAACATTTACGTAATGACATCCATGTGGGGCGAACATATCCAAACATTAACATCAGTTTTACGTAGGTTACGAGCACATGGCCTCACTGCCAAGCCGAAGAAATGCTTCCTTGTATATAACAAGATTAGATATCTCGGAATGATTCTTTCTAATAGCTCTTTGCAGCCTCTCCCCAGTAAGATCAAAGCTTTATTAGAGTTTAACTTCCCCAAAACCAAGAAGTTCATGCGTAGCTTTGTTGGTTCGGTAAATTTTTATGCACGGTTTATCCCCAACATTACCAATCTTACAGGCAGCTTATCCGATTACCTTAAAAAGTCTGTAAAGGAATCTCTTGAACTTTCCGACGTAGCTCGAGAAAAGTTTAATGAGATTAAAAACATCTTCTCAAAAGACCCTATACTTAAGATCCCAGATATTAATAAACCGTTTTGTTTAACAACTGATGCCTCCAATACCGGCCTAGGTGTAGTGTTACTACAATACCATGATGGTACTCCCTTCCCTGTATGTTTCCTAAGCCGGAAATTCATTCCTGCAGAAACGAGATACTCCACCATAGAAAAGGAATGTTTGGCCCTTGTGTGGGGTATCTCCAAGCTTAAATTTTATTTACTGGGAAAAGAATTCATTTTAGAGACTGATCACAAACCTTTGATATACCTAGAAATTTTTAAGGGAACCAACAGTCGCCTCTTGAGGTGGACATTGGCACTCCAAGCTTTTAAGTTCCATATTGTGTATATCAATGGTTCATCCAATTATTTCTCTGACTGGTTAAGTCGTGACAGTCAGTAGAAGATTTGGTGCCTTACGCAACTTCCACGTGTTAGAACGTTTTCCTCGCCTATTATTCTTATACTCCTTGACTATAAGTCTTGGTATTGGGGAGTGTGAGGGAAAAGTTCAACAGATAGGAGTAGCGAGCGAGTATATGTGTGACGATAGTTTGATTGCCCAGCTGCTTGTTAAGGTAGGGCCAGTCTAGCTCCCGCTATCCCCCCCTTTTTCCCCACCCGGAAAGGTGACGCGTGGGGCTCGGACCAAACAGTAATCACTTAACTCACAGCTCCCAGCACAACTTTTGGAATGTCATCTCGGGTGATCCAGCAACAAAGAAACAGTGTTGAGGGAGACGAACTTTACCCAAGTTCTGAGACATCACCATTTTATCTGCATTCCTAAGTGTAGTCAACCACAGGCAACTACCTCTCATCTTTGCAGTGGTGAAAGACCTGCGTTCCTATCATCTTGACGGACTATTCAAGGCTAGAGACTCTTTGAAGAACTAGTCGTTGGGTTGTCCCTCAGCATCTGTGTCCTCCCATCATCAGCAACGGCTACAGTTTCTACAACACGCGGTGTCAACAACATCGGACACCCCAGTCTAACTGTACATATTAGCGTTGAATTCAGATATTATTTTTATATTTCATTTTTCATTTCTCTTTCAAGTAGGACAAAAATTCATGTTTATTTTTTTATATTTTCATTTCTAAATAATAGTGTTTATATTTGACTGTTATTATTATTTTTCTATTCAATAATTTTTCTGAGGAGGAGCCAACCTTGATAATATTTACTGAAATTGCTACAGGGCTGAGTAAGCCTTCACAGTGAGGTTTGTAGTCTCTGGCCCCCTAGACTGTATTCCGTCTGCGGTCTTCTTTGTCCTTCCCCAATTTTCATGACTTTGCACTTGGTGGGGTTGAACTTCAGGAGCCAGTTGCTGGACCAGGCCTGCAGCCTGTTCTGTTTTGCCTGGTCCTCATCTGATTGAATTTTTCTCATCAACTTCACATCATCTGCAAACAGGGACACTTCAGAGTCTACTCCTTCCGGCATGTCATTCACAAATACCAGAAACAGCACGGGTCCCAGGACTGACCCCTGTGGAACTCCACTCTTCAATGGCGCCCACTATGACACCTCCCATCGAACCATGACTCGCTGTTGTCTTCCCGACAGGTATTCCCAATCCATTGTAGCGCCTTCCCTGCTATCCTTGCCTGGTCCTCCAGCTTTTGCACTAATCTCTTCTGTGGAACTGTATCAAAAGCCTTCTACCCACTCTTCTCTTTCTCTTGTCTTACTGCTGTTACCCTGTTATAGAACTCCAGTAGGTCTGTGACAGGATTCCTCGTCCCTTAAACCGTGTTGACTGTCATTGATAAGCTCATTCCTCTCTAGGTGTTCCACCACTCTTCTCCTGATAATCTTCTCCATGACTTTGCATACTATACATGTCAGTGACACTAGTCTGTAGTTTAATGCTTCATGTCTGTCTTCTCTTTTAAAAACTGGGACTACATTTGCTGTCTTCCATACCTCAGGTACTCACCCTGTTTCGATGGCTGTGTTGAATATGGAGAGATGTTATCCGGTCCCATCGCCTTTGAGGTATCTAGCTCACTCAGCAGCCTCTTCACTTCTTCCTTGGTTGTATGTATTGTGTTCAACACTTGGTGGTGTACCCCACCTCTCTTTCTTTCTGGAGTCCCTTCTGTCTCCTCTGTGAACACTTCTTTGAATCTCATGTTGAATTTCTCAAATACTTCACGGTCGCTTCTTGTGATCTCTCCTCCTTCCTTCCTTAGCCTGATTACCTGGTCCTTGACTGTTGTTTTCCTCGTGATGTGGCTGTACAACAGCGGATCAGATTTGGCTTTCGCTGCTATGTCATTTTCATATTGTCGTTGGGCCTCCCTTCTTACCTGTGCATATTTATTTTTGGCTTTTCGGCTTCTCTCCTTAAAACACTTTCCAGATCAGTTTTTCGTCAGTCGTTTACATGCCTGACATCATCCATTCTGGTTCGACCGTAATGAAAGTACTAAGGAAAGTGTGTTTGTAGAACACCAGTGTCACATTACCGAAATCTTTATATTTACAAGAATGGTATCCAGCACCGACAAGATAACGAAATGAACACATATGCAATAACTGGAATTTTTTTGCTTGAAGTTTCGCCAACGAGTGGTGGAACGTCTTCAAGGACGAGGGACTGATTACCTATCTTCTGTCTTCTTCGAACACTTCTGCAGTTCCGAGGGACCGATTACCTCTTGTCTTCAAATGTTATCTCTGCATTGAATATGATGCCATTGGTAGGCCAAATGTCTTTCAAGTAAAGATTCCCAGTTGTTGTATGAAACCATTCGCTAAAACTTACATACAAGAATGCACAACTAGTACCACATGTTTATCGTCTTTTCCAGTCGCATGGAACCTAAACATCCTGATAAGCGTCTCTACAAGGCGAGCCTCAGTGTTGCTACCCTCACGTTTTCCATTATATTCCACTGTCAAGAC
This sequence comes from Cherax quadricarinatus, assembly GCF_038502225.1. Taxonomy (NCBI): domain Eukaryota; kingdom Metazoa; phylum Arthropoda; class Malacostraca; order Decapoda; family Parastacidae; genus Cherax; species Cherax quadricarinatus. Next base: position 17,122,704 of record NC_091364.1, on the reverse strand, counting down.
GGGATTTAAATAATTGACTTGGACTGGGGGGGGAAGGGGCTGCGACACAGGGCGCGACTATAAATCATCGAACATATCTTCACCTCGTGAAGTGAGTTGACACAAATGCCATCACATTCTGCTTCTATTGTGGCAGTATTTTATATTAAAATTTACAAAAAAAGTAAATTCTTCCTTACTTGAATTAACTTAAAACTGCAGTAGATATGCCTTCTGCATAGATCTATGTATTCATATATATTATGTATATTTAGAAAGTTTAGGACCACTCTGAGCCTCAGAGTTAGCTCTAAGTCACCAGACCTTGTCACGTAGAGGCCAGTGGTTTGTTTTTAAGGTCCATGTGTCCAGGAGTCCACCTATGTTCCCTCAGATATTTCCCTTTCCCCATTTCTCTGCTGCTGTATGATGCTAACAAATTATATTTGTATTCCGAATTCTTGAGCTTTTGAATTCTCTCCTAAGTTTTATTTCATTCTTAATATTTTCAATATTTGTTGTACATGACTCATCCGCTGCATTCTAATGCCGGGGATCTAGAAATGTACCGAATATCATCATGTAGTCAGTGGTGTTACTCCCAAACCTTATTTACCTTGACACTTTAAGATCTGATTTCTAACAGGTCGTGAAAATCTTGAATCCCTCAAAGCTTTCTTAATGAAATGTTAAAATATTGTCCTTCAGGCAGTATTTCTGAGTCAAGACAATTTCTTTCACAAAGACATATAAATATGTGAATTATTTCCAACAAAAAACTTTTTAATATCCTTTTGTTTACTTATATGATGGTAGGTGTGTCATATAAATATCATATTGAGTCGGGACAGTTCAACAAGATTGTACTTTGCTAGATATTTCTTTTCTTTAGGAATCTCTAGAAATTTTACTGGTAACCATTGTTATAAATTGCAATTTTAGCAATATTTTAGAAAATTAAAAATTGTTTAGAAACTTTTAAACGACGTCTGAGGCTGAATTTAGCGGTTTTTAGTTGTTATGAGTTGAAAACCATTGTTGTGCTCACCTATATGTGGTTGCGAGGGTCACTTCACAACTCCTGATCCCGTGTCTTTGTTGATCGCTACTAGGTATTTTAGATCATTTGATATTTCATACATCTGTAGAGTTTGAATGAAATAACACATTACCGTTTTTTAGATGTTTTAATTATTAATGGGAACCAAGAATTTAAATTCAAAACATTGAGAAAACCAACGAATAACTATTCCTATGTTCACTATTATTCTTCACATCATGCAAGTTAAACTTACTGGATTCTCATCTAAGTTTTTATGAGTTCTGCGCATTTGCAGCCAAGAGTTGGTAGATGAAGAAATTTTAAAGAATTATGAAATAGCAAATGATCTTAAATACCAAAAAAATTAATTGTCAAATATTTTAAAATTGCCAGAAACACATTATACAATAAAAACAAGGACAGAGGAACATATTTAACAAACAATATGTTGGTTCTATCTTACCGTGAGAACTTTTCTTTTTATATCTTCTCTAATAAAGAATTTTAAAATCAAAGTTGTATTTAAAAATCTTGACACAGTATGGGGAGCAGGGGGATGGTGGTGGTGTGGGATTGGCACCGACCGTTGCCCACATTTTGAGAGAGACTGCGGTCGGTGACACACCCGCTGCGTTACTCAGAGAAAAACTTCACCTCCTTCTGTTGCTGCCTTGCAACATTGCATAGCTCCTGATGACGCACTGAGAAGTGCGACAATTACTTGAGCCAAAGATTTCGAAGAAGTTGTTTTTAAGCAAATAACAACTGCAGTGACCGTCTATCGCATCGGGAAACTTTTGAAGTAAATCCCGTCTCACCAAAGTCTTGCCACCTCTGGTTCGGCAGTAACTTGCAAGACTGGTGATGGTATCCGTCTCTTAAAAACGGTTTGAAATTATAAAAGCATTTATGAGACAGGCCATCCGGAAATGAAAATTTCTGTTAATAATTACTCTAACTTTTTTTAAGAACGTTATTTTTTGAAGCTGTTGTAGTTTAAGAACCCATAGTGGAATACTTAGGTGGTATCCTCATCACTATCCTGAAGTCTCCCTGTTTAGTGTGACAGGCTTCATGCCATGATCCACGTCCCTCAGTCTGTATTCTAAAGTAATATGCGACCATAGGTTGTTTTAGGTTCTAGTACGTTTATCTGATAGTAATGAGCTAGAAGCTCATTTCCAGTTATCTCACTGTCTCTGGTAAGTAACAGGTTAGCAGTATACTACTATCTCCCTCCCAGTAACTATAATATATGAAAGGGTAGCTTCATACTGCGGGAGTCCTATCATGTAACTAGCATAAAATCAGGTAGCAGCATATTCTGTATTTTCCCAACTTGTAACTCGCATTCAAAAGAGGGCAATAGCATACTCTGGGTGTTCCAGCAATGAAATTCGTAAACAGAAGAAGGTAGCCCCGTATTGTTGGTGTTGCTACTGTGTAACTCTTATTGAGGAGGTTAGCCATTCGCTGCCATTTTTTTCATAAAGCACGTCCAAACCGAATAGTGTATCTGCACACTGTAAGAGTGCGGATACATCCTTCACACATAATCGTACACAATCGTGAAACTGCACTCTGCTTGAGTTCTTACATTATAATTATATAGAATAGTGAAGTAACACACTCCAGCTGTGTCTACTATGGAACTATCACATGGAATAGTATAGCCAGACAGTGCGAGTGTTCCTGCAGTGCATGTCTCATATAGTCTGTCATATATATAAGAGGAGGGTAGTCATTCACTGGGTGTCCCCATCCTTATGTTAAAAACTATCATTCTTTTCAATTTCTTCGCCTTGAGTGCCAATCTTGTACGATGGTCGCTTCCACGCCCCAGATGGTCGCTTCTACACCCAAGATGGTCGCTTCTACACCCAAGATGGTCGCTTCCACACCCCAGATGGTCGCTTCCACACCCCAGATGGTCGCTTCCACACCCCAGATGGTCACTTCCACACCCCAGATGGTCGCTTCCACACCCCAGATGGTCGCTTCTACACCCAAGATGGTCGCTTCTACACCCAAGATGGTCGCTTCTACACCCAAGATGGTCGCTTCCACACCCCAGATGGTCGCTTCCACACCCCAGATGGTCACTTCCACACCCCAGATGGTCGCTTCCACACCCAAGATGGTCGCTTCCACACCCCAGATGGTCGCTTCCACACCCAAGATGGTCGCTTCCACACTCCAGATGGTCCCTTCTACAAAACAGATGGCCACATCCACATAACAAATGGCCACTTCCACACAACAGATGGCCACTTCCACACAACAGATGGCCACTTCCATACAACAGATGGTCACTTCTGCACAACAGATAAGAAAGTTGGAGGGTTGTAAAGGAACAGTTCACTCCTTATACTTAGTCGAAGAAAGACCATTAACAACACTGTGAACTTAAGGGAGAGAGGTTCCTTCTCGTCACGCAACACTAACGGCCGCGTTCGTCTTCACTCTGAGTAAAAATCTTTAAAAAACAAAAAATTCAAGAATTGTGCAGAGACATAGATAAAACTGTTTCTTGTTTCTCTTTCTCTCCCTCTTTATCTTTTAAATTTTATGCGCATTTTTGTTTCCGTCTGTATCCTTGCTTCAATATCTCTACAACAGTTATTCACAACGTCCAGGCAATAATAAACTGTTTATAGATGGAGATTGAGACACTTATGCAGCATATGGAAATCTTTATTCAGGAAACGTTTCGCCACACAGTGGCTTCATCAGTCCAATACAAAGAGGAAGGCGTAAGGAGAGGAGGAGAATGAGGTAATCAGTCCCTCAACCTGGAGTCGATGTATTCAGTCCATCAATCATTCTACAAGATTGATGGACTGAACACATCGACTCCAGGTTGAGGGACTGATTACCTCATTCTCCTCCTCTCCTTACGCCTTCCTCTTTGTATTGGACTGATGAAGCCACTGTGTGCCGAAACGTTTCCTGAATAAAGATTTCCATATGCTGCATAAGTGTCTCAATCTTCAACTTGTCGGTTTTTCAAACCATTCGTCACAACTGTTTATAGATGGTTTAAGGTGGAGCAAACAATCAAACAGTCACAAATATGCATATGCAGTTTTTCTGTATATTTCTTTTGGTAATTAGTTTTATATATTTTCCAACCAATTTAAGACAATTCATTTATCTTAGCAAAATATTTAAATATATTTTTATAAGTTATATTTGACTGGGCAAATTGATTTACCGTTCTTTCCTAAATCAAGATGGGTAAAGTTTTTCGAATTTTTTATATACTTTTACTAAATCAGATCAAAATACTTGTATTATAAAGTTTAATATGTAAAGTTCTTCTAGTCGGAATCTCAAGATTTGTATTTTCCTTCCTTTGTAGCATCTTAGTAGATCTATCACGGACGTTCTTCATTGTGTTATTAACTTCCATAAACATAGTGACAAAAGGTTTCCAGTACTCTCGAATAAAGCAAATGGTGACCAAAACAATGCGTAATACTCTAGAATACGATGCAATTAAGACTTTAAAACAGTGAGAAGGAATCTCTTCAATCAAATCCCGTGGAATCTTTTAATCCCAAGATTTCTGGCGTTTTATCATTTCCTACTGAACTCCGAATTATTTGCCACTGTTACTTGCAAGACGCTCGTTATACCCTTACATATTCTCTATCAACTTCAACGGATATGCACACACACACACACACACACACACACACACACACACACACACACACACACACACACACACACGCACACACACGCACACACACACACACACACACGCACACACACACACACAGTCATAGAGTAGTCAGGCCATGGAATAGCCTAGAAAGTGATGTGGTGGAGGCAGGAACCATACATAGTTTTAAGGCGAGGTATGATAGAGCTCATGGGGCAGGGAGAGAGAGGACCTAGTAGCAACCAGCGAAGAGGCGGGGCCAGGAGCTGTGACTCGACCCCTGCAACCACAAATAGGTGAGTACAAATAGGTGAGTACACACACACACACGCACACACACACACACACACACATCCAGTAGCGATTAATGAAGAGGTGGGGCCAGGAGCTATGAGTCAACACCTACCACAATTAGGTGAGTACACTTAAGTACACACACACACACACACACATACACGAAAGCCTAGTCTGACCCGAAGCTGTTGTACAGCCACTTCAGAAGGAAAACAACAGTAAAGGATAAGGTAATCAGGTTGAGGAAAGAAGGAGGGGAGATCACAGAGCACGACCAGGAAGTATGTGAAGAGCTCAACTCAGGATTCAGGGAGGTATTCACATAGGAGACAGAGAGGCATTCCAGAAAACCGAGGTAGTAGGGTACACCAGGAAGTGCTGGACACACTGCACACAACTGAGGACGAGGTGAAGAAACTACTAGGGGAACTAGACCCGAGAAGATATCTCTCCTTGGGTCCTGAGAGAGGGAGCAGACGCATGGTGTTTGCCTTTGACAATAATCTTCAATAAATCTATCGAAACCGGGCAACTGCCTGAGGTGTGGAAGACAGCAAATGTAGTCCCGATTTTTAAGAAAGGAGACAGGTAGGCTGCACCAAACTACAGATCAGTGTCGCTGACTTGTATGTAAAGTTAGGGAGATTATCAGGAAAAGAGTGGTGGAGCACCTAGAAAAAGAATGGACTAATAAATGTCAACCAGCACGGCTTCAGGGAAGGGAAATCCTGCATCACGATCGTATTGGAGTTCCATGACAAGGTAACAGAAGGCAGGAGAAAGAGAGAGAGATGAGTAGACTGCATCTTCTTGGACAAATAGTTCTTGTGTGTTTCAGTCATATGAAGAACTGATCAAGGCAGATTTTAGTTCTTGCATGGAGGCCTTAGGTTGGCTTAACAATCCTATAAGTTATGAAAATTAGTAATGTCTCATAAGGAGACGTGTTCGTTTGTATGGGGAAGGGGTCCAGGTTTTGTCAGTTGAAACATAAATGTTTCTTTAGTTGGAAACACAACATAAGTGCACACCCAGCACTTAGGCTGTTTGTCATGGTGAATTTACAGGTACTGTGTTTCCCAGACACACCAGAAGAGAGTAAGCAGTTGTCACATCCTTTTACTGTGTCAGGGAAATTCTGCAGGATTTATTACTACTATATTCCTTGGTGAGCGCTAAAACCTTATGGATCATACAGCGCCTATGGAATGAAATTTAATAAGATTTTATCCATTGTATGTATATTTTGTCCAGACACAAACAAAACAGTAAGCAGATCTCAGCCATTTTGTAGACTGATTACATTCTAAATACTCAGAACTCTCCGTTCGGAGGTAGCTCCTCATCGAGTTTCTTTGTGATTAGGAGAGACATTCCTGTACTGTCTCTGGCGTCCTGGCCTTCTGTGACGTGCTGGGCACCTCGCCAAGTCTCCTGGGCGCTCTACCAAGCTCTGCCACTCAATACAGTTTGTAGTTTTGTTAGTACAGTACATGGTAAATGCCGGATGTCAAGGTAACTTTTGGGCTTATTCATATCATACATGTTCCCTGCACTATGTGAGTGTTATACTGAATTGGAGCATTGTTCCTGTTTCTGTCACTACATGTTATCCCGTCTACTATTGTTGTTAAATTACTGGTTGCTACCTCTTTCATTCTTGTTGTTTCGTCACTGTGTGCTTCCCCGTTCACTGTTATTGTTTCCTTCAAAATGTTCTTCCTCGTGCACTGTTGTTGTTCCATTATTGTGTACTCCTTCTTCCTTTATTATTGCATCCATCAGTAGTACTTCCTCGACCACTGTTACATCTCTCTCTATTTCCTTCCTAGTGTGTTTTTGTAGTATTTATCAATATAAGTTTCCTCGTCTCCTATTATTGGCATGCTTCCCACTCTCTTGTAATTTTGTATTGAAAACGCTTTATCTTTTTTATTATTTTTTTTTTTTTATTATCACACCGGCCGATTCCCACCAAGGCAGGGTGGCCCGAAAAAGAAAAACTTTCACCATCATTCACTCCATCACTGTCTTGCCAGAAGGGTGCTTTACACTACAGTTTTTAAACTGCAACATTAACACCCCTCCTTCAGAGTGCAGGCACTCTGAAGGCACCACAAATCTTAGATGCACTGATGAAAAGCGAAGCTATGGCTGCGTCCACGGGTGGGTGTTGGTATGGAAGTACTGTGATAGGGATAATGAGGCTGGATAGGACGTGATGGAAGGTTGTGTGTTGTGTTTGGAAGGTGCACAGGGGTAGGTGGATAAAACATCTGAGCCTCACCTGGATATCTTTATTGCAACTTTTAAATAAGAGATACATGAAAAAAGTGGAGAGGTAATTATAGATATTTATCCTTCAAGTTATTTTGAGAGGAATCTTTTGTACACATTGGAGCCTGAGGTGAAATATAGCAGTGAAGACGGCATTAGAGGAGGTGTGTCTCACTAGAGGAATTACAACAAAGAAATAGTTTAGCACTAAAGTTGTTGAAGCTATCGTTTGTAACAACTTCCACTATATAGACGTCACCTTCCTCTTGCCTCAGTTTTAAAAACTTTTTCGAACCTGAAGAAAGAAACACGTCGACATATCTTATTCAAGGCTGAGGAACGAGATAACTCAAATTACCTCTCCACATCTTCCACCGTCTTGAGTTCAAGAGACATATTTATGCTATACTGAGGATGGCTGCTGCTTGGCGAAATGTCTCAGCATAAAGATATCCGAGGGTTGCACATGTGTCTTATTCATCAACGTGTCAGCATTATATATCATTAATATAAGATGGGCGTAGGGAAGGAAGGAGGGAGAGGGAAGGTCGTGCCAAGTTCCTGTGAAGTTACTCTGTTTTCAATACTGTTTCTCTGTTCACCAGCCACTACTAAATTATCATTATGGATTTAACACTTTCTCACTACTACTACCACTACTACTAATACTACTAATGCTACCATTACTACTACTACTACTACTACTATTACTATCACTACTACTACTACTACTATCACTACTACTACTACTACTACTACTACTACTATTTCTATCACTACTACTACTACTACTACTATCACTACTACTACTACTACTATTACTATCACTACTACTACTACTACTACTATCACTACTACTACTACTACTATTACTATCACTACTACTACTACTACTACTATCACTACTACTGCTACTACTACTACTACTACTACTACTAATAATAATAATAATAATAATAATGCAATGTTTACACAACACATACTCTACGCATCAGAAGTAAGACAGGCCAACTACAGCCATTATGAATCAATGTTACAGTATGGTAATATTGCAATATGCAAATGCATGACATATGAGAGTATCCTTTGTATCAGATGTTGCGAACCCTGAACACTGCAAATGTTGGCATCCATGAATATTTGCTTTAGTGCTGCTGGACCTGTTGGTTAGTGTGCTAGTCCAGGAAATAGTTCAAAGTTTAATTTGCGCTTAGAACTAAAACTTTCTAATTTTTACTAAGAAGGGAATGTTAGTTTCTAATTATCGCTAAGAGGATAATGATATTTCCGAGTTTGTTCTGAGGAGGCAGTATTAGTTTCTAATTCTCGCTGAGGGGGCGGTGTTAATTTGTAATTCCCACTGAGGAAGCGGTGTTAGTGTCTAATTCTGGCTGAGGAGGCAGAGTTAATTTCCTATTTTCACCGAGAAGGCAGTGTTAGTTTCTTAAATTCATTGAGCTGGGTGTTTGTTACTTTCTAATTCCCACTGAGGAGACGATGTTAATTTATAGTTCTTAATGAGGAGATAAATGTTAGTTTCTAATTCTTGCCAAGAAGTAACTGTTAATTTCTAGCTTTCAGCCAAGGAAATGTTAGAATTCGGTACATATTAAGATATTATTCAGAGAAAAACAACATCCTCACCTGCTAGTCGTAAACACTCAACTGGGTCTCAAATCTTGCTAGGTTTTCCATACTGACTAGAGAAAAATAAATGACTCGTTATGACTCGCATTTACACACAGGTGTAGTTTCTATTCCTGACCTGGCTGCGATAGTACTATCATGAGATTAGCGAACGATGTATCGAGTCTTCATACCTCCTTACGCTACATGACTCATATTGGTTTATCTTAAACCCGCTTAGCTTCAATATAAAAATATATATGAGTACAGATAAGCTTTCCTAAGGGAATAGTCCGGAAAAATAGCCGGTGAATATACGAGTTTCAGGGAAGGTGTAGCCTACGAATATTAAAAATCTAAACAAAACATTTGCAATATAAAACGTGTGGCTAATATTGCTAGGTCTATCAGCATGCTAATATTACCGGCGGTAAATACTGGTGGGTGCTAATACTGCAGCCTGCCAATATTACAGGTTGTTTTTGTAGTATACTGAGAACATTTTACGTGACCAAGGGATTGTATTTAGGCAAAAGATGCAAATTCTGCAGCGATATGAATTCATGTATTTGTGATGGTATAAACCTTGGTAATAAATACCGACAAGTTGGTTTAGAAAGACACGTAAGCAAACACTATAACATATTTATTAGAAAACGTTTCGGTCCTGGGACCTTGATCACTTCTAACATACAGAGGTAGAAAGACATTATATATATAGGCGGAGAGTGAGATGTGACGCACGTGACCTGAGGAATGTCATAAGAACAGTGTTCCTCCATTCTTATGTTCTTATGACATTCCTCAGGTCACGTGCGTCACATCTCACTCTCCGCCTATATATATAATGTCTTTCTACCTCTGTATGTTAGAAGTGATCAAGGTCCCAGGACCGAAACGTTTTCTAATAAATATGTTATAGTGTTTGCTTACGTGTCTTTCTAAACCATGTATTTGTGAGCGCAGCAATATGAGGACTCTTGTATTCTCGAATACAACGACAAATAAATTCAGACATTCGTGAATGCAACAGTACAAGGATTCAGGAACTTTCTTAGACGCAACAATATACATATTACGTGATTAATAAATTTAATACAAGTAAATTCTGGATTCTTGTTCAAAATTTCAAATAAATTATATGACGTCTTTATTTTTTTTTCTACTATTCTTTTCTCCAGTAAACACAATGAAAGAAATACTACTATCATATCTGAAATTTTGCTGTAGTTACTCGTTTATTCATTTAATTTATGATGTACTCTACACAAGCAGTTAAAAGGTTGGTAGGTAGCTTGTCAGTCTCGTGATTAACAGACTAAGTGATTAGTGGACTGTGTGTGTACTCACATAATAGTCTCAGCGCCTGGCCTCGCCTCTATGCTGGCAGCTACGGGGTTCACTCTCCTTGCTCTGTGAACCCTGTCATACCTTTGCTTGAAGCTATATATAATTCTGCCTCTACCCCTTCGCTGTCTACCTGGTTTACTTCCTGATCACTCTATCTGAGTCATTAACTTCCAATTGTGACCCCATGTTGTTGTGTCCCATCTCTGGAACATTCTGTCTCTGTCCACCTTGTATTTTATGTCGTTATCATATCCCCTATCTCTCCTGTCCTCATGCCACTTTGCTCCGGAACTTGTCTCGCTGCAAACTTTTGTACTTTCTCTAATTTTTTGGCGTGCTTGGCCAGGTATGAGTTCCAAACTGGTGCTGCTTACTCCAACATGGGCCTGACGTTTACGGTGTACACAGTCCTGAATGATTCCTTACTGAGATGTCGGAATGCTATTCTTAGATTTGCTAGGCGCCCGTATGCTGCAGCAGTTATTTGGAAGATGTGCACCTCTAGAAATGTGCTCGGAATAATGCTCACCGCAAGATCCTTTTCCTTGAGTGAGGTTCGTAGTGTTTGGTTCCTAGATTGTACTCTGTCTGCGGTCTTCTTTGCACTTCCCAGTTTCTGGACCAGGCCTGCAGCCTGTCCAGATCCTTTTGTAGCCCTCCCTGGTCCTCCTCCGATTGAATTCTCCCAATTAACTTCCTTCCGTCATTTCATTTCCATATACCAGAAAATGCACCGGTCCTATGACGGACTCCTGTGGAACCCCGCTCGTCACGGGCAGGTATTCTCTGATCCAGTGCAGTGCCTTCCTTGCTATACCTGCCTCCAGCTTTTGCGCTAATCTCTTCTGTGGCACTGTGTCAAAAGCCTTCTTATAGTCCAAGAAAACGCATTCTACCCACCCCACTCTCTCATGTCTTACTGCTGTCACCTGGTCATAGAATTCCAGTAGGTGTGTGTGTGTGTGTGTGTACTCACCTATATGTAGTTGCAGGGGTTAAATTCACAGTTCCTGGTCCCATATCTTCGTTAATCGATACTAGGTCACTCTCTCCCTGCTCCAAGAGCAGGGAGAGAGTGACCTAGTATCGATGTATGGATGTATCGATGACCTAGTATCGATGTATGGATCCTGCCCCCACTACTTCACTCTCCACTTCCTGACAACTCTATTGCTAAAGAAATACTTCGTAGCATCTCTATGACTCATATGAGTTTTCATCTTCCAGTTGTGTCCCCATGTTCCTGTGTCCAGTCTCTGAAACATTCTAGCCTTGCCCACCTTGTCAATTCCTTTCATTATTTTATACGTCATTATCATGTCACCCCCTATCCTCTAGTGTCATCAGGTTGTATATTACCCTCTCTTCATAAGACATTTATTAGCTCTGGTACTAGTCTTGTTTCAAACTTTTGCACTTCCTCTATTATCTTGACGTGTTTGATCAAGTGTTGGATCCATACTGGTGCTGCATACTCCAATATGGACCTAACGTACACGGTGTACAATGTTTTGAATGAGTCCTTACTTAGATGTCAATATGCTATTCTCAAGTTTGCCAAGCGCCCATATGCTGTAGCGGTTATTTGATTGATGTGCGCCTCAGGGGACATGCTTAGGTACAATGATCACCCCAAAAACATTTTCCCTAAATGGGGTTTGTAGCCTTTGATCTCCTAGCCTGTACTCCAAGTTGGTAAGTAAGACACATAGGCAACATTTACGCATCTTTATTCCGAAACGTTTCACCTACACAGTAGGCTTCTTCAGTAGAGTACAGGAAGTAAACAGGAGCAGTAGAGATGTGAAGACGATGTAATCAGTCCATCACTCTTGAAGATGTAGATTTGAGGTTTCTCTTCTACTTCTCTACACCTCTCCTGCCGACGGTACATAAGTCTGAAAGTTAAGACACATGTGCAACATCTGGATATCTTTATTGTAGACGTTTCGCCATCCAGTGGCTTTATCAATAGAGATTCTGGAGCAAAGACAAGGAGACTGGCGGTTATATAGGCGTCAGTGGATAAGGACGTGTAGCAGACGAGGGCATAGTCACTGGTAGGCGGGATTCCCCAGTGGAAGTAGGTCCTTCCCAAAGGGATGGGTTAGTTGTAGCAGCCGTGAAGAAGGTCATGTAGATGTCCTCTGAACCAAGATTCCATGATGTTGCAGTGTCTGACAAGTTGTGCAAGAAAGGTATAAAATACCGACAATATGAAAGTTAAGACACATGTGCAACATCTGGACATCTTTATTGTAGACGTTCCGCCATCCAGTGGCTTTATCAATACAGATTCTAGGACATAATTTGAAGATAGTAGAACTATATACAAAAGATGAGGTAATCAGTCCCTCAGCCTTGGAGTTGGTGTTCAGAGCACCGTGGTGGTGGAGAATCTGGAGCAAAAACAAGGAGACTGGCAGTTGCACATTTGTCTTAACTTTCATTTTGTCGGTATTTTATACTTTTCTTGCACAGTATATAAGTCTCCACACTGTCGCTTGTTCTTCATTGTTTCAGACTATGAAACAGACCTCTTCTCCTGGCTGAGGGACCGACAACCTTAAATCTACATCTTCAAGGGTGATGGACTGATTACATCGTCTTCACATCTCTACTACTCCTGCCTACTTTCTGTACTCGACTGAAAAAGCCTACTGTGTGAGCGCAACTTTTCGGAATAAAGATGTTTAAATGTTGCCTATGTGTCTAACTTACCAATTTGTTGGTTTTGTATAACATTTTGATATTCAGCCTGTACTCCGTCTACGGTCTTCTTTGTCCTTCCCAGAACTATTTGACTTTGTACTTAGTGGAGTTAAATTCCAGGAGCCATTTGTCTGACCAGGTTTGCAGCCTGTCCAGATCACATTGTAATCTTTCCTCATCTTTGTCCGCTTGTATTCTCCTCATCAGTTTCGCATCATCAGCGAACAGGGACACCTTTCAAACTATTCCTTCCATCATATCATTCACACAAACAAGAAATAGTACCACTCTACACATGCGCCCACTCTGACACGTTATCACGTACCAACACATATTGTTTCCTGCCTGTCAGGTATCCCCTCAACCACTGCAGTACTTTCTTTACAATTCCTGTATGCTCCTGAAGCCGTGCTATTTGTCATGTATAAGCCTGATTTTTCTAAGTGCTCCACCACTCTTCTCCTGATAATCTTCTCCATGACTTTACATACTATACAAGTCAGCGACACTCCTTACTGCTGCCTATCTGTCTCCTTTCTTAAAAACTTGGAGCTTCGTTTGCTGTCTTCCATACCTCAAGCAGTTGCCCCTTTTCGATAGATTTATTGAAAATTAATGTTAGTGGCTCACACAGTGCGTTTGCTACGTCTCTCTCAGGGATCAAAGAGAGATGTTACCTGGGCTCACCACCTTCGAGGTTGAGTCAAGTATGTCCAGCACCTGCTGATGTACAATACCACCTCGGTTTCCTTACTGTCTCCACTGTGAGTGTGTACTCACCTAATTGTACTCACCTAACTGTACTCACCTCTTCACTGGCCTCTCCTATGTCCTCTCTCTCCCTGCTTCGTGAGCTTTATCAAACCTCGTCTTAAAACTATGTATGGTTCCTGCCTCCACTACATCACTTGCCAGACTATTCCACTTCCTGACAACTCTATGACTGAAGAAATACTTCCTAACATCCCTGTGACTCATCTGAGTCTTAAACTTATAATTGTGACCCCTTGTTTCTGTGTCCCCTCTGTCTCTGTCCATCTAGGAGAGGAGGAGTATGAGGTAATCAGTCCCTCAGCCTGGAGTCGATGTGTTCAATCCATCAATCTTGTAGATTGATGGACTGAACACATCGACTCCAGGCTGAGGGACTGATTACCTCATACTCCTCCTCTCCTTACGCCTTCCTCTTTGTAATGGACTGATGAAGCCACTGTGTGGCGAAACGTTTCCTCAATAAAGATACCCAAGAGTTGCACATGTGTCTAATTTATCATCAATTATTTCCCAGAAATCAGTTTGAGTAATGAAATTAGCACATGATAACATACTCAACCTAACTTCAGGAGAGTGAAACCTTTGAGGACAGAATATGTGCACTAAAAGTTTATAGCTGACCAGAACATGCATTTTCGAGTTAGTACACAGAATCCAACAAATTTTGTGCCTACATAGCCTTAACGAAGGATATGATCCATTCAGTTTACACGATGCATCAGCCACTGAAGGTTGATGCCGTTCACAATTGCTGTAGCTTAATTAGAGAAAAGCGTTAAATTCGTAGGGGTCATATAGCCCCTCTGGAATACTGGCATTCAGATTCGCTCAACTCGAGAGGAAGGTAAGTCCAGTTCCTTGTTCACTGAGTTCACTGAGAGGCAGTGTAGCAAACTTACTGGGTAGATGCCTCTCAAATCTAACCTTTCTCACTCGTAACTACTTGTATGGCAATAATTTGGTATCATTATTGCCGAATAGGCCAAACTTGCCAGTAAGGCTTCATCGCTGCATTCGTGATTTCTCACATTATCAAGGAACTCTAAAAATAAAAGATAATCAGGAAAACACATCAGGACGAGACTACACCTCGCGGTTAACTAACAATACCTGACTATTTGATGATGATATTGGTAGGTAGTCAAGGACCAGTCAAACGCAGCTTATATTCTAACCAAGTCTCAAGATTTTAACTTGCCTAATGTATTTTAAATTCTTCCCAAATTTTGTTAATTATATATGAATCCAATTTGTATAATTCAAAAGCAATATTCATATTAGTTTCAATACTATCGACCATGGACCTGTTTGATATAACTTTCTAGGCCTTCAGAAAATTAATTGGATGGTTAGAATGTCTCATATAAATAAACAGAGCATTAGACTCTGTCCCTAACCACCCTGTAAATTCCTCTCAGTATTTTATATGTTGATATCATGTGTTCCCTATTCCTCCTGTCCTCCAGTACATAAGAACATAAGAAAGGAGGAACACTGCAGCAGGCCTGTTGGCCCATACTAGGCAGGTCCTTTACAATTCATCCCACTAACAAACATTTGACCAACCCAATTTTCAATGCTACCCAAGAAATAAGCTCTGATGTGCAAGTCCCACTCAAATCCAACCCCTCCCACTCATGTACTTATCCAACCTAAATTTGAAACTACCCAAAGTCCTAGCCTCAATAACCCAACTAGGTAGACTGTTCCACTCATCAACTACCCTATTTCCAAACCAATACTTTCCTATGTCCTTTCTAAATCTAAACTTATCTAATTTAAATCCATTACTGCGGGTTCTCTCTTGGAGAGATATCCTCAAGACCTTGTTAATATCCCCTTTATTAATACCTATCTTCCACTTATACACTTCGATCAGGTCTCCCCTCATTCTTCGTCTAACAAGTGAATGTAACTTAAGAGTCTTCAATCTTTCTTCATAAGGAAGATTTCTAATGCTATGTATTAATTTAGTCATCCTACGCTGAATGTTTTCTAACGAATTTATGTCCATTCTGTAATATGGAGACCAGAATTGAGCTGCATAATCTAGGTAAGGCCTTACTAATGATGTATAAAGCTGCAGTATGACCTCTGGACTTCTGTTGCTTACACTTCTTGATATAAATCCCAGTAATCTATTTGCCTTATTACGTACGCTTAGGCATTGCTGTCTTGGTTTAAGGTTGCTGCTTACCATAACCCCCAAGTCCTTTTCGCAATCTGTATGGCTAAGTTCTACATTATTTAACTTGTAAAGTAAAAGGACACAAGTGCAACTAATGTGACATTTATTGTGGCAACGTTTCGCTCTCCAGGAGCTTTATCAAGCCATTACAAACAATACATGGACAAGATCTACGTAGGTGAAACAGCAAGAAACCTCGACACCCGCCTCAATGAACACATATACGCATGTAGGAACGACAACTTAAACAACGCCTGTGTACAACACCGAAATTCCACCAATCATCTTATGAAATTCAGAGACGCCCAATTAGTGATAAAAGAAACTAATTTCCGCACACGCAAGTGCCTTGAATCAGCACTGATCGCTGTTTCGAATACAATTAAACAAAACAACGGCAGCTTCACCATCTCCGAAGTCTTAGCAAGAATCCTCCTGAAAACAGTAAACCCTGCCATCACATAGTCTCTCCTGTTATAGTTGTTAGGTAAGACACATATGCAACAGTTAGGTATCTTTATTTCGAAACGTTTCGCCTACACAGTAGGCTTCTTCAGTCGAGTACAGAAAAGTTGATAGAAGCAGAAGATACTTGAAGACGATGTAATCAGTCCATCACCCTTAAAGTTTTGAGGTGGTCAGTCCCTCAGTCTGGAGAAGAGCATTGTTCCGTTGACTGAAACAATATGAAGTTGAAGTGACAGGATGGAGCCTTTATATAGTGCTAGGAGGTGAGACGTAGGTTGCTTTGGGAGGGCAGGTCCCTCTCAAACCCAGCCGTTCTCACTAGTAGAGGTCGAAGTTGATGGTCTGTACCAAGATACCCTTGTGTTGCAGTGTCTGACAGAATGAACATTAAAATGGTATAAAATACCGACAGATTGTTAGGTAAGACACATATGCAACAGTTAGGTATCTTTATTTCGAAACGTTTCGCCTACACAGTAGGCTTCTTCAGTCGAGTACAGAAAAGTTGATAGAAGCAGAAGATACTTGAAGACGATGTAATCAGTCCATCACCCTTAAAGTTTTGAGGTGGTCAGTCCCTCAGTCTGGCACTATATAAAGGCTCCATCCTGTCACTTCAACTTCATATTGTTTCAGTCAACGGAACAATGCTCTTCTCCAGACTGAGGGACTGACCACCTCAAAACTTTAAGGGTGATGGACTGATTACATCGTCTTCAAGTATCTTCTGCTTCTATCAACTTTTCTGTACTCGACTGAAGAAGCCTACTGTGTAGGCGAAACGTTTCGAAATAAAGATACCTAACTGTTGCATATGTGTCTTACCTAACAATCTGTCGGTATTTTATACCATTTTAATGTTCATTCTGTCAGACACTGCAACACAAGGGTATCTTGGTACAGACCATCAACTTCGACCTCTACTAGTGAGAACGGCTGGGTTTGAGAGGGACCTGCCCTCCCAAAGCAACCTACGTCTCACCTCCTGGCACTATATAAAGGCTCCATCCTGTCACTTCAACTTCATATTGTTTCAGTCAACGGAACAATGCTCTTCTCCAGACTGAGGGACTGACCACCTCAAAACTTTAAGGGTGATGGACTGATTACATCGTCTTCAAGTATCTTCTGCTTCTATCAACTTTTCTGTACTCGACTGAAGAAGCCTACTGTGTAGGCGAAACGTTTCGAAATAAAGATACCTAACTGTTGCATATGTGTCTTACCTAACAATCTGTCGGTATTTTATACCATTTTAATGTTCATTCTGTCAGACACTGCAACACAAGGGTATCTTGGTACAGACCATCAACTTCGACCTCTACTAGTGAGAACGGCTGGGTTTGAGAGGGACCTGCCCTCCCAAAGCAACCTACGTCTCACCTCCTGGCACTATATAAAGGCTCCATCCTGTCACTTCAACTTCATATTGTTTCAGTCAACGGAACAATGCTCTTCTCCAGACTGAGGGACTGACCACCTCAAAACTTTAAGGGTGATGGACTGATTACATCGTCTTCAAGTATCTTCTGCTTCTATCAACTTTTCTGTACTCGACTGAAGAAGCCTACTGTGTAGGCGAAACGTTTCGAAATAAAGATACCTAACTGTTGCATATGTGTCTTACCTAACAATCTGTCGGTATTTTATACCATTTTAATGTTCATTCTGTCAGACACTGCAACACAAGGGTATCTTGGTACAGACCATCAACTTCGACCTCTACTAGTGAGAACGGCTGGGTTTGAGAGGGACCTGCCCTCCCAAAGCAACCTACGTCTCACCTCCTGGCACTATATAAAGGCTCCATCCTGTCACTTCAACTTCATATTGTTTCAGTCAACGGAACAATGCTCTTCTCCAGACTGAGGGACTGACCACCTCAAAACTTTAAGGGTGATGGACTGATTACATCGTCTTCAAGTATCTTCTGCTTCTATCAACTTTTCTGTACTCGACTGAAGAAGCCTACTGTGTAGGCGAAACGTTTCGAAATAAAGATACCTAACTGTTGCATATGTGTCTTACCTAACAATCTGTCGGTATTTTATACCATTTTAATGTTCATTCTGTCAGACACTGCAACACAAGGGTATCTTGGTACAGACCATCAACTTCGACCTCTACTAGTGAGAACGGCTGGGTTTGAGAGGGACCTGCCCTCCCAAAGCAACCTACGTCTCACCTCCTGGCACTATATAAAGGCTCCATCCTGTCACTTCAACTTCATATTGTTTCAGTCAACGGAACAATGCTCTTCTCCAGACTGAGGGACTGACCACCTCAAAACTTTAAGGGTGATGGACTGATTACATCGTCTTCAAGTATCTTCTGCTTCTATCAACTTTTCTGTACTCGACTGAAGAAGCCTACTGTGTAGGCGAAACGTTTCGAAATAAAGATACCTAACTGTTGCATATGTGTCTTACCTAACAATCTGTCGGTATTTTATACCATTTTAATGTTCAACGCCACTTGTTACTGATCCCCACTCGGATTTAACCCCATTTATGGACACTCTCTGCTTCCTGTCTGTGAGCCATGATTCGATCCACGAGAGCACTCTTCCCCCAATGCCATGAGCTGCTACTTTCTTCAACAGTCTTTGGTGCGGAACTCTATCAAATGCTTTACTAAAATCTAAGTAAATAATATCAAATTCTTTATCGTGGTCAACAGCCTCAAAAGCTTTACTGAAAAAAGTTAATAAATTAGTTAGACAAGACCGGCCTCTTGTGAATCCATGCTGAGTATCATTAATCAAGCTATGCTTATCGAGATGGCTTCTTATAATTTGAGCTATAATTGACTCTAGTAATTTGCCTACAATTGAGGTCAGGCTTTTTGGGCGGTAATTTGACGGTAACGACTTGTCCCCTGTTTTAAAAATAGGAATTACATTAGCCATCTTCCACATATCAGACACTACACCTGTTTGAAGAGATAAATTAAAAATATTAGTTAATGGTTCACAGACTTCCATTTTGCATTCCTTTAGAACCCTTGAAAAAACCTCATCAGGACCCGGTGACTTATTTTGCTTCAGTCGGTCTATCTGCTTCACAACCATTTCACTAGTGACTATGATGTTACATAATTTATCTTCTTCTGGCCCACTATAAAAATTAATTACCGGAACACTACTAGTGTCTTCCTGAGTAAAAACCGAGAGAAAATAATTATTTAAAATCGAGCACATTTCATTCTCTTTGTCAGTAAGATGCCCATAGTTATTTTTAAGGGGACCTATCTTATCTCTGACTTTTGTTCTATACACCTGGAAAAAACTTTTTGGGTTAGTTTTAGAATCCCTAGCAACTTTAATTTCATAGTCCCTTTTAGCTTTTCTTATCCCCTTTTTAATGTCCCTCTTAGTGTCAATATACTGATTCATAAGATGACCCTCGCCTCTTTTGATAAGCCTATAAGTTCCTTTCTTATGCCCTAGAATGAACATTAAAATGGTATAAAATACCGACAGATTGTTAGGTAAGACACATATGCAACAGTTAGGTATCTTTATTTTGAAACGTTTCGCCTACACAGTAGGCTTCTTCAGTCGAGTACAGAAAAGTTGATAGAAGCAGAAGATACTTGAAGACGATGTAATCAGTCCATCACCCTTAAAGTTTTGAGGTGGTCAGTCCCTCAGTCTGGAGAAGAGCATTGTTCCGTTGTCTGAAACAATATGAAGTTGAAGTGACAGGATGGAGCCTTATATAGTGCCAGGAGGTGAGACGTAGGTTGATTTGGGAGGGCAGGTCCCTCTCAAACCCAGCCGTTCTCACTAGTAGAGGTTGTCGAAGTTGATGGTCTGTACCAAGATACCCTTGTGTTGCAGTGTCTGACAGAATGAACATTAAAATGGTATAAAATACCGACAGATTGTTAGGTAAGACACATATGCAACAGTTAGGTATCTTTATTTCGAAACGTTTCGCCTACACAGTAGGCTTCTTCAGTCGAGTACAGAAAAGTTGATAGAAGCAGAAGATACTTGAAGACGATGTAATCAGTCCATCACCCTTAAAGTTTTGAGGTGGTCAGTCCCTCAGTCTGGAGAAGAGCACTTATATACTGCCAGGAGGTGAGACGTAGGTTGCTTTGGGAGGGCAGGTCCCTCTCAAACCCAGCCGTTCTCACTAGTAGAGGTTGTCGAAGTTGATGGTCTGTACCAAGATACCCTTGTGTTGCAGTGTCTGACAGAATGAACATTAAAATGGTATAAAATACCGACAGATTGTTAGGTAAGACACATATGCAACAGTTAGGTATCTTTATTTCGAAACGTTTCGCCTACACAGTAGGCTTCTTCAGTCGAGTACAGAAAAGTTGATAGAAGCAGAAGATACTTGAAGACGATGTAATCAGTCCATCACCCTTAAAGTTTTGAGGTGGTCAGTCCCTCAGTCTGGAGAAGAGCATTGTTCCGTTGTCTGAAACAATATGAAGTTGAAGTGACAGGATGGAGCTTATATAGTGCCAGGAGGTGAGACGTAGGTTGCTTTGGGAGGGCAGGTCCCTCTCAAACCCAGCCGTTCTCACTAGTAGAGGTTGTCGAAGTTGATGGTCTGTACCAAGATACCCTTGTGTTGCAGTGTCTGACAGAATGAACATTAAAATGGTATAAAATACCGACAGATTGTTAGGTAAGACACATATGCAACAGTTAGGTATCTTTATTTCGAAACGTTTCGCCTACACAGTAGGCTTCTTCAGTCGAGTACAGAAAAGTTGATAGAAGCAGAAGATACTTGAAGACGATGTAATCAGTCCATCACCCTTAAAGTTTTGAGGTGGTCAGTCCCTCAGTCTGGAGAAGAGCATTGTTCCGTTGTCTGAAACAATATGAAGTTGAAGTGACAGAATGGATCTTTATATAGTGCCAGGAGGTGAGACGTAGGTTGCTTTGGGAGGGCAGGTCCCTCTCAAACCCAGCCGTTCTCACTAGTAGAGGTTGTCGAAGTTGATGGTCTGTACCAAGATACCCTTGTGTTGCAGTGTCTGACAGAATGAACATTAAAATGGTATAAAATACCGACAGATTGTTAGGTAAGACACATATGCAACAGTTAGGTATCTTTATTTCGAAACGTTTCGCCTACACAGTAGGCTTCTTCAGTCGAGTACAGAAAAGTTGATAGAAGCAGAAGATACTTGAAGACGATGTAATCAGTCCATCACCCTTAAAGTTTTGAGGTGGTCAGTCCCTCAGTCTGGAGAAGAGCATTGTTCCGTTGTCTGAAACAATATGAAGTTGAAGTTGTTGTTGTTGTTAAAGATTCGCCGGTATTTTCCCGGCCCGGGCCCTTCCAAGTGGTGGCCCGGCACTGGCTCCCTGTCTAGGGAGTGTCTGAGACCTAAGTCTCCCATGGGAGGAGGCACAAGTACCCCCCTCATCTTGTAAGGTACAAACTCGGGCTCTGGCACCAACCATGCCCTAGAAGGGCAATGCATGGTGTCGATCGTGCTAGCGCTGTGCTCTCCTGTGTGGAGTGTCGTGTGTTGGTGTTCATTTTCATTCATGTTGATTCGCAGGTCCTTCTGGCCCAGGTCTTCTCCAGATGGTGACCCGGCAGTGGCCCCCCGGGTGGGGGGTGACGATAATCATCTTTCTTCTTTCTTGGCCCTCCGGTTGGAGGATGTCGTCTTCTTCTATCTTGCGCTGACTTCCCCAAAGAGAAGCGCAGTCGGGCAGAGGCAGCAGTTACAGGGTTGATTGGAGCCACACCCCAGCTTTAGCGGACAGCAAAGTGCTGGGTGAATGGTCATGGATAGTCGTGCTAGACGAGGGTACCGTCTTCAAGGTCCCTATTCTGAAGCATCCTGAATTTCCTCTTTGAGGTGTACCTGACTTCCACAAGGTGTTGGGTGTTGGCAGTGAGTAG
Source organism: Cherax quadricarinatus (assembly GCF_038502225.1). Classification (NCBI taxonomy): domain Eukaryota; kingdom Metazoa; phylum Arthropoda; class Malacostraca; order Decapoda; family Parastacidae; genus Cherax; species Cherax quadricarinatus. The sequence continues at coordinate 17,100,439 of NC_091364.1, read as the reverse complement.
TCTGGTCATGTCTTCAGTGGTGTATGTAGCAGTTTGGTCGTAGGTATACTTGACTGTTCCGTCCTGGAGGTGATGATGGATTTCTGAAGACAGCATTGTGTTCTTATACTCCTTGGTTGTGTAGAAGTATACACCCTTCAGATATCGGACCCGTTGTGGTGCAGCAGTGTCAGTGACAGTGGCACCGTGAGGTGCATCCGCAGTGTCTTGTGTTTTTGCTTTCTTGGCTGGTGGCTGAACTGGTGAAGGCGAGATTTCCGACTGGTCAGTTGCTCTAGCAGTGGATGAAAGCGGTAGTGGACTCTCATTGGTGGGTTTTGCCGACGTCTCAGAGGTCTCTGATTGGTCCATCTCTGTGTCTAGTGGAGGTTGTGACAGCGGTGGAGCAGCGGTGATGCTGGTAATATTTGCAGTAGATTTTAGGATCTCAGTGGAAGGTGGTGATGCAGGGAATGTGAGGCCAGGCATATTATTTAGTTTGAAAAGTTCATTGATGGTGGTGTTGAAGGAACCAGGCTCAGCTGCATTCTGTACATGAGCATACATAATGCAACAAAGAATCTTGGTGGAGTCGGCAGTAGGTGCTGGCAGGGAAGTGGTGGGAGCAGCTTGCGTGGCATGTAGTATCTTGGTAGTGTCTGCTTGAAGCTTGGCGATAGCAGAATATGTGGTTGCTTGTGGGTTGGGTTTCTTTTGTTGTTGTTGTTTCTTGAGTATGTCTCTTCTGGTAGGGCACCTGGCAGCAAGAGTATGGTGGTCATTCTTGCAGTTCAAGCATTTAGGTGGTGAAGCAGTAGTGCAATTCTTGAAGTCATGACCCTCACGGCCACAGGTGGAGCAGAACTTCTTGTCCTTGGTAGGACAATCATTTGTGGTGTGTAAGTATGAGTAACAATTATAGCACTGTGAGATATGTTGGAATTTCTCTGCTTCGATGAAGGCTGGGTTGATGTGGAAGTAGTGAATAGCCAGGCCCTCAGCGAGAGCTCTGGCTGCCATGTTGACGTCACTGAAGGTGACCTTCAGCATGGATGAAGCATTGGGTATTTTAGTAATGAAGTCCACCTTGGCCCAAGGGTTCTTTGCTTCGATAGATGACTTGATTTCTTCAGTGGCCTGTACAGTGATAAGGTTGTCGAGTCGCTTGAGGAACACAGTTCTCCTGGCCCTCAGTGCTGGGGAAGTCAAGACAAGAAATCCCTGGTCTCGTAGAGTGGTAGTAGCAGTGGTGGTAAGTAGTTTCTCAGCCTCTGTGTCGTCTGTACAGACGACAACAAAGGCCTCTTTGAGCGATAAAATCGCATTACATTTGACTTGCAGCCTGCCACTAACGACAGCTGCAAGTGCTAGTTTGGACGACTCATTGGTTGTGCCACTCGCTGGTTTGATCTTTACTCTGTTAGAGTAATGCATCGTGAGTAAGCAGTGCTCTGGTGTAGAATGAAGGACTACGTGAAGTTGAAGTGACAGGATGGAGCTTATATAGTGCCAGGAGGTGAGACGTAGGTTGCTTTGGGAGGGCAGGTCCCTCTCAAACCCAGCCGTTCTCACTAGTAGTTGTTGTCGAAGTTGATGGTCTGTACCACGATACTCAAATGTTTGTTAGTGGGATGAATTGTAAAGGACCTGCCTAGTATGGGCCAACAGGCCTGCTGCAGTGTTCCTCCTTTCTTATGTTCTTATGTTCTTACCTATCTTCCACTTATACACTTCGATCAGGTCTCCCCTCATTCTTCGTCTAACAAGTGAATGTAACTTAAGAGTCTTCAATCTTTCTTCATAAGGAAGATTTCTAATGCTGTGTATTAATTTAGTCATCCTACGCTGAATGTTTTCTAACGAATTTATATCCATTCTGTAATATGGAGACCAGAACTGAGCTGCATAATCTAGGTGAGGCCTTACTAATGATGTATAAAGCTGCAGTATGACCTCTGGACTTCTGTTGCTTCTGGACTTCTTGATATAACTCCCAGTAATCTATTTGCCTTAATACGTACGCTTAGGCATTGCTGTCATGGTTTAAGGTTGCTGCTCACCATAACCCCCAAGTCCTTTTCGCAATCTGTATGGCTAAGTTCTACATCATTTAACTTATAAGTACTAGGGTTATGGGCACTCCCAAGCTTCAGAACCTTGCATTTATCTACATTGAACTGCATCTGCCACTTTTCTGACCAAGAATAGAGTTTGTTTAAATCCTCCTGAAGTTCCATAACATCTACGTTTGAATCAATTATCCTACCTATCTTTGTGTCATCGGCGAATTTGCTCATATCACTAGTAATTCCCTCATCAAGATCATTGATATATATTATAAACAACAACGGGCCCAAGACTGATCCCTGTGGAACGCCACTTGTTACAGATCCCCACTCGGATTTAACCCCATTTATGGACACTCTCTGCTTCCTGTCAGTACGCCATGACTCGATCCACGAGAGCACTTTTCCTCCAATGCCATGAGCTGCCACTTTCTTTAACAGTCTATGGTGCAGAACTCTATCAAAAGCCTTACTAAAATCTAAGTAAATAATATCAAATTCTTTATCGTGGTCAACAGCCTCAAAAGCTTTACTGAAGAAAGTTAATGGAAATAAATGGTATAAAATACCGACACAATGGAAATATAAACACAAATGCAGTATAATGTGATCCTTTATTGACAACGTTTCACCCACACAGTGGGCTTTTTCAAGTCACACACGGATCTACCTGGGGTTGGAAGGTACGGGAGTATTTATAGTTCAGAATGTTGAGGTCAGGTGGAGAATGCTGCATCTGATGATCTACCGGGTGGGGTTATAGAGTCTTGGGTAGCTAGGCGGGGATATTGGACAAGTTGTGAGTAGACCTTCTGCAGTGTTCTATGTTCTTATGTGGGATAGCGATGAAGAAGTTTCTTGGCGAGTGGTTCAGCTATGTTATAGAAGCCATTGTTCTGGTTGAAATTGTTGGTTATAGAGATAAACGATGATTCCAGGATTCTTCTGTATTGAGTGTTGTCTTCTGTGGCTATAAGTCTTGAGTTTCTGTAGTTAATTAAATGGTTGTGTGAATTGCGATGTTGTACACAGGCATTCCTTGTATCGTCAGTCCTGCTTGCATATTGGTGTTCTGAAATACGTGTTTGGAGGTCTCTTGATGTTTCGCCCACATATAATTTGTTGCAGTCATTACAAGGGATTATGTATACCCCTGCAGAGGATGGAGGCTTGTCCTGTCTACTACTGGTGATGTCCTTGATGGTCGTGGTTGTGGAGGTAGATACTTGGAATGATGTTTTGGCAAAGATGTTGGAAACATGTTTGGCAATGGAGTTGGTGGGAAGGACTATGTATCTCTTCTCGGCAGTGTCTTCTCTGGGTGTGTTGAAGATGTTTAATGCTCGCCGTCTGCAGTCTCTGATGAAGTGACGAGGATAGTGGAGTTTGGAAAATACTTGTTCAATTATAGTGCATTCTTCCTCAAGGAACTCGTTGCTGCAGATTCTGAGTGCACGCAGGAAGAAGCCTATAATTACACCACGTTTGGTTTTGGTGTCGTGGTGAGAGTAGAAGTGGAGAAGATCGTTTTGGTTGGTGGGTTTTCGATAGACTTTAAAACGAAGTTCGTGGTCAGCTTTGCAGAGTAGAACATCAAGGAAAGGAAGAGTGTTGTCGACTTCTTCTTCAAGTGTGAATTGGATTGAAGGCTCGACCTGGTTGAGCTTGTCTTGGAGAGCTTGAACGTTGAAGCGTTTAGGAGTTATGAGGAGAATGTCGTCAACATAACGGAGCCAGGTGACAGACGAAGGAATAATGGTGGAGAAACGTTCGGCTTCTAGATGTTCCATGTATAGGTTCGCCAGGACTGCACTGAGTGGCGAACCCATGGGTAGTCCAAAAGTCTGCTGAAAGAGGTGATTTTCGAAAGAGAAACACGTAAAGCCAACACATAGTTCAACAAGGTCGATGAAATCGCTGGCTGGAATGGGAAGATCATGTGAATCGTCAATTTTCCTGCGCAAGAGATCGATGGCTTGTTTAGTAGGTACTTTAGTGAATAGGGAAGTCACGTCAAGGCTGGAAAGTTTCTTGTTCCTGATGTTGATGTTGCGAATGCGATTGAGAAGATCACCTGAGTGTTTGAGATGTGCTGGACTGATAGTGCCCAAGAGTTTAGAGAGGTGTTTGGCGAGAATTCCTGAGAGCTGGTGGGGAGCACTGCCTATTCCCGAGGATATGGGCCTCAGTGGGATACCAGGCTTGTGAGTCTTTGGCAGGCCGTACATTCTGGCAGGTCTGGGGTTGCTGGGCATGGTGTGCAGAAGTTTCTTCCCTTGTTCTGAGCCCCTCAGAATGCGGCGAGTCCTTTGAAGAAAAGTTTTAGTGAGGTTGTCCACTTGGTTAGTTGTGAGAGGTTTGTAGGTATCTGGGTCATTAAGTAGATTAAGCATTTTGTTCCTGTAATCGTCAGTGTTCATGATAACAACACCACCTCCTTTATCAGCGGTGGTGACCCTGATGGTCGTGTCTTCTGCTAAACCTTTGAGTGCATTGATGTAACGTCGAGGTATGACTGGGGAGCTGCGTGTTGAGATGGCTGCTGAGATGATGCCTTGAAGATAGCCCAGATACCTACAAACCTCTCACAACTAACCAAGTGGACAACCTCACTAAAACTTTTCTTCAAAGGACTCGCCGCATTCTGAGGGGCTCAGAACAAGGGAAGAAACTTCTGCACACCATGCCCAGCAACCCCAGACCTGCCAGAATGTACGGCCTGCCAAAGACTCACAAGCCTGGTATCCCACTGAGGCCCATATCCTCGGGAATAGGCAGTGCTCCCCACCAGCTCTCAGGAATTCTCGCCAAACACCTCTCTAAACTCTTGGGCACTATCAGTCCAGCACATCTCAAACACTCAGGTGATCTTCTCAATCGCATTCGCAACATCAACATCAGGAACAAGAAACTTTCCAGCCTTGACGTGACTTCCCTATTCACTAAAGTACCTACTAAACAAGCCATCGATCTCTTGCGCAGGAAAATTGACGATTCACATGATCTTCCCATTCCAGCCAGCGATTTCATCGACCTTGTTGAACTATGTGTTGGCTTTACGTGTTTCTCTTTCGAAAATCACCTCTTTCAGCAGACTTTTGGACTACCCATGGGTTCGCCACTCAGTGCAGTCCTGGCGAACCTATACATGGAACATCTAGAAGCCGAACGTTTCTCCACCATTATTCCTTCGTCTGTCACCTGGCTCCGTTATGTTGACGACATTCTCCTCATAACTCCTAAACGCTTCAACGTTCAAGCTCTCCAAGACAAGCTCAACCAGGTCGAGCCTTCAATCCAATTCACACTTGAAGAAGAAGTCGACAACACTCTTCCTTTCCTTGATGTTCTACTCTGCAAAGCTGACCACGAACTTCGTTTTAAAGTCTATCGAAAACCCACCAACCAAAACGATCTTCTCCACTTCTACTCTCACCACGACACCAAAACCAAACGTGGTGTAATTATAGGCTTCTTCCTGCGTGCACTCAGAATCTGCAGCAACGAGTTCCTTGAGGAAGAATGCACTATAATTGAACAAGTATTTTCCAAACTCCACTATCCTCGTCACTTCATCAGAGACTGCAGACGGCGAGCATTAAACATCTTCAACACACCCAGAGAAGACACTGCCGAGAAGAGATACATAGTCCTTCCCACCAACTCCATTGCCAAACATGTTTCCAACATCTTTGCCAAAACATCATTCCAAGTATCTACCTCCACAACCACGACCATCAAGGACATCACCAGTAGTAGACAGGACAAGCCTCCATCCTCTGCAGGGGTATACATAATCCCTTGTAATGACTGCAACAAATTATATGTGGGCGAAACATCAAGAGACCTCCAAACACGTATTTCAGAACACCAATATGCAAGCAGGACTGACGATACAAGGAATGCCTGTGTACAACATCGCAATTCACACAACCATTTAATTAACTACAGAAACTCAAGACTTATAGCCACAGAAGACAACACTCAATACAGAAGAATCCTGGAATCATCGTTTATCTCTATAACCAACAATTTCAACCAGAACAATGGCTTCTATAACATAGCTGAACCACTCGCCAAGAAACTTCTTCATCGCTATCCCACATAAGAACATAGAACACTGCAGAAGGTCTACTCACAACTTGTCCAATATCCCCGCCTAGCTACCCAAGACTCTATAACCCCACCCGGTAGATCATCAGATGCAGCATTCTCCACCTGACCTCAACATTCTGAACTATAAATACTCCCGTACCTTCCAACCCCAGGTAGATCCGTGTGTGACTTGAAAAAGCCCATATTGTTAGTGTCTTCCTGTGTAAAAACTGAGAGAAAATAATTATTTAAAATCGAGCACATTTCATTCTCTTTGTCAGTAAGGTGCCCATAGTTATTTTTAAGGGGACCTATCTTATCTCTAACTTTTGTTCTATAGACCTGCAAAAAACTTTTTGGGTTAGTTTTAGAATCCCTAGCAACTTTAATTTCATAGTCCCTTTTAGCTTTTCTTATCCCCTTTTTAATGTCCCTCTTAATGTCAATATACTGATTCATAAGATGACCCTCACCTCTTTTGATACGCCTATAAATTCCTTTCTTATGCCCTAGTAGATATTTGAGCCTATTATTCATTCATTTTGGGTCATTTCTATTTGATCTAATTTCTTTATATGGGATAAACGTTCTTTGAGCAGCATGTACAGTGTTCAGAAAACTGTCATATTGATAGCTCACTTCGTTACCCCAGTCAACAGATGATAAGTGTTCTCTAAGCCCATCGTAATCTGCTAAGCGAAAATCTGAGACTGTTACTGAGTTATCGCTACTATCGTACTTCCATTCAATGCTAAATGTAATTGATTTGTGGTCGCTAGCACCCAGTTCCTCTGAAATTTCTAAATTATTAACAAGGGATTCATTGTTTGCCAGAACTAAGTCAAGCAGGTTATTTCCCCTTTTAGGTTCTGTCACAAACTGCTTCAAAAAACAATCCTGAACTACTTCTAAGAAGTCGTATGATTCTAAATTCCCAGTCATTATCGTGCCTTGTGGCCTTAACAATTTCCTCCCATAGTAGTCTCCCTTGGTCCCTATCTAAGTTTGGGGGACGGTATATCACTCCTAAAATCAGTTTTTCATGCCCCTCTGAAAATTCTATCCAAACAGACTCTGTATGTGTTACTTCAGACTTAATACCCGTTTTTATGCAACAGTTCAAGCGATCTCGGACATACAATGCCACCCCACCCCCCTTCCCGATACTTCTATCTACTTGGAACAATTTAAAACCCTGAATGTGACATTCCGCAGGCATGTCCCGACTTTTTGAATTAAACCACGTCTCAGTTAAGGCAAATACATCAATGTTACCTGCACTAGCAACTAATCTCAACTCTTCCATCTTATTCCTAGCACTACGGCTATTAGCATAATAAACATTGAAAGACTCTCCTTTCTCTTTACCCTTCCTGCTCATTTCTGTTTTTCTACTAAACCTATTACTGTCCTTATCACCCAATGTCACTGGCTTTTCAATATCTACCTCGTTCTGCTTATTACTAGTTCCACTAGAACTCATAATATTACTACACTGGGACTTCACTGTTTTGCTGCCAAAACCCATACCACTAACTATTTCTAGTTTAAAGTCCTAACAGCTCCCTCCACTGCAGTTGCCAGTGCTCCCGCCCCAGACCTAGATAAGTGAACCCCATCCTTGGCATACATGTCATTTCTGCCATAGAAGAGGTCCCAGTTGTCAATGAATGTTACCGCATTATCCTTACAGTTTTTGTCCAGCCAGCAATTGACACCAATTGCCCTGGACAACCATTCATTTCCAACTCCTCTCATTGGCAAAATACCACATATGACAGGGTTCCCACCCTTACTCCTAATTATTTCTATTACTGACCTATACCTGCTAATCAGGTCTTCACTCCTACGTCTGCCAACATCGTTGCCTCCAGCACTGAGACAGATAATAGGATTGCTCCCATTACCTCTCATGATGTCATCCAGACGGCTAACAATATCCTCCATCCCAGCCCCAGGAAAGCAAACTCTCTGTCTCCTACTCCTGTCCTTCAACCAGAACGCCCTATCCATATACCTAACTTGGCTATCCCCAACAACAACAATATTCTTACCTTCCTTGGTGTCGTTCGTCGTGACGTTCCCAGTAGTCGACTCACATTCGTCGGGTAGCACGGAGAAAGCATTAGATGTTTCCACAACAGTTTCCACAGCAGTCTCTTTCTTCTTCATCGTTTCTACCTTTCCATTCGTCTTCTTGATCGTCAACTTCGTTCCCTGCTGTCCAGCCAATGACCAGTTTCCTTTCTTGACCTGAGGATTCAAAACAGGAGGACCACTACGAATCTTCTTGTTTTCCTCAGTCAGTCGCCGAATCTCCATCTTCGCCATCCTCAATTCTTCCTTAAGCTGTTGGTAAAGTTCGATGGAGGTCATCTTGCTTCAATTCGTAGAGAGCGCGCAAACAGGTCTTCACAGAGCTAAGTACACGTCACCACTTCATCAGTCTTCATCAGTCCATACAAAGGATAAACTTGAAGAACAGGAGGAGAATGAGGTAATCAGTCTCTCAGCCTTGAGTCGATGTGGTCAATCCATCAATCTGGTCACACATTTGTTTCACTTTATTATCTTTCTTGGGTGACACTAGGCCTGCCCACTCTAAATGCGCCACCAAGTATCACTTTCTATTTCACTTATAAAATTGTGGCTCTCCCCACACTTATGTGGCTCAGGGCAACTTGTAAATCGCTTCAAGGATTGTTCACCACCCTGACACACTACCCTTGGGTAGCCCTCAAAAACACTTGTATTCACCGAGCACTGACGGTGTGACTCGCGCACGCAGTATCCATACTGTGTGTGTGTGTGTGTGTGTGTGTGTGTGTGTGTGTGTGTGTGTGTGTGTGTGTGTGTGTGTGTGTGTGTGTGTGTGTGTGTGTGTGTGTGTGTGTGTGTGTGTTGTGTGTATGTGTGTGTGTGTGTGTGTGTGTGTTGTGTGTATGTGTGTGTGTGTGTGTGTGTGTGCGCGCGCGCGTGTGCTGCCCTTAGCCTTGCCTCCCCTATCCTCGCCGACACAGATACATCTGCAGCCGTGAATTGGTAGTCCGATTTGAGTACCATTTTTAGTCCTCGAGGAAAATATTGCAGGGCTTAAAGAGGTTATTGTATCATCACGAGGAGCTTAGCAATAGGGAACCTCCCCAACTATGCACATCCAGTGCCAACCAAAAGCGTCCAGATGGAATTTCTACGCAAGCCTGGACAAACTTAAAGAGGGTGAGACTGTACTTGTATTGTATCTTTTAACCCTGATGTATTGTATATGCTATCTTTGTATCATCAGTGTATCTTTTAAACCTTGTGTACCAAATTTTATAATAAAATATACCTATTAATGAAATATCAAAAGGAAGGGGCGTAAAGTAAGTTGAATATTTAAGTGATTTCTGGAAGAAATCCAAATACTTTTCCATAGTCTTTTTTTACCTACTTCTACGACGCTATGGGTCCCCGAAGTTTTCACTCGAGGCGGAAGTGGTGCTTCTGTTTCTGCTCATGCTGCTGCTTCTGCTAGTATTTCTGCTGCTGCTGTTACTGCAGTTGTTGCTACTGCTGTTCATTCAGCTCATGCTTTTGCTGTTACTCGGGCTACTGCTGCTTCAACTTATTTCCCTCATTTTCTGAAGCGGTTGTTGTTGCAGGTTCCGATATTTTTAGCGGGGTTGTTCTTGTACTTGCTACTTCTTTATCGTTGATACTGTAAATGCTACTGCTGCTGCTGGTTTTTCAGTTGCTGCTGCTGCTGGTTTTTCAGTTGTTGCTGCTGCTGCTGCTGCTGCTGCGGTTCTTCAGTCACTGTTGCTAATACTTCTGTTGCTTCTGCTGCAGTTTCGTGTGTTTTCCGTGAGAATGAGTTGATACATTTTATTGATACACTATTAGTTGTAAAAATTAATTTTGAAAAATTAATCGAGTAATTGTTTGTGAAATACGTGTAGAGTAATATCGGTTGAATAATACTGGCTGTGTAATATTAGCTGTATAATACTAGTAGTGCAATATTAGCTGTGTAGTTCTAGTAGTGTCACACTGTGTAATATTATCTGTGAAACACTACTGTAGTGGTGAAATATTAGCGGTGATAACTACTGTAGAGGAGTACTTTTTAGCTGTGTAAGGATGTGCCCTAACACTCAGACTGGCCGCCCGCATAGTAGCCGCCTGCGCAATGACCGCGTACACAGTGGCTACCTGTTTATAACGCTAGAGTCCCCTCCATAACCGAGAGGAAAGTGGAGAAGTCTCCACTCACCACACCACTCAGTCAACCAGCCTGACCACCACTCAGTCAACCTGCCTGGCTACCACTCAGTCAACCAGCCTGACCACCACTCAGTAAACCTGCCTGGCCACCAGTCAACCAGCCTGCCCACCACTCAGTCAACCAGTCTGCCACCACTCAGTCAACCAGCTTGGCCGCCTATCAGTCAAACAGTTTGCCCATCACTCAGCCAAGCAGCCTGGCCACCACTCAATCAACTAACCTGGCCACCACTCAGTCAACCAGTCTGCCCGCATCTCAGTCAACTAACCTGGTCAACAGTCAGTCGACCAGCCTGGCCACCACTCAATCAAGCATCCTGCCCACCACTCAGTCAATCAGCCTGGCCACCACTCAGTAAACGAACCTGCACACCACTCATTCAACCAACCTGGCCACCAATCAGTCAACCAGCCTGGCCACCACTCTATCACGCATCCTGCCCACCACTCAGTCAATCAGCCTGGCCACCACTCAGTCAACCAGCCTGCCCACCACTCAGTCAACCAACCTCCCCACCACTCAGTCAGCCTCCCACCAATCAGTCAACCAGCCTGGCCACCACTCAGTCAACCAGCCTGCCCACCACTCAGTCAACCAACCTCCCCACCACTCAGTCAACCAACCTCCCCACCAGTCAGCCTGAGCCACCACTCAGTCAACCAACCTCCCCACCACTCAGTCAACCAGCCTGCCCACCACTCAGTCAACCAACCTCCCCACCACTCAGCCTGAGCCACCACTCAGTCAACCAACCTCCCCACCACACAGCCTGCCCACCACTCAACCAGCCTGCCCACCACTCAGTCAACCAGCCTGCACACCACTCAGTCAACCAACCTCCCCACCACTCCGTCAACCAACCTCCCCACCACTCAGTCAACCAACCTCCCCACCACTCAGCCTGAGCCACCACTCAGTCAACCAACCTCCCTACCACTCAGTCAACCAGCCTGCCCACCAATCAGTCAACCAACCTCCCCACCACTCAGTCAACCAGCCTGCCCACCAATCAGTCAACCAACCTCCCCACCACTCAGTCAACCAACCTCCCCACCACTCAGCCTGAGCCACCACTCAGTCAACCAGCCTGCCCACCACTCAGTCAACCAGCCTGCCCACCAATCAGTCAACCAACCTCCCCGCCACTCAGTCAACCAGCCTGCCCACCACTCAGTCAACCAACCTGCCCCCTCAAGGATGGAGAAATCACTTAACAGAACTACCCTCACTCCATTATATTCCATATCTTTTTATTATCTATAATTCTTTAATATTAGCATGTGTATTATGCTGCTCACAAGACCACTCATATTATTTTGTAAGGATTTACACCATATTTCATCCATAATATTTATCAAGAAAATTTTAATAATTTTTCTTCAATTTTTATTTTAATTTCCTGTTTTTTTTTATTAGTCATGCATTTACTTAAATAATTTATTAATTAACTGTAATATTTGACTTTTTCAGGCTATCCTGGGTTACTAATCCCTTCTGATAAAACATATTTTTCTGATCTTACAGAATTTATTAAATTAACCTACTTATCATTTACTCAAATATATCTTCAATTGCAATTTACACATGAAGGATCACTCAGACCTGTCTCTTGCTAGGGTTCTTAATTATAACAGGTTGTCTCTATCCTAATGAACTACTTTCCAGAGATGACAGCCCAATCTTCCTCATGGGTTTCTCTTGTTGCACATGCAGCAGGTGGGAGTGTCTCCACGCATGTTGCTGCCTCGTTCTGGTGGGAGTGTCTCCACGCATGTTGCTGCCTCGTTCTGGTGGGAGTGTCTCCACGCATGTTGCTGCCTCGTTCTGGTGGGAGTGTCTCCACGCATGTTGCTGCCTCGTTCTGGTGGGAGTGTCTCCACGCATGTTGCTGCCTTGTTCTGATGGGAGTGTCTCCACGCATGTTGCTGCCTCGTTCTGGTGGGAGTGTCTCCACGCATGTTGCTGCCTCGTTCTGGTGGGAGTGTGTCCACGCATGTTGCTGCCTCGTTCTGGTGGGAGTGTGTCCACGCATGTTGCTGCCTCGTTCTGGTGGGAGTGTCTCCACGCATGTTGCTGCCTTGTTCTGATGGGAGTGTCTCCACGCATGTTGCTACCTCGTTCTGGTGGGAGTGTGTCCACGCATGTTGCTGCCTCGTTCTGGTGGGAGTGTCTCCACGCATGTTGCTGCCTCGTTCTGGTGGGAGTGTCTCCACGAATGTTGCTGCCTCGTTCTGGTGGGAGTGTGTCCACGCATGGTGCTGCCTCGTTCTGGTGGGAGTGTGTCCACGCATGTTGCTGCCTCGTTCTGGTGGGAGTGTCTCCACGCATGTTGCTGCCTCGTTCTGGTGGGAGTGTCTCCACGCATGTTGCTGCCTCGTTCTGGTGGGAGTGTCTCCACGCATGTTGCTGCCTCGTTCTGGTGGGAGTGTCTCCACGCATGTTGCTGCCTTGTTCTGATGGGAGTGTCTCCACGCATGTTGCTGCCTCGTTCTGGTGGGAGTGTCTCCACGCATGTTGCTACCTCGTTCTGGTGGGAGTGTGTCCACGCATGTTGCTGCCTCGTTCTGGTGGGAGTGTCTCCACGTATGTTGCTGCCTTGTTCTGGTGGGAGTGTGTCCACGCATGTTGCTGCCTCGTTCTGGTGGGAGTGTGTCCACGCATGTTGCTGCCTCGTTCTGGTGGGAGTGTCTCCACGTATGTTGCTGCCTCGTTCTGGTGGGAGTGTCTCCACGCATGTTGCTGCCTCGTTCTTGTGGGAGTGTGTCCACGCATGTTGCTGCCTCGTTCTGGTGGGAGTGTGTCCACGCATGTTGCTGCCTCGTTCTGGTGGAAGTGTGTCCACGCATGTTGCTGCCTCGTACTCGTGAAAGTGGTGGACTGTTTCCAGCAACCAGCCTCTCGCTCATACCACTTATTATTTTTTCTCTTTTATTTGTTCCCTTAATTTTGATTTGATATTTATCAAAAAATTTCTCTGGATATTCCCAAACTCACTCACCCACCTCTCTCTCTCTCCTCCACCACACATACCAATGCCATTGCTCCACAACAGTCTCCACCACCTTTCCACCACTCACCATCACATCCACACAATCTCGCGGTGTAAACAAAATAACATCGGTCTCATAGACTTCCCTGCCTCTACCACCAACACAGCTGTGCTTTTCAGTTCTTTTAAATCATTTTTATTTATTGTTTATTTATTTCCCAAAACATTTTTTCGCTCATTAGCTCTTCTATTAAGATCCCCTCAAGGAAGGTTCCTTGATTTTGGTGAGGGGTTCTTGATTTAGGGAATTGAATCTGTGCTCCAATTCCCCGAATTAAGCCTGAATGCCTTCCACATCCCCCCCCAGGCGCTGTATATTATAATAATAATAATTCTATTAAGATCACACAAGTGGCAGTCTTTAATCATATTACATGTAAAAAGTTATTAATAGTTTTAGGGAAATGGGACAAGCTAAACCAGTAAGGCTTTTGACAGGGTCCCACATCAGAGACTATTGAGGAAAATTAAAGCACATGGAATAGGAGGAGAAATTTTTTCCTGGATAGAGGCATGGTTGACAAATAGGCAGCAGAGAGTTTGCATAAATGGGGAGAAATCAGAGTGGGGAAGCGTTACGAGCGGTGTTCCACAGGGGTCAGTGTTGGGCCCCCTGCTGTTCACAATCTACATAAACGACATAGATGAGGGCATAAAGAGCGACATCGGCAAGTTTGCCGATGACACCAAAATAGGCCGTCGAATTCATTCTGACGAGGACATTCGAGCACTCCAGGAAGATTTGAATAGACTGATGCAGTGGTCGGAGAAGTGGCAGATGCAGTTTAATACAGACAAATGCAAAGTTCTAAATGTTGGACAGGACAATAACCATGCCACATATAAACTAAATAATGTAGATCTTAATATTACGGATTGCTAAAAAGATTTAGGAGTTCTGGTTAGCAGTAATCTGAAACCAAGACAACAGTGCATAAGTGTTCGCAATAAAGCTAATAGAATCCTTGGCTTCATATCAAGAAGCATAAATAATAGGAGTCCTCAGGTTGTTCTTCAACTCTATACATCCTTGGTTAGGCCTCATTTAGATTATGCTGCACAGTTTTGGTCACCGTATTACAGGATGGATATAAATTCTCTGGAAAATGTACAAAGGAGGATGACAAAGTTGATCCCATGTATCAGAAACCTTCCCTATGAGGATAGACTAAGGGCCCTGAATCTGCACTCTCTAGAAAGACGTAGAATTAGGGGGGATATGATTGAGGTGTATAAATGGAAGACAGGAATAAATAAAGGGGATGTAAATAGTGTGCTGAAAATATCTAGCCTAGACAGGACTCGCAGCAATGGTTTTAAGTTGGAAAAATTCAGATTCAGGAAGGATATAGGAAAGTACTGGTTTGGTAATAGAGTTGTGGATGAGTGGAACAAACTCCCGAGTACAGTTATAGAGGCCAGAACGTTGTGTAGCTTTAAAAATAGGTTGGATAAATACATGAGTGGATGTGGGTGGGTGTGAGTTGGACCTGATAGCTTGTGCTACCAGGTCGGTTGCCGTGTTCCTCCCTTAAGTCAGTGTGACCTGACCTGACTAGGTTGGGTGCATTGGCTTAAGCCGGTAGGAGATTTGGACCTGCCTCGCATGGGCCAGAAGGCCTTCTGCAGTGTTCCTTCGTTCTTATGTATGTTCTTAAAATAATGAGTGCTGATGATGCACTTACGGTTTTGGGCTCAATTCCCCATGTGTCACGGGGTGTATGGAAAATCTGACTAGGTCATACTCTAGCGCTCAGCTGCGCAGCTAATTGAACCAAAACCATGCCTAATCAGACTTACCTGGGTATACGTATCGGACCCTTTTAAGTGTCAACCTGATATCCGTTGTCTTGATTGAAGAATTTGTGTTCTACGGTGCACTTGACACATGGTACACTACACTGTCCTCCAATCTTGTCCTTTTTCACAGTAATGTGACTACAGGAAGCTGAGCACACTTCTCTGTAATCTTTCTACTGCGACTTTTGAGACTGTCATTGAGGTACAGTAACACACCATTGTCTTTGTCCACTCCTATGGCGTGACCTTCGAGTTGGTTGCAGCACCAGTATATAAAGCAATCTGCCTGCGGGGCGCCCTCTCTCCCCTCACTTCGCCCCAGCTTGCCATCCACAAAGGATATGCTGATTCAAGTCTTATTTCCCTTGCTTGCTAAACTTCAACAGGAAGAAGTACAAGATGCTTGATTTCTTGTTGTCTAGGCACAGACGACAGTTTATATCTTTAACATGGAGATAAAGTGGGTTCAGGGTTTTTCTTAATTTCCCTGCAACACTGGTCTCTTGCAAGGAAGTGGCTTGACTATGACACATGCTGGTCATCTGTTTCCAATTAAATTGTTGATCAGAAGCTACATGATATCTGCCCTTCGTGAGAGAGTCGTCCCTCAGGGCAGAAAGGGGTTGAAAAAGGCTGAAAGGGCTGAAAGGGGCAGATAATCCCCCTCCTGGAGAAAATTTCTTCACAAATAGCTATAACTGATACCTCTACACCTGTGACTACATATTCAAATCAGGATTTGGAAGATACAAACACTGAAGATGTTTCTCTCACATCAGAGTTAGTTCCTATAACAACATTGTAAGCATTTATAATAACTTCTTAGAATAGAAAAAGGTTAATTAGACCTTTTTTCAAGATGTCCTATGAAGATTTTGATCAATAATTTAACTTGGTAGAGACTTGCATAAATTATAAAGCAATCATTCACTGAAACCTGTTTATATTTAATTATCATGTAGGCTGAGTTGTAACGTACAGATTGCAGACGATTGTTAACTCGGTTATAAGATTTTTAAGAATTTTCCGGGAAATAAATCGAACTTACCAAATAGATCGAAGTCCCTTAAAAATTAAACACTTCTAAAAATTCTTTTACAGACTGACACATCATTTTGTTTTTACTTACAGTGATATAAATATTTTTATTTTTGGCCCAAAATTAACTTAGAAACCTCACCTAACCTTACTTAAACTATCGTAATTTTTTGCTAAGTTCGGGTAAATATATAGTAATTCAGTTTGTACATTTTTTAAAATCTGTAAAATGTATTTTTCCGTTATGCTCAGATTAATTTCAGCTAATTCATGGAAAAAACAGATTTTCATATATATATATATATATATATATATATATATATATATATATATATATATATATATATATATATATATATAGTATATATATATATATATATATATAGTATATATATATATATATATATATATATATATATATATATATATATATATATATATATATATATATAGCCACTTAGGAGTCTGTGGAGACAAAGAACTTTGTCCTTAGAGGCAAAGAAGGGAATGCATGAGAGTATAGTTTTACCAACGCTCTTATATGGGTGTGAAGCGTGGGTGATGAATGTTGCAGCGAGGAGAAGGCTGGAGGCAGTGGAGATGTCATGTCTGAGGGCAATGTGTGGTGTGAATATAATGCAGAGAATTCGTAGTTTGGAAGTTAGGAGGAGGTGCGGGATTACCAAAACTGTTGTCCAGAGGGCTGAGGAAGGGTTATTGAGGTGGTTCGGGCATGTAGAGAGAATGGAGCGAAACAGAATGACTTCAAGAGTGTATCAGTCTGTAGTGGAAGGAAGGCGGGGTAGGGGTCGGCCTAGGAAGGGTTGGAGGGAGGGGGTAAAGGAGGTTTTGTGTGCGAGGGGCTTGGACTTCCAGCAGGCATGCGTGAGCGTGTTTGATAGGAGTGAATGGAGACAAATGGTTTTTAATACTTGACGTGCTGTTGGAGTGTGAGCAAAGTAACATTTATGAAGGGATTAAGGGAAACCGGCAGGCCGGACTTGAGTCCTGGAGATGGGAAGTACAGTGCCTGCACTCTGAAGGAGGGGTGTTAATGTTGCAGTTTAAAAACTGTAGTGTAAAGCACCCTTCTGGCAAGACAGTGATGGAGTGAATGATGGTGAAAGTTTTTCTTTTTCGGGCCACCCTGCCTTGGTGGGAATCGGCCAGTGTGATAATAAAAAAAAAATAATAGCCACAATACCGTGACTGGAACCATACACAAATAACCAGCACAGAGGAGAGAGTAGCTAATAACGACGTCTCTGTCCGACCTGAACCATTTGTAAAGTCACACTAACAGACAGGAAAGAAAGAGGCAGTGTATATGTATGCCAGCAGACAGGGACGGGACAAGAGAGGTACTAGGAAAGGAAGTAGAGAAGCAGTAGTAGTAGTAGTATTGGAGTCAGTGAAAGGCATTAAACTACAGACCAGTGTCACTGACATGTACTATGCAAAGTCATGGAGAAGATTGTCAGAAGAGTGGTGGAGCACCCAGAAAGGAAAGAGCTTATCAACGACAACCAGCGCGATAAATCCTGTCACAAACCTACTGGAGTTCTATGACAGGGTGACATCAGTAAGATAAGAGAGAGAGCAGTGGGTAGACTGAGTTTTCTTGGACTGTAAGGTTTTTGACACAATTCTACACAAGAGATTGGTGAAAAAATTGGAGGACCAGGCAGGGGTAACAGGGAAGGCACTGCAGTGGATCAGGGAATACTTATTGGGAAGACATCAGCGAGTCATGGTACGTGACGAGGTGTCAAAGTGGGCGCCTGTGACGAGCGGGGTTTCATAAGGGTTAGTCATAAGACCAGTGCTGTTTCTGGTATATGTGAACGACATGACGGAAGAAATAGACTCAGAAGTGTCCCTGTTTGCAGATGATGTGAAGTTGATGAGAAGAATTCAATCAGACTAGGACCAGGTAAATCTACAAAAGATCTGGACAGGCTGCAGGCCTGGTCCAGAAACTGGCTCCTGGAGTTCAACCCCACAAAGTGCAAAGTCATGAAGATTGGGGAAGGGGAAATAAGACCACAGACAGAGTATAGTCTACGGGTCAGAGACTACATACCACACTCAAGGAAAAGGATCTTGGGGTGAGTATAACACCGGGCACATCTCCTGAGGCGCACATTAACCAAAACACTGCTGCAGCATACGGATGCCTAGCAAACCTAAGAACAGCATTCCGACATTTCAATAAGCAATGATTCAGGACCCTGTACACCGTGTATGTCAGGCCTATATTGGAGTATGCAGCACCAGTTTGGAACCCACACCTAGCCAAGCGCGTAAGGAAATTAGAGGAAGTGCAAAGGTTTGCAACAAGACTATCCCGGAGCTAAGGGGTATGTCCTACGAGGAGAGGTTAGATGAAATCGACCTGACAACACTGGAGGACAGGAAAGATGCATGGGATATGATAACGACATACAAAACACTGAGAGGAATCAACAAGGTGGACAGAGACAGGATGTTCCAGAGATGGGACACAGCAATAAGGGGTCACAGGTATAAGTTGAAGACTCAGATGAATCACAGGGATGTTAGGAAATATTTCTTCAGTCACAGAATTGTCAGGAAGTGGAATAGTATGTAGTGGAGGCAAGATCCATACATAGCTTTAAGAAGAGGTATGATAAAGTTTATGGAGCAGGAAGAGTGACCTAGTAACGACCACTGAAGAGGCGGTACCAGGAGCTGTGAATCGACCCCTGCAACCCCAACCAGGTGAGTACAACTAGGTGAGTACACACACACACACACGCACATACACGCGCGCGCGCGCTAAGACACAGCAATGGAGGACACACTAGTTGAGGTGGCAAGAAGGGCCCACATGGGTAGGCAAAGTTACTAGTTGTGGGTGATTTCAGTCAATCACAAGGAGTCTGACTGGGAAAACTTGTAGCCGCATGGGGGACCAGAAATGCGGAGGGCTAAGATGCTGAAAGTGGTATTAGAAAACCTCATGCAGAAACATGTTAGGGAAGCTACCAGAGAGATTGAGAGAGAGAGAGAGAGAGAGAAGAGGATGAATCAGCAAGGCTGGACCTGATATTCACCTTGAGTAGTTCAGAAATTGGGGCATTAGATACCAAAGGCCTCTCGGAGCTAGTGATCACGTGGTCCTAAGCTTTGAATACATTGTAGAGTTAACAGTGGAGAGTGAAGTAGGATGGGAGAAGTCAAGCTACAAAAGATGGGACTAAACAGCTATGAGGCAATTCCCGCACGAGCTGCAGTGGGAAACAGAAATGGAGGGAAAAACAGCAAACGAAATGATGGAATACTTGACCACAAAGTGCAGGGGGGCAGAGAAGTTCGTACCAAAGGGAAATAGAAACAACTGAAAGATCTGAACGAGCCCTTTCTTCACCCACGAAATAGAGAGGCAAAAACTTAGTGAGCAAGAGAATGGAAAATAAGGCGATTATTCGAAGTGGTAGAAACAAATAAAGATGAGGAAGATCAGTTTGTGGTATATGTGAATGACATGACGGAAGGGATAGATTCAGAGGTGTCTCAGTTTGCAAAGACACCTCTGAATCTACCCCTTCTATCTATTGCGGAGAATTCAAGCGGGTGAGGATTAAGTAAGACTGTAAAGGGATCTGGGCAGGCTGCAAGTTTTCTCCGACAGTTGGCTCCTGGAGTTTAACCCCACGAAGTACAAAGTCATGAAGGTTGGGAAAGGCCAGAGAAAACCGCAGAGAACAGGCTAGGGAGCCAAAAACTGCAAACCTCACATCAAGGAAAAAAAATCTTGGGGTGAGTATAATACCCTGCACATCTCCTGAGGCGCACATAAACCAAATAACTGATGCAGCAAATGGGTACCTGGCAAACCTAAGAATAGCGTTCGGACACCTAAGTAAGGTACAACGAGTACGTCAGGCCAATGCTGGTGTATGCAGCATACCTGGTAAAACACGTCAAAAAACTAAAGTGCAAAGGTTTAAAACAAGACTAGTCCCGGAGCTAAGGGATATGTCCCAAGAGGAGAGGTTAAGGAAAATCATCCTGACAACACTGGAGTACAGGAGAAGATAGGGTAGTACATGATAAGGACATAGAAAATGTTGAGAGGAATTGACAAGGTGGATAGTGGGAGAAGGTTTGAGAGCTGGGACATAGCAACAAGGGAGAAAAACTGGAAACAGATGATTCACAGCGAAGTTAGGAAGTAATTCTTCAGTTAGTCAGTTGTCAGGAAGTGGAACACTCTGGAGAGTGATGTAGTGAAGGCAGGATCCATATATAGCTTTACGAAGAGGTACGATTAAGTTCATGGAGAAATACATCCTAGTGAGAGAGTGGACCTAGTAGAGACCAGCGAAGAGACGGGGACCAAGAGCAGCGGCTCGACTCCTGAAACTACAAACATTCGTAAACGTTCACATGCATGTTCGTCCTCACGTAGAGTTCTACCCAGTGTCTTCATACCACAAGCCGCAAATGCCTTCTTGTGTTTTATCGAGGTTCAGCGTTTTCTTTTATGAATTTAATAATATTGTTCGTATGCTGTTGCTAATTACACACAAAAAAATTAAAATTAGCCACTTTTTCTTAAAACAAGAAGATTCACCGTGCCTTCACTGAATTCTCAAACTGAGTTCAGTGAAGACGTACTGGGATTATTGAGTGACTCAGAACGTCACTGAAGCTCACAGAAAACCAGGCGAAATTTATCTGACAGAAAGAGAGAGATAATAATATGGAGAAAGTGATCTAGTCCCACAATTTTCATCGTCGAATAATTTTTTTCAGTCGTAATTTTGACATGCTCTCATTTTCTCGGCCCCAGTCCTTTTCCAGCACCTAATAATTTTACAGCATCTCACAGTTTCTCGGCGTCCAATAATTTTCCAGGAAAGAGGGTTCCTCCTGTCATAGGGTAAGTTGGCGACACGACGGCGCTGGTCAACGAGTTCACGTGTCTGGATGTACTGTGGAAGTAGGAGTCTCTGGGCAACTGTGTTCCAGGTGATTGTGAGGGACTTTACTACGCTTGCCCCATCCTCTCTTATGATAAAAACTGGATATGGTAAGAATTATTGTAAGTCTACATAACAAACGAGAGAAATTGAGAGCACTGGAAAGAAGTGTGAAATGTGTATTAACATGTAAATAATGAAAGTGAAAATTGGTTTAATAAGTCAGTTTCAATTAAAAAAATCACAGAGTATGATTTTAATAAGATGCTTTCTACGTAGAGAGCAAGCAAAGTGAGACCATGATGACGCTGAAGATGAGAGAAATTGAATTCTGTATATTATTCGATAATTGAAACAATCATAATCGTAATGCGTACTTGACACACAGCCTCGTGTGTCAAGTACGCAGTTACATAACGCACGTATAGTTTACTACACTGACAACGATAGAAAGAGGTCATGTAGAAACAACACTGCAGTTTGATTAAAACCAACTTGTTGGTAACTAATGGGGAGAAACGCTCTGTCATTGATCTTGATGGAACAGTAAAGTACTGGAAAATGATCTTTGAAAATGCAAGTTTAGGAGCGAGTGTAAGGTCGTATAGCGCGGAACGTGCCGAAGAATCTGCAGATTCATTGGCCTGAAATTCGAAAATGTCCTGGGAACCCAACAAAAGACGATGTTCTTATGCTTACTAAAGAGGTAACACAGCACTAAATGTAACGGATAAGTGAGAGTTCCATAGGTCTTGGAACGCACTTTGGAAGCATCAGACTGCAGGAAGGAAAGAAACTAGTAGAAAAGTGACATGAATGATAGCCACATGTGTAGGATATTACTCGTCCATGAAAATATTGGCTTTCTCCGACAAACGACCGTGTATCACGCAATAAGGAATAACTGTTATGAATCTCACAACCTAAGAAGTTGGAGTCGTCTGTGTACACAGCAGCAGAATGTGAGTGAAAAAGAAAATAGCTACCTCTGCTGAATACTTATTTTAATACATATAAAACACTTCATGAATTACCTGTGGTTTTCTACACAGATGCACAAGTATATTTAAAAAAAAAGAACTGTTTGCTTATGCATCATCAGAACGTCCGGACGTTATTATTCCGACTGTATCTTGCATTAATACTGCTAACAGACAACTATTGGGAGAAATAACCCTGGCAGGGTACGATATTTTCTAAAACAGTATATTCAAGAGTATCAAGAGGCAGGTAGATTCACTAACACGATTGATGACAAATTCTTAACACCAGCTGTAACTTCCGTTACACCTTGCATTAAGAATGTGGAACTTAAGAATTTGGATCTTGTTCTGGCCATAGACTGTAACCCTATTCAGCAGCGCTGTATAGTTCTTGTGGCTTAGCGCTTCTTTTTGATTATAATAATAATAATAATGTAACCCTATTCAGTCATACGACGTAGAACAGAAACAATTCACAGAGTTTTAGACTCAAAATGTCACTATGATAGTTCTCATTTAGGAAGTAGCCTACTCTAAGATATTCCACGATACCACTAACGTAATGCTAAAGAAATATTCAAAATATCGAGGATAACATACATAGAAATATAAAATGTTAAAAAGATATAACGAAGCTTGCATGGATGATGATAAAACTAGTTGAGATTCAAGTCCAAAAACCTAATGCATAGAATAAATTAAAATTAATCGGATATTCTGAAGACCAAATAATCTAGATGCGGTGAAAGAGAGAAAGTAAGAGAAGTCAGGCAAGCTGAACGGGATTCTGAGACGTATAATACAGAACGTTAATTATAACTCTTAAGATTTCTTCAGGTATGGCACAGGGGAAGAAAAATGTAAAAGCAACTGTTGGACATTTAATTGACCAGCGTATACTGGTCAAGCACTATACAGTTCATCTGGTGCGTCTCATAAACGACAATGCTGTCTGTAATATGAACATTGGTTCATATACATGTGCATGCTGGGCGCATTATACACATACATATGTATATTCACAGACATACTTATGCATATGCACACACATGCACTCCTAACTGTGGATACTCTAGCGAGGAGGTTATGTCGTTATGACGGGCAACAACTTGTCCGAGTCGCTGACTCCATGGTACAGTAGCTTAGCCGCAATTCTCTCTGGGTCTTCTTCGGGAGGGGATGTCAGTGCTAGTTACCTTTGGAGTGTCTCAGTGACGTGGCACTCAAGGGGATAGTGTGATAGGGGGCACTGGACAACGTGATGGCAGGACTAGCACACCTCCTCTGCCTTGTCAACCATCATCTTGGCTGTGGGAAAGCCCAAACGAAGCCGATGAATGGCAATGGAGTGCGCTCAGGACCAGCTTCTATTACGTGGAGAAGGTTCTTACTGAGTCGCTGGTCGGTACCACTGTTGATCATGTCGTTACAATGGGAAGACAGTTGGGGCACCTTTGCCACATTCTTTGAGAATCTTAACTATCTTGTTCCCTCTACGCAGTTGAAAATTGAATGGGAAACAATCAACTTCCATTCCTTGATGTTTTGATCATCAAAAATAACGATTAGGATGATTCTCATTTTATAGGAAGCCCACTCAGTTTTTAGGAAGCCCACTTAATATGAATCCCTTAATCTGTAGAAAGCCACTGCCAACTATGTTCATTTCTTCAACCACTATTCAACCAGCCTCTTAAAGTTAGATCAAGAAACAGAAATCCTTAGAACACAATTCTTCAGACTAGGTTACCCTGACTGGTTCACTGAACAAGGAGAAAAGAAACAAACATCAGTTATCACAAAACCTCAATTTACAACTTATCTCCTAATCATCGCCTCTTTTACAACACTAATTGCGTGGACACACGTTTCCACTTTTACCCAGGTACTGTTTACTACGACGGAGAGTATCACATATGACTCTATTACGACTAAGTTATCACAACTTCAGTGTGGCCATCTGCACAGTCCAGCCAAGATATTAAAAAACATGAAACAACTGAAAATTTAAATTAATCAGAGAATCGCAATTTTGTAAAACTGAGCGAATGAGATAACATCGCTGACGGAAAACTTCTTCAATTAAATAGTTCAATTAGTCCCAAACTACGGTTCATATGGTTTCTTATAATGAGAATGGAGCCACGTATGAAATATTTGTCATACTCGGTTTGATTAGGATAGAATAATGTTTTTTAAACCCAAAACAACCAAATAAAAATATGTTGAGTAGTGTGTTATGTGAGATCATTCAGTATTCTTGGCAAAACAGTGATGTTCACATTCAAGAACACTCAAAGTAAAACTGTTAATTTGGGATGAAAAATATTCCAATATAATTAATACTTTTACAAACAGAATTTACTCCCCCCCCCCAAAAAAAAAAATAATGTTTTGCATTCCAAAGTGCAGAATAGATAATATTGATAAAAAAAATAATTCACTTAGACATAATATTAATTACTCTGTTAATTATGACTTTTTCGATAAAATTTTAGATTTATCTTCACTACAAATCACTGGAATCGCATCAACAAAAATCTCTTGATGCATTCTATCATCTATGTCGTATCAGGATCATAATGATTACCAACACAGTTAATTAGCATAAATTCAAACATTAACTATAGCATCATAACCTACTTGAATAGCTGCAGCAAGATCAACGTTAGAGACAGAAAAAGAATCATCCTAGGAACTAAAATCATCATCAGAATTATCAGAAAGACATTGGATACATCAGCAGCAAAATCGTCATTATCATCTGAATCATTTTTATTTCCACATATGAAAACATTATCATTATTAGCATTATCAACAGCCTGAACTCAATCACTGCACCACAATAGACGAGTCATCGTCCCCCAGTATGAAGGTAACATCGTACCATCATAGAAGAAATAATAGTTGCATGAGTATATATGATAAATCCAGATATAAGCAGCCAGTTGGAAAACCATGTGTAACTGAGAAACAAAAGCTCAGAACCTGCTAACTCAATTAGGAAATTATAACTTGGTCATTACAACTAGGTGATTATAATGACCTTCATTCTCCAAAGCTATTATTCCCCAGCCAAACACACCCCACCAAGAAAAACAAATACTCGAGAGCAGTAAATTAATTCATACAAGCACTCATGTCTCTCTGTATTGGCTGATATCTGCCACTCAGCTGATAGATTACATCAACAACGACTGCAGTTCAATGTATACATGTCGAAATGCGAATTTATGGTTTATTTTTCATTTGCCGTCGTGCTGTTACTTCCGTAATGTGTATCAATCACACTGGCACTCGATTACTACCACAGATCCAATGTGTTTCTAAAACTCACTTTGTCACCACCACACTCCCAGTGTGTGGTGTGTGTCCGTTTTAACCCCTTTGTTGCCCCCACAGATTCAGTGTTTCTTTTAACCTCTTTGTCGACACCACAGACCCAGTGTGTGTCCGTTTTAATCCCTTTGCCTCCTCCACAAAACTAGTGTGTGTTATTTTTTACCAATCTCTCTCCACTACAGATCCATTGTGTGTCCGAAAAGGGTACCTCACTAACCATTTTATATAACAATGTTGAGATACGGCCGCTGACACCAGTGATTAAGAAGGCAGGCTACACCGAAGCCTGACCTCAAACTAGACCTCTATGGTAGAATAAGATGGTAGAGAGAGATAGTGCATATGTGTGTACTCATTTATTTGTGGTTGCAGGGGACAATTCACAGCTCTTGGCCCCGCCTCTTCGCTGGTCGTTACTAGGTCCACTCTCTCCCTGCTCCATGAGTTTTATCGTATCTTCACTACGTCACTCTCCAGATTGTTCTACTTCCTGACAATTTTATGACTGAAGAAATACTTCATAACTTTTCTGTCAGTCACCTTAGTTTTCAACTTCCAGTCGTAACCTCTTGTTGCTGTGTCCCATCTCTGAAACGTCCTGTCCTTATCCACCGTGTCAATTTCTCTCCGTATTTTATATGTCGTTTTCATGTCCCCCCTATTTCTCCTGTCTTCCAGTGTCGTCAAATTTATTTCTCTTAACCTCTCATCGTAGGACATACCCCTTAGCTCCGGGACTAGGCTTGTTGCAACCTTTGCACTTTCTTTCACTTCTTGGCGTGCTTGACCAGGTGTGTGTTTTATACCGGTGCTGCATCTTCCAGTATGGGCCTGACGTACGCAGTGTACAGTGTCTTGAGTGACTCCTTACTTAGGTGTCGAAACGCTAATCTTAGGTTTGCCAGGCACCCATATGATGAAGCAGTTATTTGGCTGATGTGCACCTCAGCAAATGTGCTCGGTATCGTACTCACCCCAAGATCCTTTTATTTGAGTGAAGTTTGCAGTCTTTGGTTCCCTAGCCTGCACTCTGTCTGTGGTCTTCTTTGACATTTCCTAATCTTCAGGACTTTGAACTTGGTGGGGTTAAACTCCAGGAGCCAGTTGTTGGACCAGGCTTGCATCCTGTCCATATCCTTTTGTAGTCCTTCAAGATCCTCATCCGTTTGAATTCACCACATTAGCTTCACATCTTGTGCAGACAGGGACACATGTGCATCAGTCCTTTCCGTCATGTAATTCACATATACTAGAAACAGCACTGGTTCTAGGACTGACACTCATGGAAACCAGCTGGTCACGTACTAACACTGTTTCCTTAATGTCAAGTATTCTCTAATCCTCTGCAGTGCCTATTCTGTTACTCCTTCCTGCTCCTCCAACTTTTGCACTAATCTCTTCTGCGGAACTGTATTGAAATGCAGTCTACCCACCCCTTTCTTTCTTGCCTTACTTCTGTCACGTTGTCGTATAACTCCACTAGGTTTGTGACACAGGATTTCCCTTCCCTGAGACTGTGCTGGTTATCGTGTAGGTACTCCACCACTCTTTTCCTGACAAGCTATTACACGAATTTGCATACTATACATGTCAGTAATATTGATCTGTAATTTAATGGTGCCTATCTGTCTCCTTTCTTAAAGACTGAGGTTACATTTGTTGTCTTCCACACCTTAGTACTTGTTTTTTTTAACAGATGTTTTGAAGATTGTTGTTAGTGACACACACACAGTGCCGCTGGCTCCTTTTCTCAGGACCTATGGAGAGATGTTATCTGGCCCTACCGCCACTGAGGTATCTAGTTGAGTTAATAGCCTCTTCACCTCCTCCACAGTTGTGTGTAGTGTGTCCAATACTTGTTGGTGTACCCTACCATCCCAGTTTGCTGGAATCCTATCTGTCTCAACTGAAAATATTTCCTTAAGTTTCGTGTGAGCTCTTCACATACTTCTTGTACGTTTCTTGTGATCTCCCAACCTTACTTCCTCAGCCTGATTACCTAGACCTTGACTGTTGTTTTCCTCCTGATGTAGCTGTACAACAGCTTTGGGTCAGATTTGGCTTTCGATGCTAGGTCATACTTGCACCTGGGCTTCCCTCCTTACCAACGCATATTCGTTTCTGGCTCTTCGGTTAATCTCCTTATTTACCTTGGTCCTTTGTCTTCTATACTTATTTCATGTGTTTGTGTGTGTGTGTGTGTGTGTGTGTGCGCGCGCGTGTGTGCATGTACTCAGTTGTGGTTACAGGGGTCGAGTCACAGCTCCTGGCCTCGCCT
Organism: Cherax quadricarinatus; assembly: GCF_038502225.1. NCBI lineage: Eukaryota > Metazoa > Arthropoda > Malacostraca > Decapoda > Parastacidae > Cherax > Cherax quadricarinatus. The sequence continues at coordinate 17,072,593 of NC_091364.1, read as the reverse complement.
CTTAGCTGGTCGCTACTAGGTCACTCTTCCTGCTCCACGAGCTTTATCATACATCTTATTGAAGCTATGTATGGATCCTGCCTCCACTACATCACTTCCTAAACTATTCCACTTCCTGACATTCCTTCCGTCATGTCATTCATATATACCAAAAACAGCACAGGTCCTAGGACTGACGCCTGTGGAACCCCGCTTGTCACAGGCGCCCACTCTGACATCGTCACGTACCATGACTCGTTGTTGCCTCCCTGTCAGATATTCTCTGATCACTTGTATTGCCTTTCCTGTTATGCGTGCCTGATCTAGCTTTCGCATTAACCTCTTGTGAGGAACTGTGTCGAAGACCTTGCAGTCCAAGAAAATACAATACATCCACCCCCTCTCTCTTGTGTCTTACTTCCGTTACCTTATCATAAAACACCAGTAAGTTTGTGACACAGGATTTTTCTTCCCTGAGACCGTGCTGGCTGTCATTTATAAGCTTGTGTCTTTCTCCATGACTTTGCATATTATACACTTCAGTGACACAGGTCTGTAGTTAATGCCTCATGTCTGTTTCTTTTCTTAAAAATTGGGATTACATTTGCTGTCTTCCATACCTCAGGTAGTTGCCCAGTATCAAGAAATGTGTTGAAGATTTTGTTAGTGGCACACACAGCATCTCTGCTCTTTCTCTCTTAGGACCCACGGAAAAATGTCCGGTCCCTCAGCCTTTGAGGTATCAGGGTCACATAGCTTCTTCACCTCCTCCTTGGTTGTGTGTAATTCATCCTGACTTCCTGGAGTCCTTCCTATCTCCACTGTAAATATTTCTTTAACTCTCATGTTGAACTCCTCATAAACTTTTTGGTCGTTTCTTGTGAACTCTCCATATTCCATCCTCAGCCTGATTACCTGGTCTTTGACAGATATTTTCCTCCAGATGTGGCTATACAACAGCTTCGTGTCAGACTTGACTTTCGATGCTATGTCTTTTTCGTACTGTCGCTGGAACTCCCTCATTATCTGTACATATTCGTTTCTGACTCTTCGGCTAATCTCTTTATCTTCCTGGGTCCTTTGTCTTTTGCAATTTTGCCTCCCTACGCTTTTGGGTGAACCAAGGATTCTTTCTGGTCTTCCCATTATTTCTGTTTCCCATGGGAGCAAACCTCTCTCTGCCTCCTTGCATTTTGTTGTCACGTAGTCTATCACTTCTTTTACTGGTTTTCCTGCCAATTCTCTTTTCCACTGAACGTCTTGTAGGAAGTTCCTCATGCCTGTGTAGTCCCCTCTTTTGTAGTTTGGCTTCTCCCGTCCTATTCCTGCTACCCTCTCCACTTGTAGCTCAACTATGTACTCAGTGCACAGAACCACATAATCACTAGTTTCAAAGGGCCTTTCATATGTGATATCCTCGATATCCTCGCTATCCGAACTACTCAAGGTGAATACTAGGTCCATTCTTGCTGGATCATCCTCACGTCTCTCTCTGGTAGTGTCTCTATCATGTTGATGCATGAGGTTTTCCAGTACCACATCCATCATCTTGCCTCTCCATGTTTCAGGACCCCCATGGGGCTCCACGTTTTCCCAGTTAATCTCCTTTCGTTGAAATCACCCATAACTAGTAAATTTGCTCTACACATGTGAGCCCTTTTGGTCACCTCGTCTAGTGTGTCTACCATTGCTCTGTTGCTCTTTTCGTGTTCTTCTCTTGGCCTCCTGCAGTTCTGCGGTGGGTTGTACATTACTGCAATTACCACTTTTGGCCCTCAGACTGGATTGTTCCTTCTATGTAGTCCATATCGCCCATTCCATCCAATCTTTCCATTTCCTCAAATCCCCACCGGTTTTTGATGAGCAGTGCAACTCCTCCTCCTCCTCCCCTGTTCCCTCCCTCCCTCCCTCCTCTGCTCCCTCCCTCCCTCCCTCCCTCCTCTGCTCTCTCCCTCCCTCCCTCCCCCCCCCGCTCTCTCCCTCCCTCCCTCCCTCCCCCGCTCGCTCACTCCCTCCCTCCCTCCTCTGTTCTCTCCCTACTTCTCTATGCCGCTTTCTCCTTTCTAATTTCTCTCATCTTCATCCCTTGAATACCTCTTAACTTATCTCCTTTTCAGTTTCTTTTCTCCTTTCATCCCTCCCATTCTGAATCTTCTACCTTCCCTTCCTTCTGTCTGTCTGTCTGTCTGTCTCTCTCTCTCTCTCTCTCTCTCTCTCTCTCTCTCTCTCTCTCTCTCTCTCTCTCTCTCTCATCTTCTCCCAATATCTGTATTTCTTTCTCTTTTCTTTCCCTCCGTCGATCCCTCCCTCCCTCCCTCCCTTACCTTCCCTCCCCTCCGTCCCTCCCTTCCCTCCCTCCCTTCCCTCCGTCCCTCCCTCCCCTCCCTTCCCTCCGTCCCTCCCTCCCTCCATTCCCTCCCTTCCCTCCCTCCCTTCCCCCCCTCCCTCCCTCCCTTACTGAATTATTTCCTCCTGCTGATACAGGTGGAAATAATTCACTAACTTTGTTGAAAACTTGTCTCTATTTTCCAGCCTCTCTCACTTTCTTTTTTCCTTCCCTCCTCTCATCCTTCCCATCTTCCATCACTCTCTTCCACCGTCCATTTCTCTTTTCCTCTCTCCCTCCATAATTAAGTTTCTCCCTCATTTTTTTTTACTTTTTCTATCTTCACTTCATCCCTTTCTTATCTATGTATCTTTCCTTCTTCTCTTCCAACCTCTCATTTATCTTTCCTCCCTCCTGTGCAAACATTCTTCCCTCATTCCATTTTACTTTCTCTTAACCTCCATCCTTCCTTCCATCACTTCCCTCCTATCAATCACCTTCCTATCTTCTCTCCCTCTCTACTATTTTCTTTGTTCCTGCCCTAGCTCCCTTTTATTCTTCAGTGCTGCATTTTATCTTCCAGTCCTCTCCATCTATCTTACTTTTACTTTTCTAATTCTGTATTGAGCTATTCCTTCATCCTTCCTTACATTCTTTACTCTTACTTTAGCTCCTCTACCTCTCCTTTACGTTCGTTTCCTCCCGTCGTGACTTCTTCCAGCATTCCGTCACTAGGAAACATTCTTATCACCCTGTGTGTCTCTCTCTCTCATACTTTATCATCCCTTCCCTCCCTCCACTCCTCTCCCTTACCTCTCTTCCCTTCCCACCTCCCACCTGCCCTTTTCCCTTCCCTCACCACTTGCCCCTCTCCTTCAGTCCTTCCCTTCATCTTCGTGTACTTCCTTATAACCTTCCCTTACTCACTATTTACCTCCTTTCTTCCATATTTACCTTCTTTCTACCATCCGTCTCACCCTGCACTCATCCCTTTTACCTTCTCTCCCTCCTTACCCATCGTCCTCTACTATTCCTCACTCTATATCTTCCTCCTTCCCTCCCTCCCTTCTACATCTTCCTCCTTCCCTCCCTTCTTCTACATCTTCCTCCTTCTCTCCCTCCCTCCCTCCTGTTTGAGCAATATTAAATTCAACTTTCGTCTGCTAATTGTTCTCATTTACTCAGGCAATGACTGTCATCTCATCTGTAAATAATGTATAAGTAAATTATTTACCTGTGAAATTTGTTCACACTTATAAATATTTTTATCGGTGTTGTGTAATGTGTGTTCACCATTGTAAATAATCATATGTGTAGTATTTAATGTTCGTTCATCTTGTGAAGATGTTGACATGTGTAATTTGTGCTCACCTCTGTAAATGTTCTGATGAGTTGCGTGTGTAAAGTATCTTGGTTAATGCTTAAGTCTTACTGGATGTGTTAAGACGCATTGACCACCCTCCCGACCATGTTCACATCCATAGGGGTTTGTGAGAATTGTGGTAGTGAATATTGTGTTCATTATTGTGGCTTTCTTATAGTGTTTGGAGGGTATTGTGGTAGTTATTGCTGTATTGCTGTAGTGGTCGGGAGCTATAATAATGGTAAATAATGGTTAGGGGTATTGTGGTGCTGAGTATTGTGTTAAAGATGACAGTAATTTAAGTTGTGGCATTGTTTGTGGTGGTGCGAGTGCTAGAAGTGGTGATGGCACTGCACGTTGCTAGTAATGGTGATGGTGTTAATGGTGCTAGTGGTGGTGGTGATGCTATTGATAGTAGTGATGGCGGAGGTGATGCTAGTGGTGGTGATAATCGTTGAACTGCAGTGGTTATGTTAAGTGATGGTTAACAAGACACATAAACACCACCTCTGTATCTGCTCTGATAGGCATTTCGTCTGCACAGTAGACATTATCAATCTAATACTGCGGCGTGGGGGTGAAAGGCTTTCATACCGGAGCCACGGGAAGAAGTGAAGAGATGCAGCAGTAGAAGACATGGTCACATAGGGACGGGGTTCACTAGTGGAAGTAAAGCAGAACCATAACTTGGGCCGGATATTTAGCTCACTTCATTGGCCTGACCTACTTACGCAAGTATGTGACCACGTCGCACCTACATACGCACGTACGTGTGTGTACTCACCTATTTGTGGTTGCAGGGGTCGAGTCACAGCTCCTAGCCCCGCCTCTTCGCTGATATTGTGTGTGTGTGTGTGTGTGTGTGTGTGTGTGTGTGTGTGTGTGTGTGTGTGTGTATGTGCGAGTGAATGTATACTTTGTCTATTCTCGTATGCCTTTTATGTGTAGCTTCTGTTTCCTGTTGCTACTCTTATCGGGTTTTGATTTACCAGTGGACACTTAAAAAGTCTGAATAAAAATAAGAGCTTCACCTGAGAGAAAATAATTTACACTGCAAATAAAAATAAGTTTATTGTAGCTTAAAAGGTAGAAATATATTCTTTCTCTTCTAATCTTCTTGCCCGGGTAGTATATTTCGTGGGAGGAAGCGCGTAGAGTGCCAGTGCCACAAGTGACCACTCGAACTTGCATACACAGATAACTTTAATAAGGAGATAATTTATATATATATGGTATAAATAACGAGGCTCAGTATTGTCCAGTAAAAATTGACACATTTTTGGCCGAACCCAGAGCCTGAGATAATATCCTTAATTTGGCGTAAACATCTTCGTTTGAGTCTATTGTAACAAAAAAAAAAAAGAAAATATCTCTAAACCAACACTGAGGATCCAAGATTTCTTGGGTGGCATTGAAAATTGGGTTGGGCAAATGTTTTGTTAGTGGGATGAATTGTAAAGGACCTGCCTAGTATGGGCCAGCAGGCCTCCTGCAGTGTTCCTCCTTTTCTTATGTTCTTATGTTCTTATTTTCTGGGACACGAATAATAGACTCCAAGAAATATTGCGTAAAAAACTATTAAATTGACAATAAATTTCAAAAACATAAGAAAACTTTAAAAATTCTTCATAAAATGTTGTGGATTTATGTAAATCAATAAAGTATAATAATTTCAAATAAAAACAACATATAAAAGTAGATTTTTAGCTGTAAATCCTTCCATTATCTTAAAGATTTACCGTCATTTTTAAGAGTCATATTTACAACATAAAAGATATCAAGGGGATATCAGAAGAGACATTTACGAGTCATAATTTGGAAATTAATAACACAGTTTCTTCATTAAAAATGGAAAACTAGGACATAAACAGCCTAGATCTAATCATAATCTTCCATTAACAAACACCAACTTCGAAATTAAACTGTTGTTACATAGACCAATATTCTGCGTGAAAAGTTCAGAGACAGGAACTTGCCCGAAATTCTGCATTTGTATAAACTGTGAGAATATTGATGAATCTTTTATATAGTAATAATTTATGTAATAATTAAATTATTAAGCTGAGGGTATTGCCCCTAAAATACAGAAAATCAAAGTGGATGTTGCACCTCTGGTAGACAGTGTTAAATTGCTCTCCCCCAGTACCCTGGCGGTACTGCTGGACCTAGTACCCAGCCAGCTGTTGCCCGTTGAACTTGCTAATTCCTCTCCATCAACTTGAGATAAGACTTTTCAATGGTGCAAATCCGTACCTTACCTGATGAGTGTTTATTATGAGACTGATGAGTATACCTTAAATTTCTGCCCTGAGAAGTTAGACCTGTGCTACCTGTTTTGGGTTAGGCATACACCTGGCAACACATCTTCAGCTGTTTACTCTTTGCAGATGAGAAAAAGCAGTAGCCCATTGCTCGTTTTCGAAAATTTCCTGTTATGTGCTTGATGGCTGATCCTTCTCATGTATATAGGTTTAGATGACCTGTGTTCAAAGAAGTCTGCTACTCTCTTTGCCCTCCGCATAGGGCTCTTCCCCTTCAAAAGGAATCATCACTTTGAAATGAATCGCTGTGGGCTGAGGATCAATCAAACTCATCAATAGGTACATCTTTGCACCTGTCCTGTCTATGTGTAACTCGTGATGTGCAGTCGAATGTGATTTTTTCTTTTAGCTGTGTATCCATAGCTTAGGCATTTCCTCCATCGTTATGATTTCTTTGTAATTACTAGGATGCCTAAAGGGATCTCCGAGAAACTTGTAGGAGTCATTAGACAATAATTTAATGATGTGTTTAACTGAAGGTGATCATATTAAATTGGTATGATATTTTTTTGTGATTTGTTTTGTTCATCCATGTTGTCTTCATTATTTTTTTAATTTTGTATGTTTTATGTGTGTATTGTGTAAACGTCATTTATTGCCAAGAACGCTGAATAATAACTAGGGTTAAAATGCTCTTCCTCTGTCAAAACTACGTGTCAACCTGTCTACCGTTAGAACCGTAGTGATGTTACAGTTTGAGTTATAGCGCTGTAATGCATAATATCGCACAGTAGCTGTATTACTTTACTCTTTCTACCCCAACTATAATACGTTACATTCAGTACAGTAATATAATTATTGTCATAACTGCAGAAATTTCACGTTACAGCAAACAACAGGTTCTGTATCTGTTTAAAGTTACTTTCAGTGCTGCATCAATATTTGTGGCAATATAACAGCTGCTTCCACTAATAGATCCAGCAATGATGACGATACCTTCAAATACCCTACCTCATCTGGTAGGTATATAAACCTTGCTGCCAACGCTTCAGATTCATCGTTTCTGATGTGTCCCGTTTTACACCTGCAAGACTGAGGGATTGGTTACCTCCTACTCTATTTCAGATTCATCAAGAATAAGGTGCGAAACATCTGGGCTGAGTTTTTACACCTTCAAGACTGAGTGTCCAATTTCCACATCTACTATTGTCTCCAATTAATTAATACCTCTGTACGGAATTGGTAAATCCACTGGTTGGCGAAACGTCTTCAGAACAAAGAAATCCTGGTGTTGCATTTGTGTTTAATTTACCAATTAGTAGGTACTGTACAACATTTAAGTTTATCCTAGATAAGGCCTCGTTTAGATTATGTTGTTCAGTTGTAGTCTCCATATTACAAATCAGATACAAATGCGCTGGTCAGCATAAACATATAACTGAGAAAGATGATCCCCTAATAGATGAAAGCACTGAATTTGCGCTTTCCGACAAGACAGAATTAGGGAGGATATGACTGAATTGTACAAATGGAAAACAAGAATAAATGAGTGGGATGTAAATAAAGTGATGAAAATGTCTAACAAGATAAAGACTCGCGACATAGGGTACAAAATTTATATGTAGAAAGAGTACAGGGAAGTACTAATTTAGAAGTAGGATTGTACAAGAGTGGAAAAAACTCCCAAATTGCACCATTGATGTGAACTCTCTCATCAATGGGGCAATTTGGGAGTCTGCCTTAACAATAGGTTGGTCTGGTGAGTGGATATGGGTGAGTTTTTGTAAGTTGAATCTGCTTATCATAGGACAGTAGGCATACTGCAGTGCTCCACTATACGTTTCACATGTTGTTTATTTATCATTCTTTCCCCAGAACCAAGGCAAATAACTCCCTTGAAAAAACGGTTTAAAGTATCTGGAGAACAGTGACTTTTGTCTCACTAAAACGCTGACATTTCTCCTTCTTGACTTAAAAATATTATTAACATGATGAAGTTTGATCAACATGTCCAAATATCCTGCAACTGAGCCAGATAGTGATGATTATGCAGGATTTTGACTGTTCCAGATCTAGTTAACAAAGCAGTGATAAACTCGGCACTGATACACCAAGCAATGATAAACCAAGTGCTAATTAACCAAACATTGATCAATGCAGCACCGATGAACCTAGCAATAGTGAACCAAGCAATGATTAGCTCTTCACTGGTTAAAGTATCAATGAAGAGCTCGGCAATGTTCAACTTAACAAGAATCAACCCAGAAATAATCAAAGTAGCAATGATCAAGCTATCAATGATCAATACAAGTCATCCTGCTATTGATCAATCCAGCAATCAGCTCAGCACTGATCAATCTATAAATCCAGCCAAGATTCCCTAATCTTGGCTAGATTTATAGATTAATCTTCCCCAATCTTCACTATATAAATTATACATTTTTGACAAAAGGAAAACCATTGTAAAGGTCTTGTCAGCTTCTTGTAATTCACAGTTAATTTAATGCCAGGGTCCTCGTCACCTTAACGATGTGTTCCACTTTCACTTAACACTTTATATCTGCTCCTCCTTGTGACTCTTCTGTAAAGGCAATGACCAGTTACTGCCACAGTTTCGTATAGGGTTTTTATTTTTTTGTTAATTATTCAGTATTGCAACTTCCATTTAGTCATTCAGAGGCTGAAACTATTTTTTATCATTTTTTGCTGGAATATCTTTATCTTAACATTTTTTATCGTTTTCTTTCTTACTCTATTAATCTTGTCTATCTGCATCAGTCGTGGGCTAATTGAGTACCTTAAATGGAGTTTGGTATTATTAATCAAGTGTTTTGCTCAAGGCAACTCTTAGTCCAATGTTTCGTTAACCAGGCGGTTTAACGTCCTTCAAATTATGTGAGTTTTTGGCAACTGTGCCTCAATAAGCGTTGTTATGAGCGAAATGTGAGAGGGAACGTACGAAAGTTACTCAGAAAACTCACTTCAAGCTAGATTAGCCTAACATCAGTATTTATCGAAGGATATCACAGAAGTCGAATGCAATATTTAAGCATGTGTGCAGTGACCCGTCCAGCTGGGCAGTGGTCCAGGTCATGGAGAGGAGCATAAATGAGTTCTGTCTTATAAAATATGATATGGAGTCAAGTGTTATACAGCCTAGATTAATTTAGTAGAGTCACTTGTAAACAATGTCAAATAATGGTGTTTCACAAAATCTTTAGATTGATTGTTATGCTTCTGTCTGTTTGAAAACTTGGTATGAGGACAGATATATATATAAATATATATATATATATATATATATATATATATATATATATATATATATATATATATATATATATATATATATATATGTCGTGCCGAATATGTAAAACTTGTCAATTAGCAAGAACTCATTTAAAATTAAGTCCTTTCTAAAATTTTCTCTTATACGTTTAAAGATATATTTTTTTTTCATTAATGTTAATGTAAAAATTTTTAATTTTGCTCCAGAAGAATCTTAGAAAACTTATCTAACCTTATTATAACAAGAACAATTTATTTTAGCCTAACCCAACTAAATATATTTTAGATTTGTTTACAATAATTTAATACTAAACAAACACAATGAAATATATTTTTTTTCGTTAGGTTCAGAATGATTTTGGCGAAATTACTGCATACACAAATTTTCGCTATTTAAGCCAAGATGGCAAGTTCTGCCTATTCGGCACGACATATATATATATAATATATATATATAATTTATTGAGCAGTCTGATTTCATTTGACAGTGACATTTCAGTAAATTCACACTGATTAACTTTAATAGTTATATAGGATAAACAACTACAAGATTGAGTGATATAAGTAATATTTAGATAATTTAAAAGTGGTTTCAATAACTTGGAATTCTTGGGAATCCATTCCAACCATCGGCGACACCTGCGTAAATATATATTGTTTTTCCAGTTGGTTTAAACGTAGTTCTCTGAAATAACAGAGAATTTTCCTTAGCAGGGACACCATAAGAATAAGTGGTGGAGACAGAGAATACTAATATATATTTCACTTTTGTCATGATGTAACCAGGAGAGGCGCTATACTGGTAGTGAGCGTAGCACTCAGTGTCCTGAGAGACACCAGTTCTAGCTCACTTAGGAGTTGCAACCTCCTTTTTTTTCAAACTTAAATTAAGCTTTTTTTGTATGTTATTAAACACCTTTTTTTCGTATTTCGTTACCTGGAAAATGTCATGGGCAGCTACACGTGACAATAGTTAACAGATCTTTCCCTATTAATTGTTTACCAAAGTTAAAAATTTAAAGCTGCTCGAATAAGAATTCATCTTGTAAATTAAAGTTCCAATTGTAACAGTGTACCTCGTATTGCGTCTTATCTTCCATACAATTATGTACAATTTGTAGGAGTTGAAAAAAAGTTTGCTAATTGGATTCCTTGTTGGCTAATGCTAAAATATACTGTGTTAATCTATTTTTGGAAGGATCCCAGTCCAACAAAGCTTTCATCTAGACACTGTTAAGTTAACCAAGCCTTCACTAAGACTGAAGACTTTCCATATGCCAAACTTTGCCTTAATATAAATATATATATATATATATATATATATATATATATATATATATATATATATATATATATATATATATATATATATATATATATATATATAATAGTGTCAGGGTTATGACAAAAATCCCCGTTTAGAAAATTACTAATAAAGTAAATAAATAAAATATAAATGACTATTTTAATCGGGTTCGTATTATTCTTAACTTGAAGGGTTGATATAACTTAATATCATGGTAGAGTGGCGATGGTGGTGACAGGTGGCATTGGAGATAGATGGGCGTCTCCAGGAAGGAGTGAAGGTAAGTGATGATAGTGACAGTTGGAGCAGTCACTGGTAGACCCTGTTTGGCTGTCGTTGGCGCCCAGGTAGTAAGCATCTCTTCTGCTTAGAAGAGATTCTTACTACTTGGTCATAATTCCTTTCTAGTAACTTTCCTTCACACAGTGAGTAATAATGTGAACTCAGCTAGCAGCAAAGCAATGTGATCAGTGAGAGGAGTACAGACCTCTCTAGTACTAAGATTTTGTCTCCGCACATGCGGTTCAGGAGCACTCACTGTTGATCAGTCAAAGGTGGAAGACTAGAACAGGTGGGAATCCGTAATGAAGTGAATTCCTCCTGATGCTCAGCTTATAAACTATCCACAGGGCTTTACAGGTAGTAAACACCACTACTCGGGCAAACGAACGCTACCCACCAGACCCAGACTACATATCTTGACGTTTTTCCTTTCAGATAGAACACTTATTAAAAACATTTTTAATCTATTGTTTTCTTGCTTTCAAAAATGATAAAAATGGATAGAATGGATATAAATGTATAATGGATATAAATTCATTAGAAAACATTCAACAAAGAATGACAAAATTAATACATAGCATTAGAAATCTTCCGTATGAAAAAAGATTGAATTCCCATAAATTACATTCACTTGTAAGACGAAAAATGAGGAGAGACATGATCGAAGTGTACAAGTGGAAGGTGGGTATTAATAAAGGGGATATAAATAGTCCAAGAGGGAACCCGCAATAATGGATTCAAATTAGGTAAGTTTAGAGTTAGAAAGGATATAGGAAAGGATTGGTTTGGAAATAAGGTATTCGTGAGTGGGCACTTTCAGATTTAGGTTAGATAAATACACGAGTGAGAGGAGTAGGATTTGAGTGGGACTTGCACATGAGTAAATAGATTTATCAAAGCTTATTGCTGGGATTGCGTTGAAAATGGGTTGGGCAAATATTCTGTTAATGTGATGAATTGTGAAGGACCTGCCTAGTATGGGCCAAAAGGCATGATACAGTGTTCCTTCTTTCTTATGTTCTTTTTCAAGAATTTTTTTACAGAGTGATAGATATATTTTTTCACTGACAATGTCATAAAATGTTTTGAAAATATTCAGTCTCATTGAAGGGTTGGGTCAACATAAGAGAGTCCAGGAGGAAGCTTGCTTGGACTGGGATGCTGTCTGAAAAGAAGCTAGCAGAATTTTATTTGGCATTGACCCACTAGGAATATAATTAGCAAACCTTTTTATTTTTTCAACTCTTACAAATTATACATAATTGTATGAAAAATAAGACAATATGAGGTACATGGTTACTTTTGGGACTTAACTTACAAGATAAATCCTTATTCTATCAGATTTACGTTTTCAGGATTAATGAACAACGAACAGGGAAAGATCCCTTAATTATTGTCACGTGTAGCTGCCCATGACATTATTCAGATAATAAAATAGGAAAAAAGGCGTGGTAAATGGCTTAAAAACGACAAGGTGAAGATTGAGATCATTTGAGATAATCACTCCTTTCCTTACACCCTTCTGATATGTATTGGACTGATGAAGCCACTATGTGGCGAAACGTTTCTTCAATTATGACTCCCATATGTTGCATAAGGTGTTGCAAAAAGGTGTTTAATAACACACAAAAAATGCTAAATTCATTAATGCTTAACGACGGTTTGAAAAGGATAAGGACTAGTAATGTCTGAGTGGAACTGGTGTCTATCAGGACCCCGACTGCTGCTCTCACTACTCGTAAAGCGACTCTCTTAGTTGTATCATGACAAAAGTGTAATATCTTATGGTGTAGCTGTTTAGAAAAATTCTCTGTGTTAGCTGAGAGAATCCATGTTTACACCGATTGGAGAAACAATAAGTATTGACGCAGGTGTCACCGATGGTGTTAATGGATTCCTCAGAATTTCTTATTATCGAAATAACTTTTCAATTATCAACATATTACTTAAGTCACTCAATCTTGTAGCTGTAAAGTAAAAGAACACAAGTGCAACTAATGCGGCATTATATTGTGGCAACGTTTCGCTCTCCAGGAGCTTTGTCAAGCCGTCACGGTTTGACAAAAGTAAAAGACTATGTGTAAAGTAAGAGGACACAAGTGCAACATTAGTTGCACTTGTGTCCTACTTTACATAGTGTCGGTAATTCTAACAACATATATACAATCTTGTAGCTGTAAATACTGTATAACTATTAAAATTAGTCAGTGTGAATTTACGGAAATGTCATTTTCAATTGAAATCAGACTGTTCAAGATATATATATGTAGATGATAGTGTTAAAAACTGAAAGCAAAGGTGGTGGAGTCTACTCCATTTCCTGCTCCTCTTGTCCTCTCCGGTGCCTTGGATAAACTTGCAGATCTTTTTCTAACAAATTTAAGTATCACAAAAGAAGTGTTACCCCTGAAGACACTAATAATGTTCTTTTCTGCCAAGATAGAGATCCGTCTGTAAAAACTTACATTTGTGATTAGAGTGAGGCCTATACTAACTTATTTATTGTGTATAGAAATATACCTAGTTGGATGACTCTTAATAGAGCCAGCTGGCCTAGTGGTTCATGCACAGGCATGGAATTTTAGAACTCAGTTACCAAGGGTTCAACCCCCCCACTTTTTTCTTTTTTGCAATCGTGTTATTGCTATTTCGTCAGTCATATGTGGGTTATGTATTGTTGCAGGTAACGTATTGTGGCTTTTTATTCTTCATTGAAAGTATTGCCACTAAGAAGACTATTGGCCGAATCAAGATGCAGGGCAAATATGAACCTCTGTTTTGTTAGATTAAGTTAATACTCATTATTTTTCATTAGGTTGGGGTTGGATAATTTATGTCAGATAATGTTAAAACTAACAACTGCAACTAATCTGATGTGATACACTCGAAAGTCTAACAAACAAACCTTAATACAATATCGGAAAAATAACAGATTGAGCCCACATTTGATTGTATTTAGTGCATTTTTTAGGTATTAAAATAAAGAGATAAATCGCTAGCATTAAAATATGGGTCAAAAATATTAAATACCTAAAAAATTGGAAAAAGAGGTGTAGAAGTGTAGGTAGGACTTGAGATCTTCCTGGTAACATCATCACATAACTGTAAGATAGATTGACATTCCTCGTCTCTTCCAAATGCTTTTTTTTTCCTCGTTGAGTTATAGTTTAATAAATCTCTCAAGTAAGAAACCTTCACATCCTTGTATATTACAAATACAGCTACAATCAGTTATTCTTGGAAGGCGTTGAACGAGAGAATATAAGTGCATGTATGACAGAAAATATTTAAAATAAAATATTATGAAGGGTAAAACACTGTAACGAAGACTGGATTCAAAATCATTAATTTTGTTTTCATCAATTCTGATTTAGATTAGATTTCACGAAGCGCTAAACTCGTGTAGATTATTCAACGTACGTAGTGGTGGAGGCTCAGTCCTCTGATTAGTCAGGCTGTTGGTGTTATGTCTATGTCAGATTTTGTAGTGATATAGGAAAGTATTTAGCAATGAAATTATATTATATCGGAACAATCTCGGAAAAATGATTACTGTAATAAAAAAAAAGTGAATTAGGTTCAGTTGATTGCTTCTAATGCTCGTTGTTATGTGTTGTGTATTTAAACTTAACAATATGCTAATGGTGGTGTATGTACTAGTTAGGATATAAAGTTTACTTCTCTCAGAACTATACGAAGAGAAGAAAGTAATGAAAAACTTGCTGGCCAGTTCTAGGTAGTCTTCACTCACTTTCACTCTCCTTAACCGATAGTTAAACGTTCTAAAACGAAATTCGCGTTTAGAAAGATAAAGGAATGAAGAAACTTAGCAATGAAATTTCATTATACAGCAACACTCTGTGAGACAATATAGTTACTGAGAGATTAAAAATTCATAGAGATAGTGTAATGAAAGTGGTTAAGTGTAAGACATATCAAGCATGAGTCAGTCTCTTTTAGTGTGTTGCTGCTCATCTTAAGGTTTTGAGAATAGCAAATTTATATTCAAACTTTTTAAAGTGCCCCAACTAACATATTGTCAACTATAAATGTACAATATACGAGTATAACAAGGGGTATCGAGGCAGTCTACTGACGTAATTTCACTTCTTTCCCTTTGCATTCGTCAATAAATTCAAAACGACTTCGATATTAAAATTAAATTGGTATGATATTTTTTTGTGATTTGTTTTGTTCATCCATGTTGTCTTCATTATTTTTTTAATTTTGTATGTTTTATGTGTGTATTGTGTAAACGTTATTTATTGCCAAGAACGCTGAATAGTAACTAGGGTTAAAATGCTCTTCATCTGTCAAAACTACGTGTCAACCTGTCTACTGTTAGAACCGTAGTGATGTTACAGTTTGAGTTATAGCGCTGTAATGCATAATATCGCACAGTAGCTGTATTACTTTACTCTTTCTACCCCAACTATAATACGTTATATTCAGTACAGTAATATAATTATTGTCATAACTGCAGAAATTTCACGTTACAGCAAACAACAGGTTCTGTATCTGTTTAAAGTTACTTTCAGTACTGCATCAATATTTGTGGCAATATAACAGCTGCTTCCACTAATAGATCCAGCAATGATGACGATACCTTCAAATACCCTACCTCATCTGGTAGGTATATAAACCTTGCTGCCAACGCTTCAGATTCATCGTTTCTGATGTGTCCCGTTTTACACCTGCAAGACTGAGGGACTGGTTACCTCCTACTCTATTTCAGATTCATCAAGAATAAGGTGCGAAACATCTGGGCTGAGTTTTTACACCTTCAAGACTGAGTGTCCAATTTCCACATCTACTATTGTCTCCAATTAATTAATACCTCTGTACGGAATTGGTAAATCCACTGGTTGGCGAAACGTCTTCAGAACAAAGAAATCCTGGTGTTGCATTTGTGTTTAATTTACCAATTAGTAGGTACTGTACAACATTTAAGTTTATCCTAGATTAGGCCTCGTTTAGATTATGTTGTTCAGTTGTAGTCTCCATATTACAAATCAGATATAAATGCGCTGGTCAGCATAAACATAAAATTGACGAAGATGATCCCCTAATAGATGAAAGCATTGAATTTGCGCTTTCCGACAAGACAGAATTAGGGAGGATATGACTGAATTGTACAAATGGAAAACAAGAATAAATGAGTGGGATGTAAATAAAGTGATGAAAATGTCTAACAAGATAAAGACTCGCGACAATGGGTACAAAATTTATATGTAGAAAGAGTACAGGGAAGTACTAATTTAGAAGTAGGATTGTACAAGAGTGGAAAAAACTCCCAAATTGCACCATTGATGTGAACTCTCTCATCAATGGGGCAATTTGGGAGTCTGCCTTAACAATAGGTTGGTCTGGTGAGTGGATATGGGTGAGTTTTTGTAAGTTGAATCTGCTTATCATAGGACAGTAGGCATACTTCAGTGCTCTACTATACGTTTCACATGTTTTTTATTTATCATTCTTTCCCCAGAACCAAGGCAAATAACTCCCTTGAAAAAACGGTTTAAAGTATCTGGAAAACAGTGACTTTTGTCTCGCTAAAACGCTGACATTTCTCCTTCTTGACTTGAAAATATTATTAATATGATGAAGTTTGATCAACATCTCCAAATATCCTGCAACTGAGCCAGATAGTGATGATTATGCAGGATTTTGACTGTTCCAGATCTAGTTAACAAAGCAGTGATAAACTCGGCACTGATACACCAAGCAATGATAAACCAAGTTCTAATTAACCAAACATTGATCAATGCAGCACCGATGAACCTAGCAATAGTGAACCAAGCAATGATTAGCTCTTCACTGGTTAAAGTATCAATGAAGAGCTCGGTAAAGATCAACGTAACAAGAATCAACCCAGAAATAATCAAAGTAGCAATGATCAAGCTATCAATGATCAATACAAGTCATCCTGCTATTGATCAATCCAGCAATCAGCTCAGCACTGATCAATCTATAAATCCAGCCAAGATTCCCTAATCTTGGCTAGATTTATAGATTAATCTTCCCCAATCTTCACTATGTAAATTATACATTTTTGACAAAAGGAAAACCATTGTAAAGGTCTTGTCAGCTTCTTGTAATTCACAGTTAATTTAATGCCAGGGTCCTCGTCACCTTAACGATGTGTTACACTTTCACTTAACACTTTATATCTGCTCCTCCTTGTGACTCTTCTGTAAAGGCAATGACCAGTTACTGCCACAGTTTCGTATAGGGTTTTTATTTTTTTGTTAATTATTCAGTATTGCAACTTCCATTTAGTCATTCAGAGGCTGAAACTATTTTTTATCATTTTTGGCTTGAATATCTTTATCTTAACATTTTTTATCGTTTTCTTTCTTACTCTATTAATCTTGTCTTTCTTTATCAGTCGTGGGCTAATTGAGTACCTTAAATGGAGTTTGGTATTATTAATCAAGTGTTTTGCTCAAGGCAACTCTTAGTCCAATGTTTCGTTAACCAGGCGGTTTAACGTCCTTCAAATTATGTGAGTTTTTGGCAACTGTGCCTCAATAAGAGTTGTTATGAGCGAAATGTGAGAGGGAACGTACGAAAGTTACTCAGAAAACTCAACTTCAAGCTAGATTAGCCTAACATCAGTATTTATCGAAGGATATCACAGAAGTCGAATGCAGTATTTAAGCATGTGTGCAGTGACCCGTCCAGCTGGGCAGTGGTCCAGGTCATGGAGAGGAACATAAATGAGTTCTGTCTTATAAAATATGATATGGAGTCAAGTGTTATACAGCCTAGATTAATTTAGTAGAGTCACTTGTAAACAATGTCAAATAATGGTGCTTCACAAAATCTTTAGATTGATTGTTATGCTTCGGTCTGTTTGAAAACTTGGTATGAGGACAGATATATATATATATATATATATATATATATATATATATATATATATATATATATATATATATATATATATGTCGTGCCGAATATGTAAAACTTGTCAATTAGCAAGAACTCATTTAAAATTAAGTCCTTTCTAAAATTTTCTCTTATACGTTTAAAGATATATTTTTTTTCATTAATGTTAATGTAAAAATTTTTAATTTTGCTCCAGAAGAATCTTAGAAAACTTATCTAACCTAATAATAACAAGAACAATTTATTTTAGCCTAACCCAACTAAATATATTTTAGATTTGTTTACAATAATTTAATACTAAACAAACACAATGAAATATATTTTTTTTCGTTAGGTTCAGAATGATTTTGGCGAAATTACTGCATACACAAATTTTCGCTATTTAAGCCAAGATGGCAAGTTCTGCCTATTCGGCACGACATATATATATATAATATATATATATAATTTATTGAGCAGTCTGATTTCATTTGACAGTGACATTTCAGTAAATTCACACTGATTAACTTTAATAGTTATATAGGATAAACAACTACAAGATTGAGTGATATAAGTAATATTTAGATAATTTAAAAGTGGTTTCAATAACTTGGAATTCTTGGGAATCCATTCCAACCATCGGCGACACCTGCGTAAATATATATTGTTTTTCCAGTTGGTTTAAACGTAGTTCTCTGAAATAACAGAGAATTTTCCTTAGCAGGGACACCATAAGAATAAGTGGTGGAGACAGAGAATACTAATATATATTTCACTTTTGTCATGATGTAACCAGGAGAGGCGCTATACTGGTAGTGAGCGTAGCACTCAGTGTCCTGAGAGACACCAGTTCTAGCTCACTTAGGAGTTGCAACCTCCTTTTTTTTCAAACTTAAATTAAGCTTTTTTTGTATGTTATTAAACACCTTTTTTTCGTATTTCGTTACCTGGAAAATGTCATGGGCAGCTACACGTGACAATAGTTAACAGATCTTTCCCTATTAATTGTTTACCAAAGTTAAAAATTTAAAGCTGCTCGAATAAGAATTCATCTTGTAAATTAAAGTTCCAATTGTAACAGTGTACCTCGTATTGCGTCTTATCTTCCATACAATTATGTACAATTTGTAGGAGTTGAAAAAAAGTTTGCTAATTGGATTCCTTGTTGGCTAATGCTAAAATATACTGTGTTAATCTATTTTTGGAAGGATCCCAGTCCAACAAAGCTTTCATCTAGACACTGTTAAGTTAACCAAGCTTTCACTAAGACTGAAGAATTTCCATATGTTAAACTTTGCCTTAATATAAATATATATATATATATATATATATATATATATATATATATATATATATATATATATATATATATATATATATATATATATATATATATATAATAGTGTCAGGGTTATGACAAAAATCCCCGTTTAGAAAATTACTAATAAAGTAAATAAATAAAATATAAATGACTATTTTAATCGGGTTCGTATTATTCTTAACTTGAAGGGTTGATATATCTTAATATCATGGTAGAGTGGCGATGGTGGTGACAGGTGGCATTGGAGATAGATGGGCGTCTCCAGGAAGGAGTGAAGGTAAGTGATGATAGTGACAGTTGGAGCAGTCACTGGTAGACCCTGTTTGGCTGTCGTTGGCGCCCAGGTAGTAAGCATCTCTTCTGCTTAGAAGAGATTCTTACTACTTGGTCATAATTCCTTTCTAGTAACTTTCCTTCACACAGTGAGTAATAATGTGAACTCAGCTAGCAGCAAAGCAATGTGATCAGTGAGAGGAGTACAGACCTCTCTAGTACTAAGATGTTATCTCCGCACATGCGGTTCAGGAGCACTCACTGTTGATCAGTCAAAGGTGGAAGACTAGAACAGGTGGGAATCCGTAATGAAGTGAATTCCTCCTGATGCTCAGCTTATAAACTATCCACAGGGCTTTACAGGTAGTAAACACCACTACTCGGGCAAACGAACGCTACCCACCAGACCCAGACTACATATCTTGACGTTTTTCCTTTCAGATAGAACACTTATTAAAAACATTTTTAATCTATTGTTTTCTTGCTTACAAAAATGATAAAAATGGATAGAATGGATATAAACGTATAATGGATATAAATTCATTAGAAAACATTCAACAAAGAATGACAAAATTAATACATAGCATTAGAAATCTTCCCCATGAAAAAAGATCGAATTCCCATAAATTACATTCACTTGTAAGACGAAAAGTGTACAAGTGGAAGGTGGGTATTAATAAAGGGGATATAAATAGTCCAACAGGGAACCCGCAATAATGGATTCAAATTAGGTAAGTTTAGAGTTAGAAAGGATATAGGAAAGGATTGGTTTGGAAATAAGGTATTCGTGAGTGGGCACTTTCAGATTTAGGTTAGATAAATACACGAGTGAGAGGAGTAGGATTTGAGTGGGACTTGCACATGAGTAAATAGATTTATCAAAGCTTATTGCTGGGATTGAGTTGAAAATGGGTTGGGCAAATATTCTGTTAATGTGATGAATTGTGAAGGACCTGCCTAGTATGGGCCAAAAGGCATGATACAGTGTTCCTTCTTTCTTATGTTCTTTTTCAAGAATTTTTTTACAGAGTGATAGATATATTTTTTCACTGACAATGTCATAAAATGTTTTGAAAATATTCAGTCTCATTGAAGGGTTGGGTCAACATAAGAGAGTCCAGGAAGAAGCTTGCTTGGACTGGGATGCTGTCTAAAAAGAAGCTAGCAGAATTTTATTTGGCATTGACCCACTAGGAATATAATTAGCAAACTTTTTTATTTTTTCAACTCTTACAAATTATACATAATTGTATGAAAAATAAGACAATATGAGGTACATGGTTACTTTTGGGACTTTAACTTACAAGATAAATCCTTATTCTATCAGATTTACGTTTTCAGGATTAATGAACAACGAACAGGGAAAGATCCCTTAATTATTGTCACGTGTAGCTGCCCATGACATTATTCAGATAATAAAATAGGAAAAAAGGCGTGGTAAATGGCTTAAAACCGACAAGGTGAAGATTGAGATCATTTGAGGTAATCACTCCTCTCCTTACACCCTTCTGATATGTATTGGACTGATGAAGCCACTATGTGGCGAAACGTTTCTTCAATTATGACTCCCATATGTTGCATAAGGTGTTGCAAAAAGGTGTTTAATAACACACAAAAAATGCTAAATTCATTAATGCTTAACGACGGTTTGAAAAGGATAAGGACTAGTAATGTCTGAGTGGAACTGGTGTCTATCAGGACCCCGACTGCTGCTCTCACTACTCGTAAAGCGACTCTCTTAGTTATATCATGACAAAAGTGTAATACCTATTAGTGTTCTCTATATCCACTACTTATTCTTATGGTGTAGCTGTTTAGAAAAATTCTCTGTGTTAGCTGAGAGAATCCATGTTTACACCGATTGGAGAAACAATAAGTATTGACGCAGGTGTCACCGATGGTGTTAATGGATTCCTCAGAATTTCTTATTATCGAAATAACTTTTCAATTATCAACATATTACTTAAGTCACTCAATCTTGTAGCTGTAAAGTAAAAGAACACAAGTGCAACTAATGCGGCATTTTATTGTGGCAACGTTTCGCTCTCCAGGAGCTTTGTCAAGCCGTCACGGTTTGACAAAAGTAAAAGACTATGTGTAAAGTAAGAGGACACAAGTGCAACATTAGTTGCACTTGTGTCCTACTTTACATATTGTCGGTAATTCTAACAACATATATACAATCTTGTAGCTGTAAATACTGTATAACTATTAAAATTAGTCAGTGTGAATTTACGGAAATGTCATTTTCAATTGAAATCAGACTGTTCAATATATATATGTAGATGATAGTGTTAAAAACTGAAAGCAAAGGTGGTGGAGTCTACTCCATTTCCTGCTCCTCTTGTCCTCTCCGGTGCCTTGGATAAACTTGCAGATCTTTTTCTAACAAATTTAAGTATCACAAAATAAGTTTTACCCCTGAAGACACTAATAATGTTCTTTTCTGCCAAGATAGAGATCCGTCTGTAAAAACTTACATTTGTGATTAGAGTGAGGCCTATACTAACTTATTTATTGTGTATAGAAATATACCTAGTTGGATGACTCTTAATAGAGCCAGCTGGCCTAGTGGTTCATGCACAGGCATGGAATTTTAGAACTCAGTTACCAAGGGTTCAACCCCCCCACTTTTTTCTTTTTTGCAATCGTGTTATTGCTATTTCGTCAGTCATATGTGGGTTGTTATGTATTGTTGCAGGTAACGTATTGTGGCTTTTTATTCTTCATTGAAAGTATTGCCACTAAGAAGACTATTGGCCGAGTCAAGATGCAGGGCAAATATGAACCTCTGTTATGTTAGATTAAGTTAATACTCATTATTTTTCATTAGGTTGGGGTTGGATAATTTATGTCAGATAATGTTAAAACTAACAACTGCAACTAATCTGATGTGATACACTCGAAAGTCTAACAAACAAACCTTAGTACAATATCGGAAAAATAACAGATTGAGCCCACATTTGATTGTATTTAGAGCATTTTCTAGGTATTAAAATAAAGAGATAAATCGCTAGCATTAAAATATGGGTCAAAAATATTAAATACCTAAAAAATTGGAAAAAGAGGTGTAGAAGTGTAGGTAGGACTTGAGATCTTCCTGGTAACATCATCACATAACTGTAAGATAGATTGACATTCCTCGTCTCTGCCAAATGTTTTTTTTCCTCGTTGAGTTATAGTTTAATAAATTTCTCAAGTAAGAAACCTTCACATCCTTGTATATTACAAATACAGCTACAATCAGTTATTCTTGGAAGGCGTTGAACGAGAGAATATAAGTGCATGTATGACAGAAAATATTTAAAATAAAAAATTATGAAGGGTAAAACACTGTAACGAAGACTGGATTCAAAATCATTAATTTTGTTTTCATCAATTCTGATTTAGATTAGATTTCACGAAGCGCTAAACTCGTGTAGATTATTCAACGTACGTAGTGGTGGAGGCTCAGTCCTCTGATTAGTCAGGCTGTTGGTGTTATGTCTATATCAGATTTTGTAGTGATATAGGAAAGTATTTAGCAATGAAATTATATTATATCGGAACAATCTCGGAAAAATGATTACTGTAATAAAAAAAAAGTGAATTAGGTTCAGTTGATTGCTTCTAATGCTCGTTGTTATGTGTTGTGTATTTAAACTTAACAATATGCTAATGGTGGTGTATGTACTAGTTAGGATATAAAGTTTACTTCTCTCAGAACTATACGAAGAGAAGAAAGTAATGAAAAACTTGCTGGCCAGTTCTAGGTAGTCTTCACTCACTTTCACTCTCCTTAACCGATAGTTAAACGTTCTAAAACGAAATTCGCGTTTAGAAAGATAAAGGAATGAAGAAACTTAGCAATGAAATTTCATTATACAGCAACACTCTGTGAGACAATATAGTTACTGAGAGATTAAAAATTCATAGAGATAGTGTAATGAAAGTGGTTAAGTGTGAGACATATCAAGCATGAGTCAGTCTCTTTTAGTGTGTTGCTGCTCATCTTAAGGTTTTGAGAATAGCAAATTTATATTCAAACTTTTTAAAGTGCCCCAACTAACATATTGTCAACTATAAATGTACAATATACGAGTATAACAAGGGGTATCGAGGCAGTCTACTGACGTAATTTCTCTTCTTTCCCTTTGCATTCGTCAATAAATTCAAAACGACTTCGATATTAAAATTATTATTATTATTATTATTATTATTATTATTATTATTATTATTATTATTATTATTATTATTACTGATAAGAGGAAAACATTGCTACACTTGTAATATTTTCAAAGAACAATATATTTGCCAAGTCATTGTACGAGCAACAGAGGAATCTGTGTTGACAGTTCTATTGTTTTATCCTCTGTTTAATCGGTACTAAGTTTACTTATGTTAATTAAGTAAGGTTATACTATGTCAGGTATTGTAAAAATACACAGCTATAATCATTCAATTATGAAAAATGAGACGAAGAATTAATATTATAAAATCTCCATCTTACTTATTGATTGTATATAATAAATGTTAAAGAGGGAGAGGTCGGAGGTGAAATGTGTGCTGGAACAGGATACCATCAGGACACCACAACACTCCTACACCACTCCCGGGTATATCACCAGTATATAATATATACTGGTGTTCTATATCTCCATCACTTCTGCTTATCATATAAGTTATAGCAAAATAAAGCTCAGATCATTGTATATTACACATACAAATACTATAAAAAAATTTAAAATATGACTGTAATTAATAAGATCTTCAATCGATGAAGTTGATGTACAAATTTAAATATTTCTAGCATTATGAAAATCAGACCCACAGTATGTTAACCGAATAAAATATCAACAATATCAATAAATAAATAATTTTCTAGTGTCTTCAGTTTGTGTATTATGTACCAAGTCTCACGTGTGGAGGTCCATGTCTTGAATTATTGGGAGACTTACTGGTCCAAAGGTTATTCCTTATTTGTGTTGCTAATTTTGCGATATTAATGATTAGCATGATGTACAACAATGATTTTATGAACAACAATGATGTTATGTACAGAACTAATGTTATGTACAACACTGGTGTTATGTACAAAACTAATTTTATGACCCTGGTGGGTTTAGTGTTTAATTTTGATTATAATAATACTGGAGGGGCACGAGACCTGGAGTAAAACGAGAGAATGTAGTAGTAAAATCGTAATAGTAGTAGTAGTAGTAGTAGAAGTGGGAGAGGCAATAGTACTAGTAACAGTAGTAGCAGTAGTAATGGTGATAGTAGTAATAATAATGGAGGCAGTCTAATAAGAAGAACAAAAAGCACTGTACGAGGGCTAATAGCCCACGATGGTGGGATAAAAAACCGACGGGAAAATCTCATGGAACAGAACAAACCTAGGCAGGAGAAAAGAAAGGCAAAGAAAATATAAGAAAGAAGAAAAGGTAAGGGTGAGATAAAAATCAGGTCAAATCACGGGCGTTCTGAAGTTTGGAGCACTTTGCAATATTATGAGAAAGAAAGGCATCAACAGAGACAAAGTCTAACACTTCTTTTGTACCCTTACAATCTCTTAACAAGAGAACGGCTACTTTTTCCAAAGTATTGGAGAGGACAAGAGGAGCAGGAAATGGAGTAGACTCCTGAAGGGTCAATAGCAGGTGAATGGTGTTAATTTGGCGATAAGTAAGGTTGATCTCTAAGGAAACATCAGAGCTGTTAAGATTTGGTAGACTGTAAATATAGGGAAGGCAAAGAACAGATTTCACAGAGTAGAGAGTCTGGGAGAGAAGAAATTTCGTTTAGCGATGCAATTAATGTTAAAGGGTTTATACAAGAAATTCGCAGATCCGATGTTCTTGCGACGCAAGGAAACAAATGAATAACATATTCTTGTGAATGAAAAAGTGTTAAATGTACAGTCACTAAGCTACTATAATACCTATTTGTTTAGCGACCGTTGACCTATAAATCTTACTAAATGAGACGTGATTTTATGGGTACACAAATCAGAGACTTCAGAATTCCAAAAAGAATACACATTTCTAAATTAACCAGCAATTACTATTTAGAAAAGTAAGACAACTAGGTCAAAACACAACATCAAAGTCCTATAGAATTACCTTCAGGCTCTAACTTAAAAAATACTCTATAATCTCAATTCCAGGGATAATGAGACTCACATAGGTTATTATACATCAACCCAGCGCCCTGTGGAATCTCCTACAAATTCACTTCTTGTGAATAAATACTAAAATTCTTTGGAGTCACTGACATAGTGGACAGGAACACTCCATGGACAAATGTATCTTACTTCACTGGATCCAAGGGACAAAGTGATACTCTACGTATGTACTGCGTATTGTATCGTGTGAAAGATCTATATCATGTGAAAACGTGCTTAGTGAGCTCTCCGTTCTTGACAAACTGAGATTGTGATGATAGCATCCCTCAGCTTTGAGTAACTACACATTCATGTTAAGGCAGTGTTAGAGAAACCTAGAACAGAGATTCAGAGGGTTAACGGGGTGTACAAGGATTATCCCGAAATAAGAACGTCGACAACATGCGCGTCGATGATCGGACCAATGATTGGAAGCTGGTTGGAATGAATGGGACGAAGATGAAGATCAGGAAGGTCCAGGAGACTGCTTTGGAGATCAACAATTTTTTTTTCTAAGTTAACAGACGGGTGTGAATCATCGATTCAGGACATCTAAAACGTCACGACGAACGCCGCCAGCAACAGTAGAAATGTTGTTTTAGTTGGGGACAGTCAGATTAAGTTAATGTATTGGGCATTTTTCATACAGATAGGAAGAGGAGGCAGTGGGTGTGTTCCTGGGGCTAGGATGCAGTATATTGCTAGCTATTTTAACAGCATCACGAAAGGTAATGGGAGCAATCCTTTTATCTGTCTTAGTGATGGAGGCAATAATGTTGGCGGACGTTGGAGTGAGGACCTGATTACCAGGAAAAAGTCGGCGATAGACAATAGGAAGAAGTCAGAGCGCCTTGTAATATATGACATATTTTCTGAGAGAAGTTTTAATTAATATTAAATAATGTGACCTATGCTATATACAGAATTTATCTACAGAATTACCTTTTTATGAATGAGAAAAACATGTCTGTCACTATGTATTTTTTTTTAGAAATTTTCAATTATTAAGCGATGATGGTCTATTCAACAAGCTCGGCTTATTAAACACGACAAATATATATTGACTTCTCGATAAATACGTATTGACTGTTCGAGTCCCAGCAAGAAATCGAACCCGGGACATGTAGCTCCCAGCTGAGAACCAAGCTAACCTCCCAACACCATAAATCACTTAACCACCACGCTACAAACACCAGGGACTTGGTAAGTACACTGGGTCTGCCTCCTGGTCCGAACGTCTTCCTGGTCGTGGATACTACAGGATTAATTACATTTTTTTTTTCCGTCCGGGATATCTGTCTCAGCGAGCAGTACACATATTGATGCATCGACAGAACAAAGTGATTCTTAAGCAAATACAATACTGCGATTAGCAGGGAATCGATTCCGGGATATTTAGCCCGGCTCCTGGGAACCATTTAACCTCCTGACGCCTTAACCACTTGACCACCATCCAGTAAACACCAGGCTAAACCCAAATGATCAGTGTGAAGTTTACAATCAAATGTTTGTAATATATTAAAAGTATCGCATTTCAGAAACGATCAATGCTGAAAAAATCTTGCAGGCAAATATATTTATGCAAGATGACGTTTTCACCAGAACTTGTGAATGACGGAACATAAACACAGTATTCAGGCAGACTTATGTTGTAATAACGATGAATACATTATTAACAAACTTAAACCTTGTATGAACATAAAAGCATTGGCAGTGGTTTAGAAAATAGGAGGATATGAACTCAGTTATTTAAGAGATTCTATTAATAGTTATCTTGATACCAAAAATAATACAAGTAAGCTTAGTGTAAACCATACCCCCAACCGGGATTGAACCCGCGGTCATAGAGTCTCAAAACTCCAGCCCGTCGCGTTAGCCACTAGACCAGCTAGCCACAATAAGATTCATCCAACTAGGTGTATTTCTACACCATAGGAAGATTAGCACAGGCACCTCTGTGACCACAAATGCAAGTTTTTACAGACGAATCTCCAGCTAGCGTGGCCGTGACGAACTCTAGCTCAAGTCCCTTCACCATACCCCCGGCCGGGGGTATGGTTTATTTGCAATCGTGTCATTACGATTTCTTAAGTCAAGCTTAGTGTCAGAAACCCAGAGTTTAGGGTACTTCTTACTAACCACTGCTGAGAAAATGCCTGAAGCCATCCGATCAGCTGATGCCTTTACTGAGAGAACTGAGATCATTAGACTAGGTATTAGGGTAATAATTTAATGGGACGTTTTCTGAAGCTGATCATTTTAACTCGGTATTATAACATTTTTTTGTCGTTAGTTTTATTCATCCTCGTAGTCTCCATTATTCGTTAATTTTAGCGGTTTTATGCGTGTACTGTATAAAATCAATTTATTGTCAAGAACGTTGAATAATAAATACGGTTAAAATGCCTTTTAACTATAAAAACAACGTGTCTACAGTTTCAGTTGTAACACTGTAATGCATCTTGTTGCACAGTAACAGTACTACTTTACTCTTTGTAACCCCAACTATAATACGTTACTGTCAGTTTAGCAGTAATATAACTTTAGTCAATACTTGAGAAATTTTATGTTGCAGTCAATAGTCGGTTTGGTATTTGAGTAAAGTTAAAGTCAGTGTTGCATCAATATTGTCGCAGTATAACAGCTTAATAGTGATGATCGTTCTGGACAAAGGTCTTGGAATCATTACCTGTATTTTACATTAAATTCATAAGAGCATATGAACATACGAAAGAAGGAACACTGCAACTGGCCTTCTGGCCTATGCGAGGCAGGTCCAGTTATCCCACCGGCTTAAGCCAATGCTTTGACCTAGTGAGGTCAGACACGGCATCCGACCTAGAGGAGCACGGCATCCGACCTAGAGGAGCACGGCATCCGACCTAGAGGAGCACGGCATCCGACCTAGAGGAGCACGGCATCCGACCTAGTAGCACAAGCTAGTCAGGTCCAACTCACACCCACCCACACCCACTCATGTATTTATCCAACCTATTTTTAAAACTACACAACGTTTTAGCTTCTATGACGGAGTTTGTTCCACTCATCCACAACTCTGTTACCAAACCAGTGCTTTCCTATATCCTTACTGAATTTGAATTTTTCCAATTTAAAGCCATTGCTGCGAGTCCTGTCTATGTTAAATATTTTTAGCACTGCATCTGTGCCACACTACATTCACTACTCTTCATTAGATGTTTCTGCTTAGAGATTGCACTGCAGGTGAATAATGTTACTGTCAGCACGGTAGACGTGTGTCGCTGCTGTCACCACTGTAGTTGTGTCAGCTGGCAAATAAGACTGTTATTCTAATATGTCAAAATGAGACATGAAGATGTAACACATTACAGCAAATATGTTACATTATGACAAATATGTTATATTACAAGCTATGTTATATTATAGTAAACTCTTTAACAGTGATTTATTACAGCCTACATGCCAGCTTTGTTGCATTTATCCACATTAGTCAGCCCCGATAACATCGGTGCAGTGTATGTGGCTGCATTTAGTATTGTAGGAGTGTTACATTACAATCAGTATTGTAGGAATGTTACATTACAACCAGTACTGTAGGATTGCTACATAGCAATTAGTATTGTAGGAGTGTTGCATTATAATCAGCATTGTGGGAGTGCTACGTAACAATAAGTATTGTAGGAGTGTTACATTACAATCAGTATTGCATGAGTGTTAGTTTACAATCAATATTGTATGAGTGTTACATTACAGTGCTGTAGGAGTGTCACATTATAATCAGCATTGGAAGACTGTTACATTACAATCAGCATTGCAAGAGTGTAACACTGGAATCAGTATTGTAACAGGGTT
The DNA here is from genome assembly GCF_038502225.1 of Cherax quadricarinatus. NCBI lineage: Eukaryota > Metazoa > Arthropoda > Malacostraca > Decapoda > Parastacidae > Cherax > Cherax quadricarinatus. The sequence continues at coordinate 17,043,351 of NC_091364.1, read as the reverse complement.
ACATTAAAATCAGCATTGCAAGAGTGTAACACTGGAATCAGTATTGTAACAGGGTTACATTACAATCAGCATTGCAAGAGTGTTACATTAAAATCAGTATTGTAAGAATGCTACATTGCAATCAGTATTTTAGGAGTGTTACATTACAGTCGGTATTGTATTTATGTCACGTTACCGACAATATTGTAACTGTTATATTGCAAGTAGCACGCAAACAATAATTTAAATTTTATACTAAAATAATTTGATATAGAATTATCAAGTTATTTTTTTAATAAATAATCCTTGAAATCAGTCAGTTGTGTCAAGAGGAATAATTGGCATGCAATGTTAGCTTTTAATATAACAGTAGAACGTTATTTAGTTACAACAAAATGAGAAGTATAAGTTACTGAAATAGAGACCTCAAATATATAGCCTAGTTGTGTCAAGATATAAGTAGAAGTGTTAGAGGAGTTCTGGGTGCGACGCTCGGGGTCCTGAGAGTCACCAGTTCCCACAGAACACCATTCAGCTGCTCCTTTTTTTTAAGTCATAAATGCTTAATTAAGTTCCTTTTTTTTAATGCTACTAAATATATTTCGAATTACTGTCAGCAAGAGACAGCAGTACCTCTGTAGTTCTCTTTCTATACAGATTTCTTTCCTAAGGGTTAAACAGTTGAATATATTATTCAACAAAGTAATATTTACTAATTTTTTTAGTACACCTTGAAGCTTCGTAGATACGTTAATGTTGTAATTTTGAAACATCTGATGTAAAACAATGTAAATAAATGTATGTTTCTTATTCTGGGGAAAACGAAATCTTGTCACCTGAAGTCCAAATATTACAGAATAGTGCAAGAATATTTGCAGTTATATAATTATAAGCAAAACATTTTGGCAATTATATTTTAAATTATTACCAGAATTAGGTATAAATGTAAACAAAATCCTTTGAATGATATTGACAAATATGGAATGCTAGGAAATTTTGATTAGGAAACATTTAACTTACTAGGAACATTATAATCAAATATTTCGTTCACCAATAATCTTCTAGATGTTCTGGTGTTGCTCGTAATAGGGGCTTTGTCAGTCCAATGTTTCGCCAAATTAGAAAATTGATAAAATTCCTGGTCAGCCAATCACTGAATTGATGAAGCTCCTGGAGAGCAAAAAATTGAATTGATGAAACTCTTGTTTTACATTTTCTGGTTTAATAAACTTTGCGTGATACAATAAGTAATCTGTACATGAGAGTCAGTCTACAAGACATAACACTGTCAACAAGAGCACCCGGCGTCGTAAGAATCAGCTTCGTTACCATAACACTGTCTTTTGGAAACACAAATATTGCATTGTGATTTTTTTTTCCTTCGCACACATCAAATAATTTTAGGAGATTTTGATAATATTATCATTATTAAAACTAAATCAAAACACTGTTACACTAAAGGTATTATCAGTGTCAGGAATACTGATCAAGTAAAGGTGAACGCGAGGTAAAAAAAAAAAAAACAATTAAGTTACATTAGGTTTACATAAATTAGGCTGGGTAAGCTTAGGTTAGATTACGACTGGTTACATTCGGACAAGTTATGATAAAAGTTGGTCATTATTCTTCTAAAATCCTAAGAAACAAGCCTACTTCCGAAATCTTAGAAAATATGTATATAATTCCCAGAAGGAGACGATATTAAATTATATCTGGAGATTAATGTTGGATTTATTGAAGAAGATGTAAATGTTAGCATTAACAATATGATTGAAAATTGTTTAAAAGCATGAAAAGTTTTTAAAAGGAGAGTTTGTAAATCATTTGTGGATAGAAATTAAGTCTATGTGAACCAAAATGGCAGCGTCCACTACCCACCCAACACCATTCAAGAATAAATCATGATGTACCTACAATATATATTGGTGGTTTCTTTCAGTACCACTTACGTTTTTGAAGGTGCTTTGCTAATTACTGAAGTTAATATAAAATCGTCAACTCATTGTGTATTACATATAAATACCATCAGCTTCTCTTTTTTCTATAAAGAAACTTACTAAAATGCATTCTTCATATATACAGTAGTCTGAGATACCTCTGTGCATTTGAATTGTGAAGTTTGGACTGTCTTCAGTTATTGTCCCTAAATTATTGAAGACTAGCTTAACATTAGTTAAGCTTAACATTACTTAAACTAGAACATGTTATGATACATTACAAAAAAGTTACCTGAATATGCAGTATAAGGTTTTATTTGGACAAAATCTCACAAGATGAAGGTGACATAAGACTATACCTGGTGACCTTTACCAGTCAGTGAGCTGGAATTAAAAAACTAAAAGCATAAAAATATAAGCTTAATATTTTAATGTGTAATAAAATCTAGAAAAAATTAATTACGTTAAGGTGTTTTGTGGAAGAAATGGAGTTGATTACCCGGATGTTCTAGTCGACAACTCACACAACATTCCTCTTTGTATCAAGGCTTAACAATATTAAGTATGGGTTTTCTGCATCGTTAATTCTGCTTCTCATGGTGTTGCTGTTAAATAAAATTACCCTATTTATAATACCCAGGTCACTGTCTAGCTCACATTCAACTACAAACAGCTGCTAATTCACGTTTTAAACATGAGTAAACAAAATGTAAATCAAAGAATTAACATACAGATTTAAATAATAAAATTGTAAGCAAACCCACGAGAATTAAAAATGTAGAAAATATTAATAATTAATATCTGAATAAATTCATTTACATTAAATTAGCACTATAAATGACGTTATTTTGAACGATCATGAAGCAGATATTAAGGGAGGAGTTCCGTATCTTATATTTATTAAGACAATGATTTATTCATAGCTATTCTATATTTATGATTTTTTCCACTGTTAATAATTTGTTTGATAATGTAACTAAGCGAGTAAAGTTAATTATATCAAATATATATCGCTCTTAGCAGACGGAGCATCGAGCCTCCAAGACTTCTGTGCTGAATGTCTCATATGGATTTAGTACTGGTAAACACTTGAAATTTAAAACAAGTATAACATTTAGCAATTACATTGTTATGTAAAGTAAAAGGACACAAGTGCAACTAATGTGACATTTTATTGTGGCAACGTTTCGCTCTCCAGGAGCTTTATCAAGCCATTTTACTTTACATATTGTCGGTAATTCTACCAACTTTATTACATTGTTATGAACAACAGTGATACTATTTACAACAATAATGTTATTAATTAAGCATTTATGACTTTAAAAAAAAGGATGGTTTCAAGGCATTTGTAAGCGTGATCTGGTGACTCAGGATTCCCAGCGTCACGACTACAACTCCTCTAATACTTCTTCTTACATCTTCACTAAATTGTGATATGTATTTGAAGTTTCTGTTTCAGTAACTAATACTTCTCATGTTGTAACTAAATAACGTTCTCTTAACGTTTTATTAAAAGTTAACCTTAAAAGCCAATAATTCCTCTTGACACTATTGACTGATTTCAAAGAACTTGGTAATACTGTGTGTGTGTATGTGTGTGTATGTGTGTGTGTGTGTGTGTGTGTGTGTGTGTGTGTACTCACATAGTTGTACTCACCTAGTTGAGGTTGCAGGGGTCGATTCAAAGCTCCTGGCCCCTCTTCTTCACTGGTCGCTACTAGGTCACTCTCCCTGAACCGTGAGCTTTATCATACCTCTGCTTAAAGCTATGTATGGATCCTGCCTCCACTACATCGCTTCCCAAACTGTTCCACTTCCTGACTACTCTGTGGCTGAAGAAATACTTCCTAACATCCCTGTGATTCATCTGTGTCTTCAACTTCCAACTGTGTCCCCTTGTTGTGTGTCCCATCTCTGGAACATCCTGTCTTTGTCCATCTTGTCAATTCCTCTCAGTATTTTGTATGTCGTTATCATGTCCCCCAATCTCTCCTGTCCTCCAGTGTCGTCAGGTTGATTTCCCTTAACCTCTCCTCGTAGGACATACCTCTTAGCTCTGGAACTAGTCTTGTTGCAAACCTTTGCAACCTTTGTGTGTGTGTGTGTGTGCGTGTGCGTGTGCGTGTGCGCGCGCGTGTGTGTGTGTGTGTGTGTGTGTGTGTGTGTGTGTGTGTGTGTGTGTGTACGTGTACTTACCTATTTGTACTCACCTATTTGGGGTTGCAGGGGTCGAGATTCAGCTCCTGGCCCCGCCTCATCACTGACCGCTACTGGCACCTCTCTCTGCCTGCACCATGAGCTTTATCATACCTCGTCTTAAAACTATGTATGGTTTCTGCCTCCATTACATCACTTGCCGGACTATTTCACTTTCTGACAGCTCTATGACTGAAGAAACACTTCCTAACATGCCGTTGACTCATCCGAGTCTTCAACTTCCAATTGTGGCACCTCGTTTCTTTTTCCCATCTCTGGAATATCCTGTCTCTGTTCACCTTATCTATTCCTCGCAGTATTTTGTATGTCGTTATCATGTCTTTCCTAACCCTCCTGTCCTCCAGTGTTGTCAGGCCGATTTCCCTTAACCTTTCTTCGTAGGATATTCCCCTTAGTTCTGAAATAGCGTCGATGAAAACTTTTGCACTTTCTCTAATCTCTTGACGTGCCTGACCAGGTGTGGGTCCCAATCTGGTGCTGCATACTCCAGCATGGGCCCGACATAAACGGTGTACAGAGTCTTGAACGATTCCTTACTGAGGTATCGGAACGCTATTCTCAGGTTTGAAAGGCTCCTATATGCTGCAGCAGTTATCTGGTTGACGTGTGCTTCCGGAGACGTGCTCAGTGTTATACTCACCCCAAGATCTTTTTCCTTGAATGAGGTTTGCAGTCATTGGCCACCTAGCCTATACTCTGTCCGCGGTCTTCATGACTTTGCATTTGGCAGGGTTAAATTCAAGAAGGTAGTTGTTGGACCACGCGTACTGCCTGTCTAAATCTCTTTGTAGTCCTGTCTGATCCTCATCTGATTTAATTATCCTCATTAACTTCACATCATCTGCAAACAGGGACACTTCTGAGTCTTTCCCTTCCATCATGTCATTCACATATACCAAAAAGAGCACTGGTCCTTTGACTGACCGCTGTGGGACCCCGCTTGTCCCAGGCGCCGACTGTGATACCTCATCACGTACCATGACTTGTTGTTGCCTCCCTGTCAGGTATTCCATGATCCATTGCGGTGCCCTTCCTCTTATACGCGCGTGATCCTCTAGCTTTTACGCTAATCTCTTGTGGGGAACTGCGTCGAGGGCCTTCTTCCAGTCCAAGAAAATTAAATCAACCCACCCCTCTCTCTCGTGTCTTACTTCTGTTACCTTGTCATAAAACTCCAGTAGGTTTGTGACACAGGATTTGCCTTCCATGAATCCATGCTGGCTGTCGTTTATAATCTTTCGTTTCAGGCGCTCCACCAGTCTCCTGATAATCTTCTCCATACTATACACGACAGTGACACTGGTGTATAATTAGTGCCTCGTTTCTGTCGCTTTTCTTAAAAATGGGGACTACATTGCCGTCTTCCATACCTCAGGTAGTTTCCCACTTTCAACTGATGTGTTGAAAATTGTGGTTAGTGGCACACACACTATCTCTGCTCCCTCTCTAAGGACCCACTGAGAGATGTCCGGTCCCACCGCTTTTGAGGTATCAAGGTCACTTAGGAGCTTCTTCACCTCCTCCTCAGTTGTGTGTATTTCATCCAACACTTGTTGGTATATCCCTTGTTGGTGTACCTCTCTGTTCTGGCTTACCAGAGTCCTTTCTGTCTCCACTGTAAATACTTCCTTAAATCTTGTGTTGGGTTCCTCACATACTTCTTGGTCGTTTCTTGTGAGCTCCCCTGGTCCATGACTGTTGTCTTCCTCCTGATGCGGCTATATAACAGCTTCGGATCAGACTCGACTTTCGATGCCTCCTTCTTATCTGTGTACTTGTATTTGGCTCTTGGACTAATCTCTTTACTTTCCTGGGTCCTTTGCTTTCTGTACTTTTTCCATTCTCTAGTGCACTTAGTTTTTGCCTCCCCAAAACTTTGGGTAAACCAGGAGCTCATTTTGGTCTTCCCATTATTTCTGTTACCCTTGTGTGTGTGTGTGTGTGTGTGTGTGTGTGTGTGTGTGTGTATTTTTATGTTTGCGTGTGTGTTTTTATGTGTTTGGGTGTGTATGTGTGTGTGTGTGTGTGTGTGTGTGTGTGTGTGTGTGTGTGTGTGTGTATTTGTGTGTGTGTTTGTGTGGTGTGTGTGTGTGTGTGTGGGGTGTATGAGTGTGTGTGTGTGTGTTTGTGTGTGTGTGTGTGTGTGTTGGTGGGTGTGTTTTTGCGTGTGTGTGTGTTTGTGTGTATTCGTGTGTGTGTTTGTGTGTGTGTTTGGAGTGTGTGTGTGGGGTATGTGTGTGTGTGTGTGTGTGTGTGTGTGTGTGTGTGTGTGTGTGTGTGTGTGTGTGTGTACAGAGCAAACCACATTGCGATTAAAATCATTAGCTATAAATCTTTCTCACTTTCGAGTGTCGTCAGGAGCTACACTATATTAAGATTGGCAACAGATAAGAGGTGGAAATTGCCTCTAAGACAAGGCAGAATGTGTCGTAAGCGATCTTACACTCACCACTCGTCCACTCACCTTCTTTCGGATAGCTGGTGACCTCAGAGGATACAGAATAATACGAAAACGCAGTACTGAGCCCCAAATCGCATCTACTCAATATAAACTGATTTATTGCCAAATGGATTCATTTTACATAAGTGGTTAATGCACCCCCAAACTCAAGCTTCATGTAACATTGCATTATTATACGAACCAGGTGTGCTAATTGGCACAGTATATTATCATACGTCAGAGATTCGTGGAAACGGAATCTGGGTATCTTTTTTGAAGCCTTTGTAAATAATGTTCGAGTCTTAAGGTGGTCTTAGCAGGAGTGAGATGCCTTATTACACATTCTGTATGGGATTTGTGTTAATTAACATCAGATAAAGAAAACTGTATTGCGTGAATACGAACTTGCAATACTGATTGTTATGTAACACTCCCACAATACTGGCTGTAGTGTAACACTCGTGCAATACTGAATGTAGCCACACACACACGTTATCGAAGCTGACTAATGTAGAGAAATGTAACAAGGCTGGCATGTAGGCTGTAATAAATTCCTCCTACAGAGTTTACTATAATGTAATATAGTTTGCAATGTAACTTAGTTTTAAATTGTTACATATTTCTTGTATGCCACTATTACAACCTAGGATTTCAAATGGCCTGTTATCCCAGGTGTAATGGGAGCAAATAAACACAGTAGAAAAAGTTTAGACTTATATTATCCTTCACCAATTATAACAGCAATATGTACACTATGTACAGTGATAAATATAGTGCACTCCACGGTAAGCAAGGCAGAAATAGAAGCCACAAGATAGCAGACCGTGCTTCAACCAGCTCTAGAGTGGGAATGACAAGGGCAGACAGGAGAGCGGTATCCACATAACCTCTGCGATTGTCAATCCCACCTTCTTATTGGCTAGAACCTGGTCACTAGTTGAACGATGGGGCCCCATCATCAACTCTTAGCAACCTGGTTCGCTGGTTGGGGGAGATAGCCTGTAAATGAGGGTGTGTCCATGCGCCGAATAAAGGTTACGTACTCTTTGCATGCCACACCCCCACCCCCGAGAAGGCTCAGGATTAGGCTGCCACCTCCCAGTGGTAACCGTGCCGCCATGGCACAAAATAATGGGACCGCCTATCCTCTCCACCATCCAACTCTTAGATAGAGCTCAGCTTTCCTAGTGCCTGAAAGCCAAACCCTAAACTCAGAGTGAGACAGCAGTCAGATAAGCCAACATAGGTCCAAGATACAAGCGGACGGTAGCCCGTATCCCCTCACTAAAAAAAACCCCCACATCAGGGGATAAAAAAAAAGAGCTTGAAAGGGGGGTTACCACAAATACATCCTAACCTAAATAAAATATTAAACTAGACTCTTGACAAAGAGTCTGCCAACACATTTTCTTTGCCGGCAATGTAACGAATTTTGAGGTTATAGGGCTGCAGCCTGAGCGTCCAACGCATAAGCCTTGTGTTGTGATTCTTCATGGCTTGGAGATAGACTAACGGGTTGTGATCACTGTAGACTGTGACCACCTGCGATGTCTGGCCCACATAAACATCGAAATGCTCCAAAGCCATTACCAGCGCGAGGGCTTCTTTTTCAATGGTAGAGTAAGCTCTCTGATGTGGCTGGAACTTAGCTGAAAAGTATGCTACAGGCTGCAACTCCTTGTTCCCGATTTGTAATAGTACCGCCCCAACCCCAGACTCACAAGCATCAACCTGTAATGAAAAAGGTTTGGAGAAGTCTGGAGACAGGAGAATGGGTGCAGAGCACAATAATCTTTTTGCTTTATTAAAAGCAGTGTTACAATCTGACGTCCAATTAAAGGGAACTTTATGACTGGTAAGAGAGGTAAGAGGGGCTACAATATCCGAGAAATTCTTACAGAATCTTCTGTAAAATCCTATCATGCCTAGGAAACGTTGAAGAGATTTCCTATCATGAGGAACTGGATATTCTTTAATCGAAAGAACTTTAGCAAGTTTAGGTGCAACTTTACCACTACCTACTTCATGGCCTAGAAAAGTGACAGTGGCCTGGCCAAAGGAAGATTTAGACAAATTAACTGTTAATTGGGAATTCTTAAAGGTCTCAAACAGAGCTTTAAGTCTAAGTAGGTGTTGATCCCAAGTATCAGACACCACAACAATATCATCTAGGTATGCTGCCGTGCCTTCAAGTCCTTTAATAGCCTGATGGACGAGTTTCTGGAATGAAGAGGGGGAATTTTTCATTCCGAAGGGGGTAACTGTATACTGATAATGACCTCCTGGAATCACGAAGGCAGAGATTTCCTTCGCCTTATCTGTCAAAGGTACCTGATAGTAACCTTTAAGGAGATCTAATTTGGACACAAAAGTAGCCTTACCCACAAAGTCAATTACGTCATCCAGACGAGGAAGAGGGTAAGCATCTGTAATTGTGACCTCGTTCACTTTACGGTAGTCTGTGCACATACGAAACCCTCCATCAGCCTTTTTTACTAGGATGCACGGTGAAGCCCATGGACTAGACGACTCCTCCACTAAACCATGTTCTAACAAGAAGTCTACTTCCTGCTGAAGTAACCTTTGCTTTTCAGGATTAGCTCTGTAGGGGGAGAGTTTAATTGGTTTAGATTTTCCCACATCTACATCATGGTAACCTAACGTACATTTTTTCGGCACATCCGAAAAAATATTAGGATATGACTGTAGAAGCTCAGTTAAATTGGTTGCTTGTATTTCAGATAATCCATCCATTAACGGGCTAGGATCCTTGAGGAGGACAGAATTTGAAAGTTTAGTATTAATTTCAGAGATAGAGTGCAAAGAGTCAGAGTCGTCCTCAGAGGTAGAGGACAGAGTCATTACTGGGACTTTATCTGGTGTATGAAAGGCCTTGATTTGATTAATGTGATAAGTTTTTGTTTTTGAGGTCTTATCAATGGGAGCTACCACATAATTTAAATCAGATAATCTACTTACAATCTGCATAGGTCCCGTATATCTAGCTTTCAAGGTGTGGCCAGGTATAGGTTCCTGCACCAACACCTTGTCTCCTGGATGGAAGGAGCGGAATTGTACACTTCTGTCATACCTCTGTTTCATCTTACTTTGAGCTGTCTTTAGGTTAGCCGTGGCCAACTCACGTGCCACCTGCAACCTTGAAGACGGGTTGTAGAGTGCTGAGCTTACGTCTTCTCCCATCCATCCTTCTTTGAGCACCCGAAGAGGACCTCGTACATTGTGCCCAAAGATCAGCTCAAACGGACTATACCCTGTAGACTCTTGCACCGTCTCTCGTACTGAGAATAGCAACAACGGTAGAGATTCATCCCAATCTGTCGGAAAGTGCATGCAAAAACTTCTCATCATTGTTTTTAATGTTTGGTGGAATCTTTCCAAGGCGCCTTGGGACTGAGGGTGATAGGCAGTGGATAAGTTGTGAATTATCCCTAACCTAGTTAATACTTCCCTAAATGCTTTGGCAGTGAAGTTAGTACCTTGATCACTTTGTATAGTTTTAGGAATGCCAAAACAAGAAATGAATTTTGTTAAAGCTTTGAGAATAGCTTTAGTATTGATACTACGCATTGGGATCGCTTCAGGATATCTGGTTACTTTATCCATAATTGTAAATAAATACTGATTTCCAGACTTTGACTTAGGTAGTGGACCTACACAATCTATAATTAAATCTGCAAAAGGTTCTCCATCAGCAGGTATGGGTTGGAGGGGTGCAGGTTTAATAGAATGTCCAGGTTTTCCAACTTGCTGACATTCTCGGCAACACCTAATATGATTCTTCACATCTTTCTTTAATTTTGGCCAATAAAATTCTTTTGTGATTCTATACAAGGTTTTTGTAATTCCTAAGTGACCTCCTGATGACGTATTATGAGCTATATTTAATATCTGAGGTCTATACTTGGTTGGAACCACTAACCTGTCGTGTAATTGCCGGCCCTCTTTCTCCTTACCAGTCTCAGTGCAAACCAAATAATCATTTTTAACTTCATACTTGACTGGATGACCCCAAGAGGATTTACCCATGGCTGCCTCAAAAGCGAATTTTAACGAAGGGTCCTTACGTTGTTCCTCCCGGAAGGACAGTCCCTCGGGCATGGAAACAGAGACATCTGGCAATCCTGCAACCTGGGAATAGGAAGGCTTGATCGGGGTCTGTTCACTTGATTTACGAGACTCCGGCCGGTGTGTCTCATAAAACAACGTGGCTATTCCGAGATCGGAGTCGTCCAAGGATAGGTCAACATTCTCCCCAGACAACCCTTGGGATGTTGCCCGAGTTATGGCCAACACTGGAGAAGCATTAATCATTATAGGTTCAGGACACGAAGTAACAGTAGTAATGTTATTACCCAGTAATAACATGGCATTTTTCATGGGAAATCCTTTTGAGATACCTACAGTCAAGTACCCAGTGTAATATTTGCACTGTACATAAATTTTATGCAAAGGAACAGAATATATAGTTCCTCCATAGGCTTCCAATAAAACTGAGGAATTCAAGGAAGTATTCTCTGAAAGGGGTAATATTCCTTCTCTGACAAGTGAGCAATATGCTCCAGTATCTCTAAAGGTATTTACTTTAGTTGGTTCTGAGTTTTCCTGAAGGGAAATAAGACTTTCGCAATAATAAGGGGCCATACCTTTTTCTACTTCTCTAGGGGACATGTTACTAGGGATATTAGAGATTTTCCCGATGGGTTGAGGTTTTTGGGGGCAGTTGGAACTGATATGACCTACTTTATTACACCTGAAGCAGACGACCGGCTTGCCCTTTACTCCCTGATGACGTTGCAAGTGGTGTCGTTCTGGCTGGTGCCTCTCTGGATATTGTTGTCGAGATGCTCCATAAGTAGTTTGCCTCTCCGCAGGGGGACCATATGTTGAGAAGCGTGGCTCACCAGGTGACTTGGTTGGATGTCGTAGACGCTCTCCCTCCGGCTGGCACTTCATTCTCCAATGTTGTCGATCTCTGCTCACGCCAGACTGTTGAAAAGAGAGACGGGACCGCTCGGACAAGGAGCGGTTCGTTTCGAAGGTATCAGCCAACCTGGCCGCCTCCAATGCAGTGGTTAAGTCACGATCCTGCAGAAAGACACGAACCTCTGGTCCCACAGACTCCAGCAGGTTATCAATCAGAATAAGCTGCACCAGCTCCTCAAAGTTAGAGACACCACTCGCTTTATACCAGCTGGTAAAAGCTTTGGTTTGCTGTCTCACAAAGTCCACCAGGGATTGACCAAGCTGCCGCCTGTTCAATTTGAAGGTCTTACGATATTTAGCTGGGATACATGTATATGCTCCCAACACTGTGGTCTTCACTACTTGATAATCAGAGAATTCAGCGTCAGTTAATACCGACGTAAATTCCTGTGCCTTACCCAATAATGCTGTATGAACCAACGCTGCCCAGTGCTGTTCCGGCCACCTCAAGGCTCGAGCCTGATTTTCGAAGCTTTCGAAAAATTGCTCTGGTTCGGCCTCATTGAAGCGGGGAACAAGCTGTACTGCTTTTTGTAAACTGAAATCGTTTACAGAATGCGAAAACTGCCTCCTTTCTCTTTCCCTATCAAATTCTTCCCTTGCGAATGCTCTCTGTTCCCTAGTTTGCTCAAGATTGATTTTTGCCAGCTGAAGTGCCAACGACGCTGATTCACCCTGAGACAACCCAGCTGCACTATACTGACCATTTTGCTCCGTAGGTGTATCATCTTCCTCCTGCGAGAACATAGTAGTTTTTTCCCTAACTCCCGTAAAGGGAGGAGTTTGATGTGCCATCTCTTCTTCAATAAGTATGTCAGCAATAAGTGAACGCAGTTGCGCAGCTGTAAGAGTGCGTTTATAGGGAATGCCAATGGAACGAGCAATTTGCCAACAACGCTGTAGAGACAATTTAGGTAGGTTATGCAAAGTATATGCCGACACCAGGCGTCTGACTCGTCTAGGTGGCATAAGTTATTCGCTATGCACAGTACGAATACCCCAACGTAACACGTTAATTTGCAGAACACGCTCAGCTATGCACAGTACGATTGCAGAATACGCATACAAGCAAAGCCGACTGCACACAAGATTGACCGTAGCGAAGCGAGCACACTGAACAAGCTAGTAGCGAGCTGTTGAACGATCACACAATAGCAAGGCTGATCATAAGCAACTGACACGCAAAATTTGTAAAGCGAAGTGAAACAGCAAGCTACACAATGTTCCTGCTACAAGCTTCACCCTAAGCTCAACCGTTTCTCTAAGTCCAGATCCCGGACAGGCCCCCATATTACAACCTAGGATTTCAAATGGCCTGTTATCCCAGGTGTAATGGGAGCAAATAAACACAGTAGAAAAAGTTTAGACTTATATTATCCTTCACCAATTATAACAGCAATATGTACACTATGTACAGTGATAAATATAGTGCACTCCACGGTAAGCAAGGCAGAAATAGAAGCCACAAGATAGCAGACCGTGCTTCAACCAGCTCTAGAGTGGGAATGACAAGGGCAGACAGGAGAGCGGTATCCACATAACCTCTGCGATTGTCAATCCCACCTTCTTATTGGCTAGAACCTGGTCACTAGTTGAACGATGGGGCCCCATCATCAACTCTTAGCAACCTGGTTCGCTGGTTGGGGGAGATAGCCTGTAAATGAGGGTGTGTCCATGCGCCGAATAAAGGTTACGTACTCTTTGCATGCCACAGCCACACTTTCATATCTTATTTTGACATATTAGAATAACAATCTTATCTGCCAGCTGACACAGCTACAGTGCAGACAGCAGCGACACACGTCTACAGTACTGACAGTAACATTATTCAATTGCCGTGTTGACTACTGTAACACAGTTACAGTGAAATTTGTAAAATGAAGCATCTTGTGAAGGGTACTGAATGTAGTGTGGCACAAGTGCAGTGATGATTTTAATGTAAAATACAGTAACGATTGCAATATCTTTGTCAAAAACGGTCATCACTTTTAAGGTATTATACTGCGACAAATATTGATGCAACACTGACTGTAACTTTACTCAAATACAAAACCGTCTATTTGCTGTAACGTAAAAGTTATATTACTTCTGAACTGACTGTAACGTATCATAGTTGGGGTACAAAGAGCAAACTAGTACTGTTACTGTCCAGAATGATGCATTACAGTGTTACAAATCAAACTGTAACGTCGTTACAGTTCTGACATAAGATAAGTAGACACGTAGTTTCGACAGGTGAAAAGCATTTCAACCTTTTATATTATTCACAGATAAAATTAACAAATAACAAAGGCTACAACGATGAATAATAGAAACCTCAAAAAATTTTATCATACCAAGTTAAAATAATCAGTTTCAGTTAAACTTATTAGATTATTATTGTCTAATGACTCCTATAAGATTCTAGAAAATCCCTATAGGCATCCAATGCATGTTGAGCATTGTCAATCTGTCTGCCGCCTTGGTGTTGTGGGAGAGGATTTTAAGAATGTCTAGCACCTGCAGGTTAATAATTTTCTTAATTATTAATAAATAAATACACAAATAACCCGCACATAAAAGACAGAAGCTTACGACGACGTTTCGGTCCGACTTGGACCATTGACAATGGTCCAAGTCGGACCGAAACGTCGTCGTAAGCTTCTGTCTTTTATGTGCGGGTTATTTGTGTATCGTTCCAGTCACGGTATTGTGCCTTTTTGTTATTTAATAAATAAATAATATGTATAACTTCCTAGGTAGTAGGTTAGTAGACAGCAACCGCCCAGGGAGGTACTACCATCCTTCCAAATGAGTGAGAAACGGAAGCCTGTAATTGTTTTACATGATAGCAGGATTGCTGGTTTTTTCTGTCTCATAAACATGCCAGATGTCAAGAACGTCTTGCTACTTCTAATTACACTTACGTCACACTGCGCATGAATAGACAAGCATATATATACACACACGCCCCACTGGGTTTTTCTTCTGTTTCCTTCCTAGTTCTTGTTCTTGTTTATTTCCTCTTATCACCATGGGGAAGTGGAACAGAATTCTTCCTCCGGGAGCCATGAGTGTAGTAAGAGGCGATTAAAATGCCGGAAGCAAGGGGCTAGTAACCCCTTCTCCTGTATATATTACTAAATTTAAAAGGAGAATCTTTAGTTTTTCGTTGTGGACCACCCTTCCTCGGTGGGATACGGCCGGTTTGTTGAAAAAAATCATAGTTAATTTGGCAGCCATTTTGATACCACAGCTCCTACACCACTTTAATTGACTCCTTGCTTTAGGATTTATGAAAGGATTCGTGAGTTTTCTTACAGCTAACAACAAATGCAGTATTTCGAGTACCTTCTGTCCTGGAACTTTTAATGCATATATATATATTATTTTTAACTGAAATGTGTAATATTTCGTGTATATATTTTAACAGGAAATGTGACTAATTAGGATATCATTTTGGTCCAAGTTAATCGTTGTATTTTTTTTAATGTATTCAGAATTGTCCTAACCTACGAATTTTTCGGTAAAATCCTCATATTTATTAGATTTTAACATCTGGTGTTGATGGTGTGTTCGCTGGGGTTTCTGAGGCTTTCACTGTGTGTCTTATCACATTTATTTTCTTTATCCTTACTTCTCCTCTTTTTATTACATATTGTAGTGGAAAAGTCTCCTTTACTTTCTTGTATAAGTCTTAGGGGATCCCCATCACATTTCATTATCTTCCCCGCCATCATCTACGCTCAATCTATGGGGTGGGTTGAGGATGTAAAATAAACTGAGAAGTGACTTTTCTATCCATAATGGATGTGCTCAAATATATAAATTCTTATTTGTCTTAAGAAAGTGTTGAAATCACCTCTACAGCTAATATGAGGACAAAAGAGTATCCATCATGTTAGCTCAATATATTTTTTTCCTTATCAATTTCTTGATAATAACCTACCATTATTTTCGTCCTACATTTTTTTATAAATTTTAGATGTACCAAAACATATGTGGTTTAAAAAACTGACTTATTAATAATGCATTGCGATCCTTCAACTTTAATGCTGATAACTCGATTATTAGGTATCAATAAATAACCTCTTTATTATTTTCATTATCAATTTTCACTTATCGATGAATTAAATGATGAATCATAATCTTTATAGAAGACCTTGAAAAAGTCTTTCCATTAAACTTTTTGTGCCTAATTGGGGCGGCCTAATTAGTATTAAATGGATCGTCTAGATTTAACATTGAAATACTTAAGGTAATATTTGTTGACCGGTTGTGAGATGTCGATTTTATTCATATTAATTATCTCTTATCTTTTCTGCCTATGGAATCTTACGTTAAACTTGGATGTTCTTTGACTATTATATGTAGTCCCTTTAAATTATGTAGTCTCTTTAAATTATGTAGTCCCTTTAAATTATGTAGTCCCTTTAAATTATGTAGTCCCTTTAAATTATGTAGTCCCTTTAAATTATGTAGTCCCTTTAAATTATGTAGTCTCTTTAAATTATGTAGTCCCTTTAAATTATGTAGTCCCTTTAAATTATGTAGTCTCTTTAAATTATGTAGTCCCTTTAAATTATGTAGTCCCTTTAAATTATGTAGTCTCTTTAAATTATGTAGTCTCTTTAAATTATGTAGTCCCTTTAAATTATGTAGTCTCTTTAAATTATGTAGTCTCTTTAAATGATGGAAAGAACATTATTTTATTTGTTACGCATTTATAGGCTATTTTTTAGACGATATAAATATGTAACGACTCATCTTTCAGACATTGCCTGAGTATTTGCTTCTCTGTGACAATTAAAACGTTCAAACTTAATATAACAGACCCCTCCCTCCCCCACCATCATGGTAATAAAATTTTCACATTCGTATATCAACTGAATCATGATAAATACTGATTCTTCAATAGTGTCACTGAGAAACGAAAATAGGAATAAAGAGAAAATATTGTCACTACCTTGATCATGAATCATTTGCATGTTGGGTTATTCATTGATGTTGATTCCCATCTAAGAAATACTAAGGATGAACACAGAGATGCCATTAAACATTGTCAAGTGTTTAATGCATGACAGTGTTTCATGGCAGGAAACATTAGCTTTACGTGAAGTTGCAAGAAAATTAAACTCTGATGTCTTTCAAGGACCTTAATATTGTTAGATTTTAAAAATTACAATGATACACATTCTTGGTAATATTTCGATTTATTCTTCATTGACTCTGCACTTAAAACCACTATATAGGCCTAAATGAAAAATCTGTATGCATTATAAAGAAATTTCTCATTCATACAGGATCGCCAAGTTGATAAACGAGACATTCGTGCAAAATTTGGCTATCTTTACTTTGAAAACGTTTCGCCAGCCAATGGCTTCTACAGTCCATTACAGAGAAAAGTGAAAGATGAGGAGGAGATTGAGGTGGTCTGTCTCTCTTTCCTGGAGAAATGTTCAGCTCCTTAGTCTGGTACAATGTGAAGCTAAACACTTCTCCAGGTTGAGAGACTAACCACTTCAAAAACTTTTATTTTGAGGTTGACAGACTGGATTATATCATCGCTTCCGCGCTTGTTGCCTCTGTGTTTGACTGAAGACGCCTTCTGTGTAGGCGAAACGTTTCGGTCAAGATGCCCAACTGTTGCACACGTGCCTGTTTAACGTTTCTTGTAGTAAATGGCATTGTGACATAGTCAGAAGTACTCGTTGCTCCAGTCCTCCCAGTTTTGCTGTTCGCATATTAACCCTGGCCTGTGACATGAATTTGGCCTGTTATTGTCCCTAAGAGGCAGAAAGACAGACACGGACAGAAACACGTTCACAAAACAGACACACACTCAAAGACAGAGACACTAACAGTGGCATACTCAAAGCTACGACAAATGTTTGTTTCTCTCATTACATTAGTCCAGCCAGCATAAACATTACATGCCGTATTTAATTAATAATCATTTTCAATCCATTAAACATCAAAGAACGCTGCCACAGTATCACACTCAGTTAAAGCATAATCTGCTAGCGCAGAAGAAATGACTGGTATTTCCCTAAAGTGTCTTGTATATCAGTAACACCTCTGCCCTTAAATGCCATCACATCTAGTCTATATACTTCTTGTTGTAGATTGTGGTACAGTAGAATAATATCAATATCTGTATTATCCGGAATAACAATGATGTGTTTCTGTTCATTGATTGCACACATCAAATACTGTATCTACAACTCCTTTTACAAATAATTTCTGGCACTTATAAGTTTGATGCTTATTTTTAATGCAATTATTTCTTTTCTCAAATTATTTTCTAAAAATATCCAAATATAATTGTATGTAAGCTCTTTCGGGTATTTCTATATAGTGCTCATTACGTCTGTACTTTATACAGACGTAATGCAGCACATAAAATTAGGTATCCATTTAACAGGTTATAGGTTACATCAGAGTTGTATATTCAGTACATTTTATACGAGAAAATTTTGCTTAGCAGCTAAACCATAAGAATAAGAAGTGGAGAGGGAGAACTAAAATATTACACTCTTGTGATGATGTAACCAGGAGAGGCGTTATATTAGTAGTGAGCGCAGCAGCCGGGGTCCTGAGAGAAACCAGTTCCAGCTCATGAAAGACGTCCTCCCTTTTTTCTCAACCCATCATTAAGCAATAATTAACCGATTTAGCATTTTTTTTGTATGTTATTATACACATTTTTTTCCTATTTCATTACCTGGAAAATGTAATGGTCAGCTACACGTGACAATAGTTACGAGATTTTTCCCTATTCATTGTTTACCAGAGTTGAAAATGCAATAACCGAACATTTTATGGGATAAGCAGGATTTTTTAGGAAAATAAAATTATAAGTATACAGTCATATTCTTTAAAATGCACATATTCTTTTAAAACACATATTAAGAAATAAAGAATCTACAGTCATCGAATACACTAAAACTAAAAAAGCTTTTCTCTAGCCTTCCTCATAGCAAAATCATCCAGTACTGACAACATCTCTTGAGACACTCTGGTCCTAAATTCATTCTTAATTCTTTTGAGGGTTGAAAAAAGACCACTCTCTCCCAAGCAAGATTGCTTCCACATTAAGGAAGGCCATCTCGATTTTTTGCTTGTATAGAATTTAATAAAGGTCTGGATGAGACAGTGATTGCTTTTCTGTAGGTCTATAGCTTTGTCTCACGTACAAATGGAAGTGCAAAAGTTTATCTAAGTTTCAGGTCAACATCAGGGTTATGCTGCTATCAACAGTTTAACACCTTGCTGAATTTCTTGCTTAGATGCTGCCAGATTATCAAGAAAGGAAAACATTTGTCCAATACCACTGTACGAAGTAGCTCATCTTCTTTATTAAATTGGCATCAACTGCCTCAGATGAACTCTTGAAGAGAGTTCATCTGAGGCATCAGAAACAGGTGCACTTCTATCATTTCCTTACTCTTTTTCTCCTTGTCACAGTTCTATAGTTAATATTTGGCAAGGTGGCTTTCGCTTGTTGCTCAAGTTCATCAAAATCTTCAATTTTCCTTTAAAAATCCTGAAGTGAATTGTACAAACACGCATAAATGCTCAGTAACAGTTGTGATTTCCGAATAGCTTTGCTGAGCTTGTGGAAATGACCTAGTATACGGGTCGAAAATGCAGCATAAACACAAATTCCAGTTCTTTAACATCAGAGTACAAATGACTGAGGCCTTAGTCAACTTATCTATCTAACTCCTTTCCTAGAAGGACAAAATTAATACAGAAATCAATTCTAGTATAGAGTTATTGGCTTAAGACAGTATTATTCTGCAGTGGAGTGCAAGGAACATTACTGAAGGGTTGTTTACAGACTAGAGTGTGTTATGACAGCATATGTAAGAAAGGCCTATGAGTGTGTTAAAAATATATACTTTGGCCGGACACCTCTTATATTTTGAGGCCTTAGGCTCCAGCCTGCCAAGCCAATAGGTAAATCCGGCACTGGTATAGCTGAAGAGAAAAGGAATGAAGCTTCAATGCGAGCTTCACGGCCACACGAGTGAGCGCAGCAGCTGACCAGATAGCCTTAATAGAGGCTATCTGGAAACACACTCCTCCTTCACAACCCTTTTCACCTCCTGGATTTAGTCATTCCAATTAATTTAATGGCATATCCTGCTTGGAATGTGCCTTGGATACTAGAACATCCAAAAGTCAAATTGATGCATACCATATGGCGACTTCTTACTCATACATGATTACTGACTGGTAAGGAGAAATTGAGAGAAAACATACAAGGGAGTGGACGAGGTGAAAAATTTCATTGTGTATCATCCGAAGTGAGGCGAAGCCCGGAGTGAGCATCGCCTAAAGCAGATTTAAGAGGCGCGTAACTTCCCCCGTCTTCTAACAACACGTTCATTTTTCCACTACAATCTACCTTGTCCATAATTACTATAGCATATACTTTGTTTCGTAAGGTGAAGTCTAGGATATTTCCTTAATTCATGGTATAACTTAACAAATCTTTGAGGACAATTGTGTTGCAGAGGTCTGACCACAGTGACTTTAGTCTGTCAAGGTGCAATTGTTTCTGTGAAATACCTGGAAAATGCATCGCCAGGTCGCCTTCAAATACGCAAATATTTTTAAAGGAAGTGGTTTCGGTTAAATTACTGGAGAATGTCTTTCCTGGTGAGAAATAAGACACTGTTTTTTGACTTTATCGGAGTATCCTTGGTTATTTATACACGATATTATTTTGAGCTCATAAAATCTGTGCCCTCAAGACCAATGTAAGAAATTTAAATTTTATCTACCCTAAGAGTTAAAAACTCTTTCTTATCAGTACTACTTAGAATAAAGTTTGATTTTCGCCAGTGTAAGACGTAATTACTTTCTGGAAGAAAATGGGAAAATGAAATACTGTTTTAGTGGATAACTTGTAAGTGCCTCTTCCAATTTTCTGTATCACTTCACTGTTGATAACTTGGGGAAGTAACTTTAAACTTTATTTCCAGGTGTATTTTAGGTTAATGGTCTCTAATAAAAATATAATAATACCCCTTTACTTTGCTTCAAAGCTGGTGTTTCTTAGTGGAAGGTTTGAATTTGTTTTAGTCTGTATATGTCCTAAACTGTTATTTTTATTGAGTAAATTTTTTTTTTATATTTTGAGAGCACATCTTGTACAGACAGACATAATAAATATATATAGAATAAACATATTGAGAACAACAAGTACATACAGAAAATATCACACACACACACACGTTGTTGTACACAGGAGAAGAAAACCGTCACAGAAAAACGATAAAATCACAAGCACACTATACACCACTCAAGCAACCTGTCAGTACATATATATGAAAAACGCTTAAAAATTGTCATGTCTCACTTCAACATAAGTGTGACGTGTAGCGGACCAAAACAACAGTACTAATGTAGATTTAGGTACAGAAGACATTACACATATATATTAATGTAAAAAGAAACACACATTCCTAATAACTACCCATATCCTGGGGGTAAATCATACAGAAGTATTTGTTTCCGCCTGAGCTACACACACCTCCGCCAAATACACTGGCCACAATTACTGAATTAACATTTTGTTGTACACATACAATTCATATATCATCATGTACGATTAAATCTGTCAAAAATGCAGTATCACAGCACAGGCGAACACATAAATAAACTATCCTATCACAACCTATTCACTGCACAAAGGTCAGTGTTCAAAACAAAGGTGTATACAAGAAACACTATCAAGTTGCAAAGTCAGTCTCTCCGACACTCCTTCCCCCCCCCCTCTTCCCCCCATTTGGGCTACCGCCCACTTTCTCTCGTCAGTACACATTTCCCTATCACAGTATCACAATCACTACAAACCTCACCCAAGAATCCTTACAGCATACATGCACACAATTACCTATAAAAATATATACCTCTACCTCCGAACATAGGTGTGATGGGAAGTGACCATAGCGTATGCAATGCTATATGTACATAGATAGTAATGCGGTCCTCATCCTGGGGGACACGTACACAAAACTATAAACTGAAACCCCCACAACCAATACTGGATCACACTTTTAATCCAGCTATCATCACACGTACATCCTAACACCTGCCAACCACATTGAACCATCCTTCGTTTACGTCTAAGCCAGACGCCCATACCACACACACACACACACACACACACACACACACACACACACACACACACACACACACACACACACACACACACACACACACGCGCACTCCCGGCGGCGAGGCCATTGGGACCCCAGAAAACATCCTCAATCCTTGCCCCAGCCGTGACAACCCCCCCCCCCCACTACAAAACTACTAAGATCCCAACAGTTAAACCACGATATCCTGCCGGGAAAACTGCCTCCCACCGCCGTCCATATATTTCCCTATTCCTGCAAACCGTCTTATAGAAAGTAGCTGCCATTACCCGTTTCCGCGCAACCCAATCCCCATTCCCTGGCATACCCCACGACACGTACACAAAATCTACCATTAAATATGCCAATGCCCGTTGTGTACTCTCTGGCACCCCTCCCACATCCAAAACGAGCACTCACAGCACCGGTACCCCCCCCTCCCACTCGCCTCACTATCCTACCCATCCAATCCCGAACATTCTCCAAATATTCGCAAAAATACACAGCATGATATGCTGCATCCTCTCCACCACACACCCCACACCCACTCTCCTCCACCACTCGTCTCACCCGTAGAACCGCTCCTGATGGCAAAATGCCATGCAGGAGACGGAACATAACCTCCTGCACCCGAGACCTAAGTTTTAACTTGCGAAAACGACACCAAATATACCCCCATCCATACATGGGGTATATTCCCTCCACCGGCACCACCCCCCGGCTCCCAATCAATCTCACCAACACCCCCACGCGGATCTTGCCAGGCTCCCGTAGGACCATGAGGGCATGCAGCACTGCCTCACATTCCCTCAACTCTGCACCCCCATACCACCTCTTCACTCTCTCATGCAGCTTCAATCCCCCTCCCCCCCCCCGCACCACCCGACTCGTACAAACTCCCTTTGTAAGTAAACGCCGCAGATCAAATAATCCTAACCCCCCCTGACGTTCCGGCAGCATTACCACCTCCCTCCTCAGCCAATCACACCCGGATCCCCATATAAATCTGAACACCCTCTTTAAGATTCTCGCAATTCCTTGCCCCATTATGGGGTATACTGCCGCTACGTGCCAAACCTTACTGAACAGTAACGTGTTTACCACGATGGCCCTCTGCAACAATGTCAAATGGTACGGTCGCAAACTCCCCAATCTATGCTCCGCCCGTTCCACAATATGCTCGGAGTTCACCTCTCTCGACCGCACTCGATCCTCCATATACACTATTCCACATATCTTTAAGCTATCCACCTCCCTCCACTCCACTCCAGCATCCCAATCTCCCTGCCAGTTCCAATTGCCAAGCCTCAATAAGCATGATTTCTCCACATTAGCCCTCATCCCCGTAGCTACCCCAAACATACGATTGACCTCTCCCACCTCTCTCAAACTCTTTCCCTCTCGCACGAGTACCGTCGTGCCATCAACGTATCCCACGATCCCCGGCCAACACCCCACCTCCCCCATTCCCATCCCCCCACAGATATGGGCCTCAATGAGTCTGTAAAACGGGTACTGAACACAGGCAAACAGGATTTCAGAAAGTGGACATCCTTGCCTGAGGCCCCGCCCATACACACCGCTTCCCCTATGCGACCATTGATTTGCACACGCACCCGCGCCCCTCGATACAATGTCTCCACCCACTCTACAACTTCCTCCCCAAATCCCTGCTTCAGAAGAATCTGCCACAATCCTCCCGTTCCAAACGGTCATATGCCCCCTGCCAATCCAAAGCAAGTAAGCCTCCCCTTTATCCCCCACACCCTCCACAAACCCCTTAATACACCTGTGGCTCTCGACCAAAGATCTGCCAGGCAACCCGTATTGCCCTCCCGATACGACACGCCCCATGACACATTTCAGGCGATTTCCCAGTATTTTTGCAAACAATTTATAATCCACACATAGTAAAGATATCGCCCGATAATCCTTTAGGGTATTCTGGGCCTCTCCCTTCGGGACCAGAACGACCACCGCTGTGGCTTGTAACTCCCCCAAAATCCCCCTCTCCTTCATGGTGTTCATCAACTTCAGGAACCCATGCATTAACTGTCAATTCTGCAGGTAGAATTCACAGGGCAGTCCATCTATCCCCAGAGCCTTTCTCGTGCGCATACCCACCAATGCCAGCCAAACCTCGCCCTCATCTATCTCCCCACCCAGCGCTACCCGATCACTACGCCCCAATGAACATGGCACTAGCTCGCAGACGCCACGTAAAGTCTCACCTCCCACTGCACTACTCCCCAAATACTGCTAATACCAAGCATCCGCGTAGCCACTCATCCCTTCTGTCGTCCACAACACTTGCCCCTCACGATAACCCCCCACTTCCGAGTGGACGACTAACCTACAATTGAGTAAATTGGAATATTATTTCCATTGCGATACCTCGGGAATGCTTTTTATGATTCACTTCAGACATTCAACGCTATTATTTAACTGCACTAGAAAGTTCGCTCGCAGTTTATTCATGTCTGCACTTGGGAACATAGGGTTTGTTTTATTTATTATGGAGATAACTTTCTGGGATCAAGTAGCGACCGGAATACAAGTATTTAAATTATGCATTTATGGCACTGTTATTTGGCTGAAGAATCTCTGAGAAAATAATTAATAAAAAACTAGGCATGTGAAATACATTATCAAAAGGACACTGTAATATGTGGATGTTGCGGCCTCCTACCAAACTAGTGGTTAGATCGTTAACCTGCCGGCCTGCAGTACCACTGGGTACGTCATCAAACCCAATGTGGGGACTGCTGAGCCGGCCTTACTGCGAGTGTTCACTAGACTGCCTCACGGAGTACACATGTTTATATTATGCATTTCCATGTTACTATACTATTGAACTAATCTTGTACGTTGTGGATTTTTTTTGTATGTTACTGTATAATTTTTGTATCATGCTGTTTTGTTCTTTTGCTTTCATTCTTAAATGTTGTAATGATCATATATGATAAAGGTTCCAAGAACTCCAAACTTTCCTGCTACATCTTTCACAACAGTGTCTCCCATATTGGAATTCATGTCTCCCAGGATCAATTTCTCTCACTCCCGTCTACACTTATTCCCCTTTACAAAACTAATACAAATAGTAGACAGACACAAGAAACAAAATTTAAGTTTTTAAAGAGATGGACAGGTAAGCCAGTGGAAGGCATCAGTCAGATGACCAAAAGTTCCAGTGACGAGACATCGTATGACTAAGACCAGCGTCTCCATCCTAACTGTTAATCACAGTTCTATTATACACATTGTCTGCAATACTTAAGAGACAATACCCCTCAAGGAAGGTTCCTTGATGTTGGTGAGGGGCTCTTGATTTAGGGAATTGGATCTGTGCTCCAGTTCCCCGAATTAAGCCTGAATGCCTTCCACATATCCCCCCCCAGGCGCTGTATAATCCTCCGGGTTTAGCGCTTCCCCCTTGATTATAATAATAATTAAGAGACAATAGACAAACACCAACTGTTTAATTTACTTGAAAAATATTTTACAATTCTTTCTGATACTGTGTAGTTGTTATAAACTGTATCAGAGGTAAAGGTGTGACAGTCAAGCTTCACTTGTGTACACCCTTCACCATCTAAATGTTTTAGTTATTCTAATCTCTTTACAAATCAATGTACAAAAATTATTATTTTGTCGTAATTTCTGTTAGAGTCACTTTGGTTACAGAGGTTATTTAAAGACAACGCTAGTGAGAAATATGAAGATGGGTAAACATTACCCAAAAATAATAATTAAATAAGTCTCCCTTTCTCTCTCGGCATTTCTTTCACATCTTCGTTTATCTCAGTAATATTACACAAAAAATAATCTTTTCTTATTAGCTAGAAAGTATAATTTATCCACCTATCTCTCTATCTATCTATCTAAAAGTTACTTTTACCTGTAGTACTCCATCATCAGGAGCACTGTCTATCTAAAAGTTACTTTTACCCTTTTGGGTTTATGTTTATATTTAAACCTTTTCTTATTGTTTAACTTTGATTTTCTTCTTTGTATCATCACCCTTACTCTGCCTACATACAACTGACTAATCTTTCCTGTTTCCTATTTCCATAAATCAGGTGTTATCTCTCTTACCCTGTTGTCATCTCTAACAAACTGCTATGCTGTTACCTCCCTCAGTCTTCTCTTAGCTCACTGGTCGAGACTCAGCTCTTGGCTTTGTCTTCTTTATTACCGTTATCGGCATCACCGATTTCTGGCCTCCTATACATTATCATAGATATGAAACTGTGTCATGAGTTAGCCTCAGAGTTATATATCCCTGAGTTACCAGACCCTACCACGTGGAGGCCAGTGGTTCGTCTTTAGGGTCCGCCCCCCACACTCTCTACCATCTTGGGGATTCCCTCAGGTTCATGTGTCCAGGAGTACACCTGTGTCCCCTCAGGCATTCTCCCTTAACCACTTTTCCAAGGTATGCCCCTTTTTCTCTTACCTTCTCTCTGCCTACCTTCTGGTTCATGTTTCCAGGTCTCCATCCGTGGGCCCTCGGATGTCAACCCTTCCACACTCCCCACTTACAGATGTTTTGGAGCTTCGTCTAGTTCCATGTCTCCAGAAGTTCATCTGTGTCCCCTCAGATGATCTTCCTTCCTCACTTCCCCAAGTTCTGCACTTGTTATTCCCAGGTAGTGGTTCCCCACTTCCCTTAGGTTAGCAGTTTTTGGCCCCTCCCCAGTGACCTTGCTGGATGGGAACTTGGTCTTGTCTAGCTGGTCTACTGTAGAGACTGTCCAGGTGGGTGGAATTACAGGAGGGGACACACAGAAAACTGCGTCCAGTAATTACACTCACCAAGACAGCCTGGAACAGAGGACCAGCTAGACGAGACGAAGCTCTCACCCAACTCACCCACCAGGAGGAGGTTACTTACTGAAAATCTCAAACTTCTATTTATATTTTACACTATGTTCAAGTCATTTTTTCTTTGTTTTCACTTATGTACCTGTATAATTGTTTGTGTAAACGTTTTATTGCATATATAGTATGTGTGTTCGTGTGCGTATTAATTTCTTTAAGCCATGTAAACTACAACAAATAATTACCGATTTTCTTTGCGTTGTATTTTATTCATTATGTATACTCACACAGATATTTATGCACCTCCACTCAAGCACACACACAGACACACACACAGACACACACACACAGACACACACACACACACACACACACACGCACACACACACACACACACACACACACACACACACACACACACACACACAGGGATGTTAGGAAGTATTTCTTCAGCCACAGAGTAGTCAGTAAGTGGAATAGTTTGGGAAGCGATGTAAAGCTCACGGTTCAGGGAGAGTGACATAGTAGCGACCAGTGAACAGGCGGGGCCAGGAGCTCGGACTCGACCCCTGCAACCTCAACTAGGTGAGTACACATACACACACACACACACACACACACACAAACACAAACACACACACACACACACTACAATACACACACACTATAGCACACACACAATGCACACACACACTACAACACACACACTACAACACACACACTACAACACACACACTACAACACACACACTACAACACACACACTACAACACACACACTACAACACACGCACACTGCAACATACACACTACAACAGCCACACTACAACACACACACAGCAACACGCACACTACAACACCCACACTGCAACACGCACACTACAACACACGCACTTCAACACACACTGCAACATACACACTTCAACATACACTACAAACACACTACAATACACACTACAACACACACAATGTTCTCATTCCACTCCAATATATATATGTAAACATGAATTCCCAAGCATATGCACAATATATCGTATTTTAACCCCCATATCATTCACATACGTACACATAAATTAGGTATTTTTATTGCGAGACGTTTCGCCCACCAGTACAGGCGCAACTGGGTAAAATCCTGCTGGCGGAAATGCATAACTTCGATCTAAACATAAATAAATGTTTGGAACATTATACACAAATTACGTAAAGTCAGTGACGAAGTGTGGCTCACCTTTACTCACATATGTGCACATATGTGAGAGAAACTTGTCATGGACAAAGTGAAACAAACACCTATGAATTATCTTATGGAAGGTAAGAGGTAACAGGAAATTATTATTAAATAATTTAAGTCTCTCTCACTTTTTAATTGTTCATGTCTTTATTTCTCTTACTTTCTCTATAATGAGGAAAACATCCACAATCACAGACACAAAAAGAAATATCTTGGAATAAATTATTGACTACAAACTCAGAGACTCGACCTCTGGGGGAAAAAAATCTGCTGTTGATGTTACAACCTGACTGATAGAACTTTTGTTAATATCCTGAATACTGTTACTTTATGCTGCTGATGTTAAAACCTGAGTGATAGAACTTTTGTTAATATCTTGAATACTATTGCTGTATGTATTAGTATGTTGCTATACTGTTACTCTATTTTACTGTATTATTCTTGTATTCTCGTGTGCATTACTTGTGTATTACTCAAGTACCATGGTGTGCAACTGACTGGCACGAATGCCATGGTGTACAACTGACTAGCACATGTACCATGTTGTACAGCTGACTAGCACACTACACACAGTTCAGAGTGCATGTGTATGTAGTTAACCTCTAATTAAAGACGGTCTACACAACACAGTTTGTAGTTATAAGCAGTCAGACAAACAACATACAACTTTAGCACACACTTCAGTTAGCTAAGTTTGGCAAGTAATAATTTTATTCAATAGTTAGAATATAGAAGATATCCTCTTCCTCAGATTGAGTTCTAACAGTAAACAGATATAAAACACCAATAAAGTATAGTCGTATATTACAACATATTTTATTATTGTCAAGTGAAGGATTAAATGTCTGCCATTTTCCAGACGATCTCTGACCCTTAATAGTTTAACACATTCCAGTAAAATAATAATAATAATTTCATAAAAATTAGAATAATCTCTGTGGATAATGTTAAATTGTTAAGACCAAATTATAAAATTAAGCAACTAGAAGATAAATATAATGTACCTCAGCCAAATGAAAAGAAGAAAAGAAAAAGACGACGTCGGGATTGAACCCGAGTCTACTGCTTCAGAGGCAGCCGTGTTGACCACTGCACCACACAGCCGTGTTGACCACTGCACCACACAGCCGTGTTGACCACTGCACCACACAGCCGTGTTGACCACTGCACCACACAGCCGTGTTGACCACTGCACCACACAGCCGTGTTGACCACTGCACCACACAGCCGTGTTGACCACTGCACCACACAGCCGTGTTGACCACTGCACCACACAGCCGCGCTGATCACTGCACCACACAGCCGCGCTGACCACTGCACCACACAGCCGTGCTGACCACTGCATCACACAGCCGTGTTGACCACTGTACCACACAGCCGCGCTGACCACTGCACCACACAGCCGTGCTGACCACTGCACCACACACCCGTGCTCACCACTGCACCACACAGCCGTGCTGACCACTGCATCACAGAGCCGTGTTGACCACTGTACCACACAGTCGTGCTGACCACTGCACCACAAAGACGAGCTGACCACTGCACCACACAGCCGTGTTGACCACTGCACCACACAGCCGTGCTGACCACTTCACCACACAGCCGTGCTGATCACTGTACCACACAGCCTTGCTGACTACTGTACCACACAGCCGTGCTGACCACTTCACCACACAGCCGTGCTGACCACTGCACCACACAGCCGTGCTGACCACTGCACCACACAGCCGTGCTGACCACTGCACCACACATCCGTGCTCACCACTGTACCACACAACCGTGCTGAACACTGTACCACACAATCGTGCTGACCACTGTACCACACAGCTGTGCTGACCACTGCACCACACAGCCATGCTGACCACTGTACCACACAGCCGTGCTGACCACTTCACCACACAGCCGTGCTGATCACTGTACCACACAGCCGTGTTGACCACTGTACCACACAGTCGTGCTGACCACTGCACCACAAAGACGAGCTGACCACTGCACCACACAGCCGTGTTGACCACTGCACCACACAGCCGTGCTGACCACTTCACCACACAGCCGTGCTGATCACTGTACCACACAGCCGTGTTGACCACTGTACCACACAGTCGTGCTGACCACTGCACCACAAAGACGAGCTGACCACTGCACCACACAGCCGTTTTGACCACTGCACCACACAGCCGTGCTGACCACTTCACCACACAGCCGTGCTGATCACTGTACCACACAGCCTTGCTGACTACTGTACCACACAGCCGGGCTGACCACTTCACCAAACAGCCGTGCTGACCGCTGCACCACACAGCCGTGCTGACCACTGCACCACGCATCCGTGCTCACCACTGTACCACACAACCGTGCTGACCACTGTACCACACAATCGTGCTGACCACTGTACCACACAGCTGTGCTGACCACTGCACCACACAGCCATGCTGACCACTGTACCACACAGCCGTGCTGACCACTTCACCACACAGCCGTGCTGATCACTGTACCACACAGCCGTGCTGACCACTGTACCAAACAGCCGTGCTGACTACTGCACCACACAGCCGTGCTGACCACTGTACCACACAGCCTTGCTGACCACTGCACCACACAGCCGTGCTGACCACTGTACCACAGAGCCGTGCTGATCACTGTACCACACTGCCGTGGTGACCACTGTACCACACAGACGTGCTGACCACTGTACCACACAGACGTGCTGACCACTGCACCACACAGCCGTGCTTACCACTGCACCACACAGCCGCGTTGACCACTGCACCACACAGCCGTGTCGACCACTGCACCACACAGCCGTGCTGGCCACTGCACCACACAGTCGTGCTAACCACTGCACCACACAGCCGTGTTGACCACTGCACCACACAGCCGTTCTGACCACTGTACCACATAACCGTGCTGACCACTGTACCACAAAATCGTGCTGACCACTGTATCACACAGCCGTGCTGACCACTGCACCACACAGCCGTGCTGACCACTGTACCACACAACCGTGCTGACCACTGTACCACACAGCCGCGCTGACCACTGCACCACACAGCCGCGCTGACCACTGCACCACACAGCCGTGCTGACCACTGCATCACACAGCCGTGTTAACCACTGTACCACACAGCCGCGCTGACCACAGCACCACACAGCCGTGCTGACCACTGCATCACACAGCCGTGCTGATGACTGCACGACACAGCCGTGCTGATCACTGCACCACACCGCCGTGCTGATCACTGCACCACACAGCCGTGCTGACCACTGCACCACACAGCCGTGCTGACCACTGCACCACACACCCGTGCTGACCACTGCACCACACAGCCGTGCTGACCACTGCATCACAGAGCCGTGTTGACCACTGCACCACACACCCGTGCTGACCACTTCACCACACAGCCGTGCTGATCACTGTACCACACAGCCGTGCTGACCACTGTACCACACAGCCGTGCTGACCACTGCACCACACAGCCGTGCTGACCACTGTACCACCCAGCCGTGCTGACCACTGTACCACACAGCCGTGCTGACCACTGCACCACACAGCCGTGCTGACCACTGCACCACACAGCCGTGCTGACCACTGTACCACACAGCCGTGCTGACCACTGTACCACACAGCCGTGCTGACCACTGCACCACACAGCCGTGCTGACCACTGTACCACACAGCCGTGCTGACCACTGTACCACACAGCCGTGCTGACCACTGCACCACACAGCCGTGCTGACCACTGCACCACACAGCCGTGCTGACCACTGTACCACACAGCCGTGCTGACCACTGTACCACACAGCCGTGCTGACCACTGTACCACACAGCCGTGCTGACCACTGCTCCACACAACCGTGCTGACCACTGCAACACACAGCCGTGCTGACCACTGCACCACACAGCCGTGCTCACCACTGTACCACACAACCGAGCTGACCACTGTACCACACAATCGTGCTGACCACTGCACCACACAGCCGTGCTGACCACTGCACCACACAGCCGTGCTGACCACTGTACCACACAGCCGTGCTGACCACTTCACCACACAGCCGTGCTGATCACTGTACCACACAGCCGGGCTGACCACTGTACCACACAGCCGTGCTGACCACTGCACCACACAGCCGTGCTCACCACTGTACCACACAGCCGTGCTGACCACTGCACCACACAGTCTTGCTGACCACTGCACCACACTGCCGTGCTGACCACTGTACCACACAGCCGTGCTGATCACTGTACCACACAGCCGTGCTGACCACTGTACCACACAGCCGTGCTGATCACTGTACCACACAGCCGTGCTGACCACTGTACCACACAGCCGTGCTGACCACTGCACCACACTGCCGTGCTGACCACTGCACCACACAGCCGTGCTGACCACTGTACCACACAGACGTGCTGACCACTGTACCACACAGACGTGCTGACCACTGCACCACACAGACGTGCTGACCACTGCACCACACAGCCGTGCTGACCACTGTACCACACAACCGTGCTGACCACTGTACAACACAGCCGTGCTGACCACTGCACCACACAGCCGTGCTAACCACTGCACCACAAAGACGTGCTGACCACTGCACCACACAGCCGTGCTGACCACTGTACCACATAACCGTGCTGACCACTGTACCACACAATCGTGCTGACCACTGTATCACACAGCCGTGCTGACCACTGCACCACACAGCCGTGCTGACCACTGTACCACACAGCCGCGCTGACCACTGCACCACACAGCCGTGCTGACCACTGCACCACACAGCCGTGCTGACCACTGTACCACACAGACGTGCTGACCACTGTACCACACAGCCGTGCTGACCACTGTACCACACAGCCGTGCTGACCACTGCACCACACAGCCGTGCTGACCACTATACCACACAGCCGTGCTGAACACTGTACCACACAGCCGTGCTGACTACTACACCACACATCCGTGCTGACCACAGCACCACTCAGCCGTGCTGACCACTGCACCACACAGCCGTGCTGACCACTGTACCACACAGCCGTGCTGACCACTGTACCACACAGCCGTGCTGACCACTGCACCACACAGCCGTGCTGACCCCTGCACCACTCAGCCGTGTTGACCACTGCACCACACAGCCGTGCTGAACAGTGCACCACACAGCCGTGCTGGCCACTGTACCACACAGCCGTGCTGACCACTGCACGACACAGCCCTGCTGGCCAATGTACCACACAGCCGTGCTGACCACTGTACCACAAAGCCGTGCTGACTACTGCACCACTCAGCCGTGCTGACCACTGCACCACACAGCCGTGCTGACCACTGCATCACACAGCCGTGTTGACCACTGTACCACACAGCCGTGCTGACCACTGCATCACACAGCCGTGCTGACCACTGCACCACACAGCCGTACTGACCACTGCACCACACTGCCGTGCTGACCACTGCACCACACAGCCGTGCTGACCACTGTACTACACAACCGTGCTGATCACTGTACCACTCAGCCGTGCTGACCACTGCACCACACAGCCGTGTTGACCATTGCATCACACAGCTGTGCTGACGACTGCACCACACAGCCGTGCTGACCACTGCACCACACAGCCGTGCTGACCACTGCACCACACAGCCGTGCTGACCACTGCGCCACACAACCGTGCTGACCACTGTACCACTCAGCCGTGCTGACCACTGTACCACACAGCCGTGCTGACCACTGCACCACACAGCCGTGTTGACCATTGCATCACACAGCTGTGCTGACGACTGCACCACACAGCCGTGCTGACCACTGCACCACACGGCCGTGCTGGCCACTCTACCACACAGCCATGCTGACCACTGTACCACACAGCCGTGCTGACCACTGCACCACAGAGTCGTGCTAACCACTGCACCACACAGCCGTGCTGACCACTGTACCACACAGCCGTGCTGACCACTGTACCACTCAGCCGTGCTGACCACTGTACCACACAGCCGTGCTGACCACTGCACCACACAGCCGTGTTGACCATTGCATCACACAGCTGTGCTGACGACTGCACCACACAGCCGTGCTGACCACTGCACCACACAGCCGTGCTGACCACTGCACCACACAGCCGTGCTGACCACTGCGCCACACAGCCGTGCTGACCACTACACCACACAGCCGTGCTGACCACTACACCACACAGCCGTGCTGACCACTGCACCACAGCCGTGCTGACCACTGCACCACACAGCCGTGCTGACCACTGCACCACACAGCCGTGCTGACCACTGCACCACACAGCCGTGCTGACCACTGTACCACACAGCCGTTCTGACCACTGCACCACACAGCCGTGCTGACCACTGTACCACACAGCCGTGCTGACCACTGTACTACACAGCCGTGCTGACCACTGCACCACACAGCCGTGCTGGCCACTGCACCACACAGCCGTGCTGACCACTGCATCACACAGCCATGCTGACCACTGCACCACACATCCGTACTGACCACTGCTCCACACTGCCGTGCTGACCACTGCACCACACAGCCGTGCTGACCACTGTACCACACAACCGTGCTGACCACTGTACCACTGAGCCGTGCTGACCACTGTACCACACAGCCGTGCTGACCACTGCACCACACAGCCGTGTTGACCATTGCATCACACAGCTGTGCTGACGACTGCACCACACAGCCGTGCTGACCACTGCACCACACAGCCGTGCTGACCACTGCACCACACAGCCGTGCTGACCACTGTACCACACAACCGTGCTGACCACTGTACCACTCAGCCCTGCTGACCACTGTACCACACAGCCGTGCTGACCACTGCACCACACAGCCGTGTTGACCATTGCATCACACAGCTGTGCTGACGACTGCATCACACAGCCGTGCTGACCACTGCACCACACGGCTGTGCTGGCCACTGTACCACACAGCCATGCTGACCACTGTACCACACAGCCGTGCTGACCACTGCACCACAGAGTCGTGCTAACCACTGCACCACACAGCCGTGCTGACCACTGTACCACACAGCCGTGCTGACCACTGTACCACTCAGCCGTGCTGACCACTGTACCACACAGCCGTGTTGACCATTTCATCACACAGCTGTGCTGACGACTGCACCACACAGCCGTGCTGACCACTGCACCACACAGCCGTGCTGACCACTGCACCACACAGCCGTGCTGACCACTGCGCCACACAGCCGTGCTGACCACTACACCACACAGCCGTGCTGACCACTGCACCACACAGCCGTGCTGACCACTGCACCACAGCCGTGCTGACCACTGCACCACACAGCCGTGCTGACCGCTGTACCACACAGCCGTTCTGACCACTGCACCACACAGCCGTGCTGACCACTGTACCACACAGCCGTGCTGACCACTGTACTACACAGCCATGCTGACCACTGCACCACACAGCCGTGCTGACCACTGCACCACACAGCCGTGCTGACCACTATACCACAGCCGTGCTGACCACTGCAACACACAACCGTGCTGACCACTGCACCACACAGCCGTGCTGACCAGTACGCAATACAGCCGTGCTGTTCACCCCTCCACAGAGTCGTGCTGACCACTGCACCACAGAGTCGTAATTTTTAAATATTAAGTTTTACTATGTAAGTCAATGGCAGTGTTGACAATCGTAGTGTTGACAATGGTTCTCTTGACAATGTTAGTGCTGACAATGGTT
This sequence comes from Cherax quadricarinatus, assembly GCF_038502225.1. Taxonomy (NCBI): domain Eukaryota; kingdom Metazoa; phylum Arthropoda; class Malacostraca; order Decapoda; family Parastacidae; genus Cherax; species Cherax quadricarinatus. The sequence goes on along the minus strand of NC_091364.1, from coordinate 17,007,891 downwards.
GTGTTGACAATGGTAGTGTTGACAATGGTAGTGTTGACAATGGTTGCGTTGACAATGGTAGTGTTGACAATGGTAGTGTTGATAATGGTAGTGTTGACAATGGTAGTGTTGACAATGGTAGTGTTGACAATGGTTTTGTTGACAATGGTTGTATTGCCAATAGTAGTGTTGGCAATGGTAGTGTTGATAATGGTTGTGTTGACAATGGTAGAATTGACAATGGTGGTATTGACAATGGTTGTGTTGACAATGGTTGTGTTGATAATGTTAGTGTTGACAATCGTAGTGTTGACAATGGTTGTGTTGACAATGTTAGTGCTGACAATGGATGTGTTGACAATGGTAGTGTTGACAATGGTAGTGTTTACAATGGTTGTGTTGACAATGGTAGTGTTGACAATGGTAGTGTTGATAATGGTAGTGTTGACAATGGTAGTGTTGACAATGGTAGTGTTAACAATGGTTGTTTTGACAATGGTAGTGTTGACAATGGTAGTGTTGACAATGGTTGTGTTGACAATGGTTGTGTTGACAATGGTAGAATTGACAATGTTGGTGTTGACAATGGTAGTGTTGACAATGGTAGTGTTGACAATGGAAGTGTTGAGAATGGTAGTGTTGACAATGGTGGTGTTGACAATGGTGGTGTTGACAATGGTAGTGTTGACAATGGTGGTGTTGACAATGGTAGTGTTGACAATGGGAGTGTTGACAATGGTGGTGTTGACAATGGTATTGTTGACAATGGCAGTGTTGACAATGGTAGTGTTGACAATGGGAGTATTGACAATGGTGGTGTTGACAATGGTAGTGTTGACAATGGTAGTGTTGACAATGGTAGTGTTGACAACGGTAGTGTTGACAGCCATGTGTTAACAATGACCTCTTCAACTATCTACAGTTAATTTACAGGCAGCCGTGTGTTAACAATGACCTCATCAACTATCTACAGTTAATTTACAGGCAGCCATGTGTTAACAATGACCTTATCTACTATCTACAGTTAATTTACAGGCAGCCATGTGTTAGCAATGACCTCATCAACTATCTACAGTTAATTTACAGGCAGCCATGTGTTAACAATGACCTCATCAAAGGTGGTGAGTCAGTCATGATGGTAGAGCAGTGTGTGTCTGGGGATGTGAAGGTGGTGAGTCAGTCATGATGGTAGAGCAGTGTGTGTCTGGGGATGTGAAGGTGGTGAGTCAGTCATGATGGTAGAGCAGTGTGTGTCTGGGGATGTGAAGGTGGTGAGTCAGTCATGATGGTAGAGCAGTGTGTGTCTGGGGATGTGAAGGTGGTGAGTCAGTCATGATGGTAGAGCAGTGTGTGTCTGGGGATGTGAAGGTGGTGAGTCAGTCATGATGGTAGAGCAGTGTGTGTCTGGGGATGTGAAGGTGGTGAGTCAGTCATGATGGTAGAGCAGTGTGTGTCTGGGGATGTGAAGGTGGTGAGTCAGTCATGATGGTAGAGCAGTGTGTGTCTGGGGGTGTCAGTCATGATGGTAGAGCAGTGTGTGTCTGGGGATGTGAAGGTGGTGAGTCAGTCATGATGGTAGAGCAGTGTGTGTCTGGGGATGTGAAGGTGGTGAGTCAGTCATGATGGTAGAGCAGTGTGTGTCTGGGGATGTGAAGGTGGTGAGTCAGTCATGATGGTAGAGCAGTGTGTGTCTGGGGATGTGAAGGTGGTGAGTCAGTCATGATGGTAGAGCAGTGTGTGTCTGGGGATGTGAAGGTGGTGAGTCAGTCATGATGGTAGAGCAGTGTGTGTCTGGGGATGTGAAGGTGGTGAGTCAGTCATGATGGTAGAGCAGTGTGTGTCTGGGGATGTGAAGGTGGTGAGTCAGTCATGATGGTAGAGCAGTGTGTGTCTGGGGATGTGAAGGTGGTGAGTCAGTCATGATGGTAGAGCAGTGTGTGTCTGGGGATGTGAAGGTGGTGAGTCAGTCATGATGGTAGAGCAGTGTGTGTCTGGGGATGTGAAGGTGGTGAGTCAGTCATGATGGTAGAGCAGTGTGTGTCTGGGGATGTGAAGGTGGTGAGTCAGTCATGATGGTAGAGCAGTGTGTGTCTGGGGATGTGAAGGTGGTGAGTCAGTCATGATGGTAGAGCAGTGTGTGTCTGGGGATGTGAAGGTGGTGAGTCAGTCATGATGGTAGAGCAGTGTGTGTCTGGGGATGTGAAGGTGGTGAGTCAGTCATGATGGTAGAGCAGTGTGTGTCTGGGGATGTGAAGGTGGTGAGTCAGTCATGATGGTAGAGCAGTGTGTGTCTGGGGATGTGAAGGTGGTGAGTCAGTCATGATGGTAGAGCAGTGTGTGTCTGGGGATGTGAAGGTGGTGAGTCAGTCATGATGGTAGAGCAGTGTGTGTCTGGGGATGTGAAGGTGGTGAGTCAGTCATGATGGTAGAGCAGTGTGTGTCTGGGGATGTGAAGGTGGTGAGTCAGTCATGATGGTAGAGCAGTGTGTGTCTGGGGATGTGAAGGTGGTGAGTCAGTCATGATGGTAGAGCAGTGTGTGTCTGGGGATGTGAAGGTGGTGAGTCAGTCATGATGGTAGAGCAGTGTGTGTCTGGGGATGTGAAGGTGGTGAGTCAGTCATGATGGTAGAGCAGTGTGTGTCTGGGGATGTGAAGGTGGTGAGTCAGTCATGATGGTAGAGCAGTGTGTGTCTGGGGATGTGAAGGTGGTGAGTCAGTCATGATGGTAGAGCAGTGTGTGTCTGGGGATGTGAAGGTGGTGAGTCAGTCATGATGGTAGAGCAGTGTGTGTCTGGGGATGTGAAGGTGGTGAGTCAGTCATGATGGTAGAGCAGTGTGTGTCTGGGGATGTGAAGGTGGTGAGTCAGTCATGATGGTAGAGCAGTGTGTGTCTGGGGATGTGAAGGTGGTGAGTCAGTCATGATGGTAGAGCAGTGTGTGTCTGGGGATGTGAAGGTGGTGAGTCAGTCATGATGGTAGAGCAGTGTGTGTCTGGGGATGAGGTGGTGTGAAGGTGGTGAGTCAGTGAATGAGTCAGTCATGATGGTAGAGCAGTGTGTGTCTGGGGATGTGAAGGTGGTGAGTCAGTCATGATGGTAGAGCAGTGTGTGTCTGGGGATGTGAAGGTGGTGAGTCAGTCATGATGGTAGAGCAGTGTGTGTCTGGGGATGTGAAGGTGATGAGTCAGTCATGATGGTAGAGCAGTGTGTGTCTGGGGATGTGAAGGTGGTGAGTCAGTCATGATGGTAGAGCAGTGTGTGTCTGGGGATGTGAAGGTGATGAGTCAGTCATGATGGTAGAGCAGTGTGTGTCTGGGGATGTGAAGGTGGTGAGTCAGTCATGATGGTAGAGCAGTGTGTGTCTGGGGATGTGAAGGTGGTGAGTCAGTCATGATGGTAGAGCAGTGTGTGTCTGGGGATGTGAAGGTGGTGAGTCAGTCATGATGGTAGAGCAGTGTGTGTCTGGGGATGTGAAGGTGGTGAGTCAGTCATGATGGTAGAGCAGTGTGTGTCTGGGGATGTGAAGGTGGTGAGTCAGTCATGATGGTAGAGCAGTGTGTGTCTGGGGATGTGAAGGTGGTGAGTCAGTCATGATGGTAGAGCAGTGTGTGTCTGGGGATGTGAAGGTGGTGAGTCAGTCATGATGGTAGAGCAGTGTGTGTCTGGGGATGTGAAGGTGGTGAGTCAGTCATGATGGTAGAGCAGTGTGTGTCTGGGGATGTGAAGGTGGTGAGTCAGTCATGATGGTAGAGCAGTGTGTGTCTGGGGATGTGAAGGTGGTGAGTCAGTCATGATGGTAGAGCAGTGTGTGTCTGGGGATGTGAAGGTGGTGAGTCAGTCATGATGGTAGAGCAGTGTGTGTCTGGGGATGTGAAGGTGGTGAGTCAGTCATGATGGTAGAGCAGTGTGTGTCTGGGGATGTGAAGGTGGTGAGTCAGTCATGATGGTAGAGCAGTGTGTGTCTGGGGATGTGAAGGTGGTGAGTCAGTCATGATGGTAGAGCAGTGTGTGTCTGGGGATGTGAAGGTGGTGAGTCAGTCATGATGGTAGAGCAGTGTGTGTCTGGGGATGTGAAGGTGGTGAGTCAGTCATGATGGTAGAGCAGTGTGTGTCTGGGGATGTGAAGGTGGTGAGTCAGTCATGATGGTAGAGCAGTGTGTGTCTGGGGATGTGAAGGTGGTGAGTCAGTCATGATGGTAGAGCAGTGTGTGTCTGGGGATGTGAAGGTGGTGAGTCAGTCATGATGGTAGAGCAGTGTGTGTCTGGGGATGTGAAGGTGGTGAGTCAGTCATGATGGTAGAGCAGTGTGTGTCTGGGGATGTGAAGGTGGTGAGTCAGTCATGATGGTAGAGCAGTGTGTGTCTGGGGATGTGAAGGTGGTGAGTCAGTCATGATGGTAGAGCAGTGTGTGTCTGGGGATGTGAAGGTGGTGAGTCAGTCATGATGGTAGAGCAGTGTGTGTCTGGGGATGTGAAGGTGGTGAGTCAGTCATGATGGTAGAGCAGTGTGTGTCTGGGGATGTGAAGGTGGTGAGTCAGTCATGATGGTAGAGCAGTGTGTGTCTGGGGATGTGAAGGTGGTGAGTCAGTCATGATGGTAGAGCAGTGTGTGTCTGGGGATGTGAAGGTGGTGAGTCAGTCATGATGGTAGAGCAGTGTGTGTCTGGGGATGTGAAGGTGGTGAGTCAGTCATGATGGTAGAGCAGTGTGTGTCTGGGGATGTGAAGGTGGTGAGTCAGTCATGATGGTAGAGCAGTGTGTGTCTGGGGATGTGAAGGTGGTGAGTCAGTCATGATGGTAGAGCAGTGTGTGTCTGGGGATGTGAAGGTGGTGAGTCAGTCATGATGGTAGAGCAGTGTGTGTCTGGGGATGTGAAGGTGGTGAGTCAGTCATGATGGTAGAGCAGTGTGTGTCTGGGGATGTGAAGGTGGTGAGTCAGTCATGATGGTAGAGCAGTGTGTGTCTGGGGATGTGAAGGTGGTGAGTCAGTCATGATGGTAGAGCAGTGTGTGTCTGGGGATGTGAAGGTGGTGAGTCAGTCATGATGGTAGAGCAGTGTGTGTCTGGGGATGTGAAGGTGGTGAGTCAGTCATGATGGTAGAGCAGTGTGTGTCTGGGGATGTGAAGGTGGTGAGTCAGTCATGATGGTAGAGCAGTGTGTGTCTGGGGATGTGAAGGTGGTGAGTCAGTCATGATGGTAGAGCAGTGTGTGTCTGGGGATGTGAAGGTGGTGAGTCAGTCATGATGGTAGAGCAGTGTGTGTCTGGGGATGTGAAGGTGGTGAGTCAGTCATGATGGTAGAGCAGTGTGTGTCTGGGGATGTGAAGGTGGTGAGTCAGTCATGATGGTAGAGCAGTGTGTGTCTGGGGATGTGAAGGTGGTGAGTCAGTCATGATGGTAGAGCAGTGTGTGTCTGGGGATGTGAAGGTGGTGAGTCAGTCATGATGGTAGAGCAGTGTGTGTCTGGGGATGTGAAGGTGGTGAGTCAGTCACGATGGTAGAGCAGTGTGTGTCTGGGGATGTGAAGGTGGTGAGTCAGTCATGATGGTAGAGCAGTGTGTGTCTGGGGATGTGAAGGTGGTGAGTCAGTCATGATGGTAGAGCAGTGTGTGTCTGGGGATGTGAGTGTGTGTCTGGGGATGTGAGTCAGTCATGATGGTAGAGCAGTGTGTGTCTGGGGATGTGAAGGTGGTGAGTCAGTCATGATGGTAGAGCAGTGTGTGTCTGGGGATGTGAAGGTGGTGAGTCAGTCATGATGGTAGAGCAGTGTGTGTCTGGGGATGTGAAGGTGGTGAGTCAGTCATGATGGTAGAGCATGATGGTAGAGCAATGTGTGTCAGGGGATGTGAAGGTGGTGAGTCAGTCATGATGGTAGAGCAGTGTGTGTCTGGGGATGTGAAGGTGGTGAGTCAGTCATGATGGTAGAGCAGTGTGTGTCTGGGGATGTGAAGGTGATGAGTCAGTCATGATGGTAGAGCAGTGTGTGTCTGGGGATGTGAAGGTGGTGAGTCAGTCATGATGGTAGAGCAGTGTGTGTCTGGGGATGTGAAGGTGGTGAGTCAGTCATGATGGTAGAGCAGTGTGTGTCTGGGGATGTGAAGGTGGTGAGTCAGTCATGATGGTAGAGCAGTGTGTGTCTGGGGATGTGAAGGTGGTGAGTCAGTCATGATGGTAGAGCAGTGTGTGTCTGGGGATGTGAAGGTGGTGAGTCAGTCATGATGGTAGAGCAGTGTGTGTCTGGGGATGTGAAGGTGGTGAGTCAGTCATGATGGTAGAGCAGTGTGTGTCTGGGGATGTGAAGGTGGTGAGTCAGTCATGATGGTAGAGCAGTGTGTGTCTGGGGATGTGAAGGTGGTGAGTCAGTCATGATGGTAGAGCAGTGTGTGTCTGGGGATGTGAAGGTGGTGAGTCAGTCATGATGGTAGAGCAGTGTGTGTCTGGGGATGTGAAGGTGGTGAGTCAGTCATGATGGTAGAGCAGTGTGTGTCTGGGGATGTGAAGGTGGTGAGTCAGTCATGATGGTAGAGCAGTGTGTGTCTGGGGATGTGAAGGTGGTGAGTCAGTCATGATGGTAGAGCAGTGTGTGTCTGGGGATGTGAAGGTGGTGAGTCAGTCATGATGGTAGAGCAGTGTGTGTCTGGGGATGTGAAGGTGGTGAGTCAGTCATGATGGTAGAGCAGTGTGTGTCTGGGGATGTGAAGGTGGTGAGTCAGTCATGATGGTAGAGCAGTGTGTGTCTGGGGATGTGAAGGTGGTGAGTCAGTCATGATGGTAGAGCAGTGTGTGTCTGGGGATGTGAAGGTGGTGAGTCAGTCATGATGGTAGAGCAGTGTGTGTCTGGGGATGTGAAGGTGGTGAGTCAGTCATGATGGTAGAGCAGTGTGTGTCTGGGGATGTGAAGGTGGTGAGTCAGTCATGATGGTAGAGCAGTGTGTGTCTGGGGATGTGAAGGTGGTGAGTCAGTCATGATGGTAGAGCAGTGTGTGTCTGGGGATGTGAAGGTGGTGAGCCAGTCATGATGGTAGAGCAGTGTGTGTCTGGGGATGTGAAGGTGGTGAGTCAGTCATGATGGTAGAGCAGTGTGTGTCTGGGGATGTGAAGGTGGTGAGGTGTAGAGCAGTGTGTGTCTGGGGATGTGAGGGTGATGAGTCAGTCATGATGGTAGAGCAGTGTGTGTCTGGGGATGTGAAGGTGGTGAGTCAGTCATGATGGTAGAGCAGTGTGTGTCTGGGGATGTGAAGGTGGTGAGTCAGTCATGATGGTAGAGCAGTGTGTGTCTGGGGATGTGAAGGTGATGAGTCAGTCATGATGGTAGAGCAGTGTGTGTCTGGGGATGTGAAGGTGGTGAGTCAGTCATGATGGTAGAGCAGTGTGTGTCTGGGGATGTGAAGGTGGTGAGTCAGTCATGATGGTAGAGCAGTGTGTGTCTGGGGATGTGAAGGTGGTGAGTCAGTCATGATGGTAGAGCAGTGTGTGTCTGGGGATGTGAAGGTGGTGAGTCAGTCATGATGGTAGAGCAGTGTGTGTCTGGGGATGTGAAGGTGGTGAGTCAGTCATGATGGTAGAGCAGTGTGTGTCTGGGGATGTGAAGGTGGTGAGTCAGTCATGATGGTAGAGCAGTGTGTGTCTGGGGATGTGAAGGTGGTGAGTCAGTCATCATGGTAGAGCAGTGTGTGTCTGGGGATGTGAAGGTGATGAGTCAGTCACGATGGTAGAGCAGTGTGTGTCTGGGGATGTGAAGGTGATGAGTCAGTCATGATGGTAGAGCAGTGTGTGTCTGGGGATGTGAAGGTGGTGAGTCAGTCATGATGGTAGAGCAGTGTGTGTCTGGGGATGTGAAGGTGGTGAGTCAGTCATGATGGTAGAGCAGTGTGTGTCTGGGGATGTGAAGGTGATGAGTCAGTCATGATGGTAGAGCAGTGTGTGTCTGGGGATGTGAAGGTGGTGAGTCAGTCATGATGGTAGAGCAGTGTGTGTCTGGGGATGTGAAGGTGGTGAGTCAGTCATGATGGTAGAGCAGTGTGTGTCTGGGGATGTGAAGGTGGTGAGTCAGTCATGATGGTAGAGCAGTGTGTGTCTGGGGATGTGAAGGTGGTGAGTCAGTCATGATGGTAGAGCAGTGTGTGTCTGGGGATGTGAAGGTGGTGAGTCAGTCATGATGGTAGAGCAGTGTGTGTCTGGGGATGTGAAGGTGGTGAGTCAGTCATGATGGTAGAGCAGTGTGTGTCTGGGGATGTGAAGGTGGTGAGTCAGTCATGATGGTAGAGCAGTGTGTGTCTGGGGATGTGAAGGTGGTGAGTCAGTCATGATGGTAGAGCAGTGTGTGTCTGGGGATGTGAAGGTGGTGAGTCAGTCATGATGGTAGAGCAGTGTGTGTCTGGGGATGTGAAGGTGGTGAGTCAGTCATGATGGTAGAGCAGTGTGTGTCTGGGGATGTGAAGGTGGTGAGTCAGTCATGATGGTAGAGCAGTGTGTGTCTGGGGATGTGAAGGTGGTGAGTCAGTCATGATGGTAGAGCAGTGTGTGTCTGGGGATGTGAAGGTGGTGAGTCAGTCATGATGGTAGAGCAGTGTGTGTCTGGGGATGTGAAGGTGGTGAGTCAGTCATGATGGTAGAGCAGTGTGTGTCTGGGGATGTGAAGGTGGTGAGTCAGTCATGATGGTAGAGCAGTGTGTGTCTGGGGATGTGAAGGTGGTGAGTCAGTCATGATGGTAGAGCAGTGTGTGTCTGGGGATGTGAAGGTGGTGAGTCAGTCATGATGGTAGAGCAGTGTGTGTCTGGGGATGTGAAGGTGGTGAGTCAGTCATGATGGTAGAGCAGTGTGTGTCTGGGGATGTGAAGGTGGTGAGTCAGTCATGATGGTAGAGCAGTGTGTGTCTGGGGATGTGAAGGTGGTGAGTCAGTCATGATGGTAGAGCAGTGTGTGTCTGGGGATGTGAAGGTGGTGAGTCAGTCATGATGGTAGAGCAGTGTGTGTCTGGGGATGTGAAGGTGGTGAGTCAGTCATGATGGTAGAGCAGTGTGTGTCTGGGGATGTGAAGGTGGTGAGTCAGTCATGATGGTAGAGCAGTGTGTGTCTGGGGATGTGAAGGTGGTGAGTCAGTCATGATGGTAGAGCAGTGTGTGTCTGGGGATGTGAAGGTGGTGAGTCAGTCATGATGGTAGAGCAGTGTGTGTCTGGGGATGTGAAGGTGGTGAGTCAGTCATGATGGTAGAGCAGTGTGTGTCTAGGGATGTGAAGGTGGTGAGTCAGTCATGATGGAAGAGCAGTGTGTGTCTGGGGATGTGAAGGTGGTGAGTCAGTCATGATGGTAGAGCAGTGTGTGTCTGGGGATGTGAAGGTGGTGAGTCAGTCATGATGGTAGAGCAGTGTGTGTCTGGGGATGTGAAGGTGGTGAGTCAGTCATGATGGTAGAGCAGTGTGTGTCTGGGGATGTGAAGGTGGTGAGTCAGTCATGATGGTAGAGCAGTGTGTGTCTGGGGATGTGAAGGTGGTGAGTCAGTCATGATGGTAGAGCAGTGTGTGTCTGGGGATGTGAAGGTGGTGAGTCAGTCATGATGGTAGAGCAGTGTGTGTCTGGGGATGTGAAGGTGGTGAGTCAGTCATGATGGTAGAGCAGTGTGTGTCTGGGGATGTGAAGGTGGTGAGTCAGTCATGATGGTAGAGCAGTGTGTGTCTGGGGATGTGAAGGTGGTGAGTCAGTCATGATGGTAGAGCAGTGTGTGTCTGGGGATGTGAAGGTGGTGAGTCAGTCATGATGGTAGAGCAGTGTGTGTCTGGGGATGTGAAGGTGGTGAGTCAGTCATGATGGTAGAGCAGTGTGTGTCTGGGGATGTGAAGGTGGTGAGTCAGTCATGATGGTAGAGCAGTGTGTGTCTGGGGATGTGAAGGTGGTGAGTCAGTCATGATGGTAGAGCAGTGTGTGTCTGGGGATGTGAAGGTGGTGAGTCAGTCATGATGGTAGAGCAGTGTGTGTCTGGGGATGTGAAGGTGGTGAGTCAGTCATGATGGTAGAGCAGTGTGTGTCTGGGGATGTGAAGGTGGTGAGTCAGTCATGATGGTAGAGCAGTGTGTGTCTGGGGATGTGAAGGTGGTGAGTCAGTCATGATGGTAGAGCAGTGTGTGTCTGGGGATGTGAAGGTGGTGAGTCAGTCATGATGGTAGAGCAGTGTGTGTCTGGGGATGTGAAGGTGGTGAGTCAGTCATGATGGTAGAGCAGTGTGTGTCTGGGGATGTGAAGGTGGTGAGTCAGTCATGATGGTAGAGCAGTGTGTGTCTGGGGATGTGAAGGTGGTGAGTCAGTCATGATGGTAGAGCAGTGTGTGTCTGGGGATGTGAAGGTGGTGAGTCAGTCATGATGGTAGAGCAGTGTGTGTCTGGGGATGTGAAGGTGGTGAGTCAGTCATGATGGTAGAGCAGTGTGTGTCTGGGGATGTGAAGGTGGTGAGTCAGTCATGATGGTAGAGCAGTGTGTGTCTGGGGATGTGAAGGTGGTGAGTCAGTCATGATGGTAGAGCAGTGTGTGTCTGGGGATGTGAAGGTGGTGAGTCAGTCATGATGGTAGAGCAGTGTGTGTCTGGGGATGTGAAGGTGGTGAGTCAGTCATGATGGTAGAGCAGTGTGTGTCTGGGGATGTGAAGGTGGTGAGTCAGTCATGATGGTAGAGCAGTGTGTGTCTGGGGATGTGAAGGTGGTGAGTCAGTCATGATGGTAGAGCAGTGTGTGTCTGGGGATGTGAAGGTGGTGAGTCAGTCATGATGGTAGAGCAGTGTGTGTCTGGGGATGTGAAGGTGGTGAGTCAGTCATGATGGTAGAGCAGTGTGTGTCTGGGGATGTGAAGGTGGTGAGTCAGTCATGATGGTAGAGCAGTGTGTGTCTGGGGATGTGAAGGTGGTGAGTCAGTCATGATGGTAGAGCAGTGTGTGTCTGGGGATGTGAAGGTGGTGAGTCAGTCATGATGGTAGAGCAGTGTGTGTCTGGGGATGTGAAGGTGGTGAGTCAGTCATGATGGTAGAGCAGTGTGTGTCTGGGGATGTGAAGGTGGTGAGTCAGTCATGATGGTAGAGCAGTGTGTGTCTGGGGATGTGAAGGTGGTGAGTCAGTCATGATGGTAGAGCAGTGTGTGTCTGGGGATGTGAAGGTGGTGAGTCAGTCATGATGGTAGAGCAGTGTGTGTCTGGGGATGTGAAGGTGGTGAGTCAGTCATGATGGTAGAGCAGTGTGTGTCTGGGGATGTGAAGGTGGTGAGTCAGTCATGATGGTAGAGCAGTGTGTGTCTGGGGATGTGAAGGTGGTGAGTCAGTCATGATGGTAGAGCAGTGTGTGTCTGGGGATGTGAAGGTGGTGAGTCAGTCATGATGGTAGAGCAGTGTGTGTCTGGGGATGTGAAGGTGGTGAGTCAGTCATGATGGTAGAGCAGTGTGTGTCTGGGGATGTGAAGGTGGTGAGTCAGTCATGATGGTAGAGCAGTGTGTGTCTGGGGATGTGAAGGTGGTGAGTCAGTCATGATGGTAGAGCAGTGTGTGTCTGGGGATGTGAAGGTGGTGAGTCAGTCATGATGGTAGAGCAGTGTGTGTCTGGGGATGTGAAGGTGGTGAGTCAGTCATGATGGTAGAGCAGTGTGTGTCTGGGGATGTGAAGGTGGTGAGTCAGTCATGATGGTAGAGCAGTGTGTGTCTGGGGATGTGAAGGTGGTGAGTCAGTCATGATGGTAGAGCAGTGTGTGTCTGGGGATGTGAAGGTGGTGAGTCAGTCATGATGGTAGAGCAGTGTGTGTCTGGGGATGTGAAGGTGGTGAGTCAGTCATGATGGTAGAGCAGTGTGTGTCTGGGGATGTGAAGGTGGTGAGTCAGTCATGATGGTAGAGCAGTGTGTGTCTGGGGATGTGAAGGTGGTGAGTCAGTCATGATGGTAGAGCAGTGTGTGTCTGGGGATGTGAAGGTGGTGAGTCAGTCATGATGGTAGAGCAGTGTGTGTCTGGGGATGTGAAGGTGGTGAGTCAGTCATGATGGTAGAGCAGTGTGTGTCTGGGGATGTGAAGGTGGTGAGTCAGTCATGATGGTAGAGCAGTGTGTGTCTGGGGATGTGAAGGTGGTGAGTCAGTCATGATGGTAGAGCAGTGTGTGTCTGGGGATGTGAAGGTGGTGAGTCAGTCATGATGGTAGAGCAGTGTGTGTCTGGGGATGTGAAGGTGGTGAGTCAGTCATGATGGTAGAGCAGTGTGTGTCTGGGGATGTGAAGGTGGTGAGTCAGTCATGATGGTAGAGCAGTGTGTGTCTGGGGATGTGAAGGTGGTGAGTCAGTCATGATGGTAGAGCAGTGTGTGTCTGGGGATGTGAAGGTGGTGAGTCAGTCATGATGGTAGAGCAGTGTGTGTCTGGGGATGTGAAGGTGGTGAGTCAGTCATGATGGTAGAGCAGTGTGTGTCTGGGGATGTGAAGGTGGTGAGTCAGTCATGATGGTAGAGCAGTGTGTGTCTGGGGATGTGAAGGTGGTGAGTCAGTCATGATGGTAGAGCAGTGTGTGTCTGGGGATGTGAAGGTGGTGAGTCAGTCATGATGGTAGAGCAGTGTGTGTCTGGGGATGTGAAGGTGGTGAGTCAGTCATGATGGTAGAGCAGTGTGTGTCTGGGGATGTGAAGGTGGTGAGTCAGTCATGATGGTAGAGCAGTGTGTGTCTGGGGATGTGAAGGTGGTGAGTCAGTCATGATGGTAGAGCAGTGTGTGTCTGGGGATGTGAAGGTGGTGAGTCAGTCATGATGGTAGAGCAGTGTGTGTCTGGGGATGTGAAGGTGGTGAGTCAGTCATGATGGTAGAGCAGTGTGTGTCTGGGGATGTGAAGGTGGTGAGTCAGTCATGATGGTAGAGCAGTGTGTGTCTGGGGATGTGAAGGTGGCGAGTCAGTCATGATGGTAGAGCAGTGTGTCCTGGAGAAGGCGAGGGGGGGGGGGGCGGACCTTAAAGACGAACCGCTGGCCTCCACGTGGCAAGGTCTGGTAACACTGGCCTCCACGTGGCAAGGTCTGGTAACACTGGCCTCCACGTGGCAAGGTCTGGTAACACTGGCCTCCACGTGGCAAGGTTTGGTAACACTGGCCTCCACGTGGCAAGGTCTTGTAACTCTGAGATAACTCTGAGGCTGACAGTGGTCGCAAATAATAATTATATTTTAATTATTTTTTATTATTAGTGATTTCTAGATTTGGTGTGTAATATAAGTACATATTCAGTGTGAGACCGAATTCAGAATAAGAAATAATCAGGACCTGGTGACCACAAATCAGAAAAAAACATACATTTACATACACACACACACACATGCAAACACAAACACAGAATTTTGTAATGTAGTCCAGCCAGAAGTGAAAATCGAGTTCTTAGAGCATTTCATCACTGAATATAAATTTGCATATGTTGTATTCACACACACACACACACACACACACACACACACACCCACACACATACACTCACACATACACAGGCGCGCGCGCGCTCATTCCACAATACACACATTATACAGAAATTAATGTTATGGAACATTAAATTATGTTTAACGTACTCTCAGTTGTAGGATGTTAGGTATACCTCAACACACCATTGTGCAGTTTTTTAATACATGCTAACTATATTAAATCACAGAATTTGAGGAGTGGCATGATCTCCAGGATGTTGTGAGTGGCATGATCTCCAGGATGTTGTGAGTTGCATGATCTCCAGGATGTTATGAGGGGTATGATCTACAAGATATTGTGAGTGGCATGATCTCCAGGATGTTGTGAGTGGCATGATCTCCAGGATGTTGTGAGTGGCATGATCTCCAGGATGTTGTGAGTGGCATGATCTCTAGGATGTTGTAAGTTGCATGATCCCCAGGATGTTGTGAGTTGCATGATCTCCAGGATGTTATGAGGGGTATGATCTACAAGATGTTGTGAGTGGCATGATCTCCAGGATGTTGAGTGGCATGATCTCCAGGATGTTGTGAGTTGCATGATCTCCAGGATGTTGTGAGGGGTATGATCTCCAGGATGTTGTGAGGGGTATGATCTCCAGGATGTTGTGAGTGGCATGATCTCTAGGATGTTGTAAGTTGCATGATCCCCAGGATGTTATGAGGGGTATGATCTACAAGATGTTGTGAGTGGCATATCTCCAGGATGTTGAGTGGCATGATCTCCAGGATGTTGTGAGTTGCATGATCTCCAGGATGTTGTGAGGGGTATGATCTCCAGGATGTTGTGAGGGGTATGATCTCCAGGATGTTGTGAGGGGCGTGATCTCCAGGATGTTGAGTGGCATGATCTCCAGGATGTTGTGAGTTGCATGATCTCCTGGATGTTGTGAGTTGCATGATCTCCAGGATGTTGTGAGTTGCATGATCTCCTGGATGTTGTGAGTGGCATTATCTCCAGGATGTTGTGAGTTGCATGATCTCCTGGATGTTGTGAGTGGCATTATCTCCAGGATGTTGTGAGTTGCATGATCTCCTGGATGTTGTGAGTTGCATGATCTCCAGGATGTTGTGAGTTGCATGATCTCCAGGATGTTGTGAATGGAATGATCTCCAGAATGTTGTGAGTTGCATGATCTCCAGGATGTTGTGAGTTGCATGATCTCGAGTATGTTGTGAGGGGCATGATATCCAGTATGTTGTGATTTGCAAGATCTAAAGAATGTTATGAGTTGCATGATCTCCAGGATGTGAGCTGCATGATCTCCAGGATGTGAGTGGCATGATCTCCCGGATGTTGTGAGTGGCATGATCTCCCGGATGTTGTGAGTTGCATGATCTCCAGGATGTTGTGAGTTGCATGACCTCCAGGATGCTGTGAGTTGCATAATCTCCAGGATGCTGTGAGTTGCATGATCTCCAGGATGTTGTGAGGGGCATGATCTCCAGGATGTTGTGAGTGACATGATCTCCAGGATGTTGAGGGGCATGATCCAGGATGTTGTGAGGGGCATGATCTCCAGGATGTTGTGAAATGCATGATCTCCAGGATGTTGTGAGTGGCATGATCTCCAGGATGTTGTGAGTGGCATGATCTCCAGGATGTTGTGAGTGGCATGATCTCCAGGATGTTGTGAGTTGCATGATCTCCAGGATCTGGAGGGGGCATGATCTCCAGGATATTGTGAGTGGCATTATCTCCAGGATATTGTGAGTTGCATGATCTCCAGGATGTTGTGAGTTGCATGATCTCCAGGATGTTGTGAGTTGCATGATCTCCAGGATGTTGTGAGTTGCATGATCTCCAGGATGTTGTGAGTTGCATGATCTCCAGGATGTTGTGAGTTGCATGATCTCCAGGATGTTGTGAGGGGTATGATCTCCAGGATGTTGTGAGGGGTATGATCTCCAGGATGTTGTGAGGGGCGTGATCTCCAGGATGTTGAGTGGCATGATCTCCAGGATGTTGTGAGTTGCATGATCTCCAGGATGTTGTGAGTGGCATTATCTCCAGGATCTGGAGGGGGCATGATCTCCAGGATATTGTGAGTGGCATTATCTCCAGGATATTGTGAGTTGCATGATCTCCAGGATGTTGTAAGTTGCATGATCTCCAGGATGTTGTAAGTTGCATGATCTCCAGGATGTTGTAAGTTGCATGATCTCCAGGATCTGGAGGGGGCATGATCTCCAGGATATTGTGAGTGGCATTATCTCCAGGATATTGTGAGTTGCATGATCTCCAGGATGTTGTAAGTTGCATGATCTCCAGGATCTGGAGGGGGCATGATCTCCAGGATATTGTGAGTGGCATTATCTCCAGGATATTGTGAGTTGCATGATCTCCAGGATGTTGTGAATTGCATGATCTCCAGGATGTTGTGAGCTGCATGATCTCCAGGATGTTGTGAATGGAATGATCTCCAGGATGTTGTGAGTTGCATGATCTCCAGGATGTTGTGAATGGAATGATCTCCAGAATGTTGTGAGTTGCATGATCTCCAGGATGTTGTGAATGGAATGATCTCCAGGATGTTGTGAGCTGCATGATCTCCAGGATGTTGTGAATGGAATGATCTCCAGAATGTTGTGAGTTGCATGATCTCCAGGATGTTGTGAATTGCATGATCTCCAGGATGTTGTGAGAGGCATGATCTCCAGGATATTGTGAGTTGCATGATCTCGAGGATGTTGTGAGAGGCATGATATCCAGGATGTGAGTGGCATGATCTCCAGGATGTTGAGGGGCATGATCCAGGATGTTGTGAGCTGCATGATCTCCAGGATGTTGTGATGGGCATGATATCCAGTATGTTGTGATTTGCAAGATCTAAAGAATGTTATGAGTTGCATGATCTCCAGGATGTGAGTGGCATGATCTCCAGGATGTTGTGAGTTGCATGATCTCCCGGATGTTGTGAGTTGCATGATCTCCAGGATGTTGTGAGTTGCATGATTTCGAGGATGTTGTGAGTTGCATGATCTCCCGGATGTTATGAGTTGCATAATCTCCAGGATGTTATGAGTTGCATGATCTCCAGGATGTTGTGAGGGGCATGATCTCCAGGATGTTGTGAGTGACATGATCTCCAGGATGTTGAGGGGCATGATCCAGGATGTTGTGAGGGGCATGATCTCCAGGATGTTGTGAAATGCATGATATCCTGGATGTTGTGAGTTGCATGATCTCCAGGATGTTTTGAGGGGGCATGATCTCCAGGATGTTTTGAATTGCATGATCTCCAGGATGTTGTGAGTTGCATGATCTCCAGGATGTTGTGAGGGGCATGATCTCCAGGATGTTGTGATTTGCATGATCTCCAGGATGTTTTGAGTTGCATGGTCTCCAGGATATTGTGGGTTGCATGATCTCCAGGATATTGTGAGTGGCATGATCTCCAGGATGTTTTGAGTTGCATGATCTCCAGGATATATGTTGTGAGTGGCATGACCTCCAGGATGTTGAGAGTTGCATGATCTCCAGGATGTGAGTGGCATGATCTACAGAATGTTGTGAGCTGCATGATCTCCATGATGTTGTGAGTTGCATGATATTACAGCCCAAGAGTCCCAAAGGCCTGTTATCCTGGGTGTAAATGGAGCACAATAAACACAGCAGAAAAACTTTTGACTTGTACGTATTATCCTTCACCTAGTTAGAACAAATGTACACTATATACACTATGTACAACAACAGGTATTAGTGCACTCCACGGTAAGCAAGGTAGAATAGAAGCCACTAGAGAGCAGACCGTGTTTCAACCATCTCTAGAATGGGAATGACAAGGGCAGACAGGAGTGTGGTACCCACAACACCTCTGCGATTGCCGAAACCTTCTTCTCATTGGCTGGAACCTGGGTAATGATTGAACGATGGGGCCCCATCGTTAACCCTTAGCACCTGGTTCACTGGTTGGGGGAGATAGCCTTTCAATGAGGGTGTGTACATGCGCCGAAAAAAGGTTATGTACTCTTTGCATGCCACACCCTCACCCCGAGAGGGCTCAGGATTAGGCTCCCACCTCCCATTGGTAACCTGCCACCATGGCACCATTTAATGGGACCGCCTTTCCTCTCAACCATCCAACTCTTAGAGCTCAGCTTTATTCGCTACATAAAACCAAACTCTAAACTCAAAGCGAGACAGCAGACAGTAGGGCTAACATAGGTCCAAGACATGGGCGGACGGCAGCCCGCACCCCCTCACTAAAAACAAAAAAAAAAAAACCCACACAAGGGGAAAAAAAGAGCTAAAACAGGTTACCACAGGTCTCTAACACATCCTAACCTAAAATACTCTTGATAATGTATCTGCCAGGATGTTGTGAGGGGCATGATCTCCAGGATGTTGTGAGGGGCATTATCTCCAGGATGTTGTGAGGGGCATTATCTCCAGGACACAGAGAGGTATATATAGGTACAGAGTGAGGTGCAAAATATAATATAATCATTGTAGGTAATAGTTGTAGTATTAGTAGTACTTGTTTTGGTTGTAGTTGTAATATACTGTCGATAACTTTACCAGCAATATTACAAGTCACAGCCTCTCAACAATGAAAGAGCAGGTATGTAAAGAATTGTATAAGACACCGACAGGTTGATTAAGACACATGTGCAATAGTTGGGTATTTTCATTGTTGAAACGTTTCGCCTACATAGTAGGCTTCTTCAGCCAAATACCGAGGCAGCAGGTGTAGTAGTGAAACGATGATTATGTAGGAGATATCAGGTGGTCAGTCCCTCAGCCTGGAGTAGCGTTCAGCTTCATGGTCTGGAAAAATATGAAGCTGAAGCATGAGAATGGAGTCTTAAATACTCTCGAAGGTGAGGTGGAAGATCTCGAAGAAGTTGTAGGGGACTGGATTCACAAGCATTTAAGATTCCATTCTCACGTTTCAGCTTCATATCGTTCCAAACTATCGAGCTGAACTCTTCTCCAGGCTGACCACCTCGTATCTCCATGGTTGATGGACTGATTGCATTATCCTCATTTCACTTTTACATCTGCTGCCTCTTTATTTGACTGAAGAAGCCTACTGTGTAGACGAAACGTTTCATCAATTAAGATACCCAACTGTTGTACAAGTGTCTTAATCATTAAGGAGCACTTCTGTAGGACTACTGGCCCGAGCCGGTCAATTCTGACTCTTACTCATGTATTAGTCTAACCTATTTTTAAAGAAACACAACGTTTTAGCTTCACTGACGCTGCTCGGGAGTGTGTTCCTCTCAATATTACCAAATTAATGCTTTCCTACATGTTTTCTAAATATAAATTTTTCCAACTAGAGCCAACTGCTGCGAGGCCTGTCTTGGTTAGATATTTGTATACACATCAATCATATTATCCCTAATTCTATACCTTTCTAGAGAATGCAGATTCTGAGGCCTCGGTTTATCCTCGTAAGAAAGATTTATGATATATGGGCTCACTTCTGTCATACTTCTTTGTACGTTTTCCTGCTCATATATACGGTGTAATACGGTGACCAGAACTGTGCAGCATTATCTAAATGAGGTCTAACCAATGATATGTCATGTTGAAATATAAAATGACAACGCCTTTTATTAATGCTTTTTTGATATGAAGCCAAGAATTCTATTTGCTTTATTGCTAACACTTACTCACTGTTGTCTTGACTTTAGATCGCTGCTAACCAGAAGTCCTAAATACTTTTTCAGCAATCATAGTGATTAAGATATACATTATTTAGTTGATAAGTGTCAAGGTTACTTTCCTTTCAAACGCCTAATATTTTACATTTGTCTGTATTACACTGCATCTGCAACTTCTCCGGCCACTGCACCAGTCTATTCAGATCTTAGTGTAGAACACTAAGATCTGAATAGATTGGTGCAGTGGCTTGTTTCTGTGTGGTCGGCAGTTACTTATGCCGCTATACCTTCGGCAGTTGTCTGTGCCGCTCTATATTCCCTCATATATGTCGTTTATGTAAGCTGTGAACAAAAATGGGTCTAACACTGAACCAGGTGGGGCACCGCTTGTGACGAGCCCCTTTTCTGATTTCTTCCCATATATGCAAACTCTCTGTTGCCTATGTGTCAACTACTGCTCTATCCAGGAAAAAATATTTCTTCCTATTCTGTGTGTCTGTACTTTCTTCAACAATCACTGATGTGGAACTCTATCAGAAGTCTTACTGAAGACCATAGGTCCTGTCTCCTGTTTGGTACTATGCAAGTTTGCAAAGGTATGTTGAAGAGAATACCCAAAGGTTTGCTAAGTTCCTTTTTACATTCCTTAATAACCCTTGAGAACAGTTCATCAGGACCCAGAGATTTATTGGGTTTTAATCTATTTGTTTAAGGGCCATGTCACTAGTGACTTTAATCTTGCGTAACTTATTTTCGTCATGACCTACATAATTTTTTTCAGGAATTCCTCTAGCATCTTCCTTCGTAATCTTTATGCAGTCAGCAAATATCTTGATCAGCAAAGTATCTTGGTCCTTAGTCCTTATCCAAGAGTTTGTTACCTCTCGAACTGCTTTTTACAATGGTTTGTGGGTTTGCCCTAAACTTGCTGGAAAGACTTCAATCTGTACTGAATCGAGCAGCTAGAGTGGAATTTTAACTCCCAACTGGTGCTTCCACTAGTTCCTACATGTATGACCTGTAATGGCTCCCTGTTAAAGCAAGAACTGAATTTAAACAGGGTAAAGGAACCTTTGTATCTTGCTAATATGCTTGTACCTTCCACATCAAGCCAGGGAAGGTTTCTGCGAATTCCCACACACCCTTTTATAATGAGTCTCGTCTTGTTTAGGAAAAAATTAATAAGCAGAAAGAACATTTCCTCATATAATATCCAGATTATTTAGCAAGTCACCAGTGTCTCTTAGGAGTCAAGAATCTGTTCAATCTGACATAATTGAAAGCAAATATCTTTTCTAGAGCTTATGCTCTTGATAATCATTCTGTCACTCTCGAACATAAACTTAGATATTTCTTCTTCATCGTTGTTGTTGTATTTTTGTCTCGGTGTGCGAGCAACTGTGAATTACTTGAAACAACAAGAGTTCACGAATAAGTAAATGCCATATTGGTTTTATTATTTTTATCATTAAAATTATTTTCCTTCGATAAATATTGTCTTATTTATACATCCTTATATCCTTCCAGTATCTTTATGTCCCTTGCTATATATTTTAACATTGATTCCTTATGCTTAATCTGTGTGAATGTCATTTTCATTGGCCCATACAAACCTCTCTCATATTTTCCATACGTGTCATTCTTCCTTTAGGATTTTTTCTATTCATAATTTTATTTCCTTCTCGATACAGCCAAAACACAGTTTGTGTATTTTTCTCTCAACAGTTTCCCACAATAATTTACAAATTATGCAGTCTCATTTCTATTTTTTTGCTCAGTATTGGCTCTAGCAGTAAAATCTTAAGCCAATACCACCATCTAAGTGTGTTGTGTGTGTGTGTGTGTGTGTGTGTGTGTGTGTGTGTGTGTGTGTGTGTGTGTGTGTGTGTGTGTGTGTGTGTGTGTGTGTGTATGTGTGTGAGAGTGTGAGTGTGTACTCACCTACTTGTACTCACCTAGTTGAGGTTGCAGGGGTCGAGTCCAAGCTCCTGACCCCGCCTTTTCACTGGTCGCTACTAGGTCACTCTCCCTGAACCGTGAGCTTTATCATACCTCTGCTTAAAGCTATGTATTGATCCTGCCTCCACTACATCGCTTCCCAAACTATTCCACTTCCTGACTACTCTGTGGCTGAAGAAGTACTTCCTAGCATCCCTGTGATTCATCTGTGTCTTCAACTTCCAACTGTGTCCCTTTGTTGCTGTGTCCCATCTCTGGAACATCCTGCCTTTGTCCACCTTGTCAATTCTGTGTGTGTGTGTGTGTGTGTGTGTGTGTGTGTGTGTGTGTGTGTGTGTGTGTGTGTGTGTATGTGTGTGTGCCTCCTATACATCACTCTCCAGATTGTTCCACATCCTGACTGAAGAAATACTACCTGACATCCCTGTGACTCATCTGAATTTTCTTCTTACAGTTATGACCCCTTGTTGCTGTGTCCCTCTCTGAAACATCCTCTTCCTATCTACCTTGTCAATTCCTCTCAGTATTTTACATGTCGTGTCATGTCTCCCCTAACCCTTCTGTCCTCCAATGTCGTCAGGTTGATTTACCATATTCTCTCCTCATAGAACATACCCCTTAGCTCCGAGACTAGTCTTGTTACAAGCCTTTGCACATTCTCTAATTTCTTGACGTGCTTGACCTGTGTGGATTCTGTATTAGTACTGCATACTACAATATGGGCCTGACGTACGCGGTGTACAGTATCTTGAATGACTCCTTACTCAGGTGTCGAAACAGTATTCTTACGTTTGCCAGGTGCCCATATGTTGCAGCAGTTATTTAGTTGATTTGCGCCTCAGGAGATGTGATCGGTATGTTACTTACCCAAAGATCCCTTTCTTTGAGTGAGGTTTGTAGACTTTGGCCCTCTGTCCTGTACTGTGTCTGCGGTCTTCGTTGACCTTCCCCAGTTTTCATGACTTTGCACTTGGGGTTAAACTCTAGAAGCAAGTTGTTGGACCAAGCTTGTAGCCTGTCTAAATCCCTTTATAGACCTACCTGATCCTAATCCGTTTGAATTCTCAGCATTAGCTTCAAGTCGTCTGCAAACAGGACACCTCTGAATTTATCCATTTCATCAAGTCTTTCACATATACCAGAAACAGTACCGGCCCTAACAGTACTGTCCCTTGCGGAACGCCGCTTGTCTCATGCTCCCAGTTCTGACAACTCGTCACATATCACTCGTTGTTTCCTTCCTGTCAGGTATTCTCTGATCCATTACAATGCCTTTCCTGTTATTCCTGCCTGCTCCTTTAGCTTTTGCACTAATCTCATGTGGAACTGTGTCGAAAGCCGTTGTTACAGTCCAAGAAAATGCAATCTACTCACCCCTCTCTCTCCTGTCTTACTTCTGTCACCTTGTCGTAAAACTCAAGTAGATTTTGACGCAAGATTTCCCCCTCCATGAAACCGTCCTCGTTATCATATATAATCTAATTCCTTTCTAGGTGCTCCACAAGTTTTTTCTTGTGGTCACGTATCCCATTATTTAATATACTGTTTTCCCACCAGTTCTCTTTCCCACTGTTCGTCATGCAGGAAATTCCTCATACTTACATAATCCTCTCTTATGTAGTTTGGCTTCTCCCATCCTACTCGTTCTGCTTCACTTTGCACTTTTAACTTTACTATGTATTCGACGCTATTTTATTTATTTTTTTAAATTTCATCATATAGTTCTTGTACACAATACAGGAAGGAGTACTATCAAAAAAAATCCTACTTCCACTAAAATTTAAAAAACTATTGGTCATAACTGAGTTGTAATCTCTATTACAAACTACATTTATACAGATGTTGGCAGAGGAACTTGTATACGTAGTTTAGTGAAGTGACAGTTTTTCCCCCAATGTTCACTCTCAAGAGTGTACACGGAAGTGAAAGTGTGTAATAGGATGAAGCAGAATAGGAGTCACGGTAACAATAGCTTGACGGGCACACTGGATCAAACAACCAAGGCGGGTCATTTGTTTTTCTGATCCGTCCAATGTGGTGTCAGTAACAGAAGCTTGGCAGTAGCTTCGAATGACTGGGTTAACTGAGGTGTAGATAATATCACCCTAGCCATGATGTTGAAGTCTATGATGGAGTTCTGGAAAGAATAAAAGGCACAGTACCCTGACTGGAATAATGCAGGAAGAACCCACATAGTTGGACTGAAACGTCTTTATAAGTATCATTCTCTTATGTGCAGGTTGGTTGTGTAAGGAGCTCCAGGTTGAGGAGATATCGTCATAGAGAACACTAAGTAATAAATTTATAATTTAGCTATACAAATGGGTTCTGTTGGTACCCAAAAATCAGGTACTACTAAATAAAGCAGTGAATGATGAGAGGTTTCGTTCTCCCAGAGAGAATGTGATTCTCTTGTGATGACATCTAAAATGGTATCATCCAACAAAACAGTTATAGTACCAGACTCATGATACTCTAATACCACCGAGGTAAAAGACAATGTGGGAGTCATCCGGTTTATTTAATGAGATTTTAACTTTGTTAACAGTCCCACCTCGTCCATCTTCAGCATATGAGTGCAAGGTTTATATTGAAAGTTAAGACACTTGTGCAACATCTGGTTATCAGATGTTGCACAAGTGTCTTAACTTTCATCTTGTCTGTATTGTATACCTGTCTTGCACAAGGTTTATATTCAACGGTTGTACTGAGCATCGCTACATGGAGTTCCTCTTCTCTTAGCTGCGTGCAATTGGGATCAGCGGAGTGAAAAACGGAGTGGAAAACGTACAGAGGAGGATGACAAAGATGATCCCATGTATCAGAAATCTTCCCTATGAAGATAGACTGAGGGCCCTGAATCTGCACTCTCTCGAAAGGCGTAGAATTAGGGGGGATATGATCGAGGTGTATAAATGGAAAACAGGAATAAATAAAGGGGATGTAAATAGCGTGCTGAAAATTTCCAGCCAAGACAGGACTCGCAGCAATGGTTTCAAGTTGGAAAAATTCAGATTCAGGAAGGATATAGGGAATTACTGGTTTAGTAATAGAGTTGTGGATGAGTGGAACAAACTCCCGAGTACAGTTATTGAGGCTAAAACGTTGTGAAGTTTTAAAAATAGGTTAGATAAATACATGAGTGGGTGTGGGTGGGTGTGAGTTGGACCTGACTAGCTTGTACTGCTGGGTCTGGTGCAGTGCTCCATCCTTGAGTGGAGGTGACCAGACTGGGTGGGTCATTGGGCTAATCCGGGGGGGATGGTCATTGGTCTAATCCGGGGAGGGACATGGACCTGCTCCGCTTGGGTCAGTAGGCCTGTTGCAGTGTTCCTTCTTTCTTATGTTCTTATGAAAATTGCCTTTATGGTAATCATCAACAGATGAAGCAGTCTGACTTCGGTGACTCAGCTGGATTTGATTTCGGGGATATAGCGTGACTCTTACTGGATATACTACGGATCGCCTCTGCAGACTGTACACTTGAGGTGACAGTCGGTGTTGGCAGAACAGTGCTTTGAGGCTCAAGTGATTGGGGAGCATTCTCGTCACAACTTCGCAAAATGATAACAGCCAAAGCTGATGCTAGGTAAGGAACTTGAATGAGTGTGACAGTGAAGGATGTAAATGCAGCAGTCTCCCCATCCTTTTTGGGGTGCAGCAGGAACAGCAGCTGTTTGTCGAGGGAGAATATTTAGCTTTCATTAAGTCAGGTACGATTATTTATATAAAAACATCATTGCATGTTTGAAAGCCTGTGTTGTACACATGAGGTCGCAGTCGGTATTGGTTGAGTATAGAGTGAGGCTCAAGTGTTCATGTCAGGAGATAAGCCGAAAGAGTTTTCTCTCACCATCCATTCTTGAACCATCATCTGATGAAAATGGGTGGCTGCATCCAAGGATGTGGCGAGAGGCACCCCGCTATTAAGAGTTACCTAAGGGTCAAGTGACTGAGTAATGTTTATGTCCGAGGATAGACAGAGAGAACCTTCTTTCTGCTTCTTTCCCCCGAGTCACTGGTGCAGATCATCGGGAAGTATAGCTGAAGTTAGTAGTCACTCAATTGTAGACAGGTAGTAGCCACAGCTGATGCCAGGCTGGGATGATGGAATCAGAGAGGCAGGAAGTGTAATCGAAGCACCTACATGCTGCCCAATCGTTTGGAGTGTGTTTGTACTCGATTGTGGTTGAAGGGGTCGATTCACAGCTCCTGGCCCCGCCCCTTCACTGGTCGCTACTAGGTCAGTCTCCCTGTTCCATGAGCTTTATCATATCTCTTCTTAAAGATATGCATGGATCCTGCCTCCCCTACATAACTTTCCAGACTAGTCCACTTAATGACAACTCTGTGACTGAAGAAATACTTCCTAATATCCCTGTGACTCATCTAAGTCTTCAACTTCCAATTGTGACCCCTTGTTTCTGTGTCTCATCTATGGAACATCCTGTCTCTGTACATCTTAACATCTTGTAGTGTGTGTATGTGTGTGTACTCACCTAGTTGAGGTTGCAGGGGTCGAGTGTGTGTGTGTGTGTGTGTGTGTATTTTGTTATTCTCGGGTCCAAAGATTTTGACGGGGTAGAGGTGGGATGGAATACTGTAGCATCAGGTGGCTATGTTGTTGGCAGATGAATCTGTGGAGAGAGAGAGAGAGAGAGAGAGAGGCAAAACATAAAAAAATTAAATATTATAACCGGCATGTTGTCTCATTAGCAAAACACATTCGGTATATATATTACAGCTTAACACACTACCAGAAAACGTATAGCTAAACTTGAGCCTGGCAGCTACAGTATTAACTAGTCTCCATTGCTAGTTGCTCCGTAAATGTACTTATCTCCTGTTACGTTATCTTAATGAGCAATAAATCTACTCGGATATTTTTTTTTTGTATCTGAATGAATTCAGATTCTTTGTTTCTCCCCTAATAACATTTCTAATGTTTGACAAAGACATACAGAATTTATATTCAAAGCTTCCTCCAATGTAATTTTAATGGCTAATTTATCAGCTACAACTTATTGGAGTAATTCACTGTGTGAATGAATGCATAACATTTTGCACTAAATCCTCTCTCTCTCTCCAAGTTCTTTAATATTTATACTTGGCTTCTGCATAGTTCATGTTTTTAGTCGTTATGTAGACAGCCTGTACTGTCTGCACAGACAGCCCATGCTGTCTGCCAGCTTAGTTCATATTTCGCGCCACTCAAGTGCTGCCATCTATAGGCCTTGCCACTTCAGTATGCCCAGACTTGCCTCACCCTCACTCACACAGCGGCCTGGCATCAAGACACAAGGCCTCCCAGCTCTCTCTCGTGGGCATGGCCCTGCCCGGGCCATGGGCACAAACACACAAGCCTGTGTAACCCACCACTACTTAACAATAAACTAAGAAGCCTCCGAAGAAGTATATCATTTAACTACCCGCTCTACAGCTACCAAACAAGTCCTTTATATTGGTACCAGCGGTGGTCGCAGCGTTGTGTTTACCCTGGAGAGAGGAAGGAGAGGTATGAAGTCACCTTCACTTCATCACCCTACACAAGAAGCATCCGTCTCTCAACGAGTTATCCTGATGTCGTGTCTGCACGTTTGAGCATCCAGACACAGGTACAAGCAGGATCCAGCCGAAATTTATCGAAATTCTCCGAGAATTGTGAGTGGCGTCACAGTGACCCCACGCTACAGCGTCCCAGTGACTCCACGCCACAGCGTCCCACGCTGTTTCTCAAGTCACGTGTTCAGCGTCACTTGTATGTTGCTGTTGTTGTTCAGCTCAGCACAGCTGTTTCAGCAAGCCAGAGTTTTGTGGTGATTTCTGCGTCCAGTGTGAGCTTCTCCACGTATTTGTGGGTGGGGGAGGAGAGGAGAGGAAGTGGCTGTTCCTCACCTTGCCCATGCTCGCCCTCCTCACGCTCACCCGTCTACCATACACCACTCACCACTGCCCACTCCCTCTGCTGTGTTTTCTGCTGTTTTTCGTATGAATTCATTGCCAGTGCTGTGTATCCGAGTGCCCGAGGCCACTCGAAGCTACGTGGATTACGACGTCACGTGGGTGTGGGCGATCACGTAGACCTACAAAGCCACGTGAGTTACCATATGTCCCCAGGCCTCATGCTGTGGTCTGCTGCCCGCATCACATCGACGACGCCACCCACGATGCTGCCCGACTTCATGACGTCACGATGTCTGCTGACGTCACCTCACGATGTCTGCTGACGTACCTCACGATGTCTGCTGACGTCACCTCACGATGTCTGCCTGACGTCACCTCGAGATGCTGACGTCACACGATGTCTGCTGACGTCACGATGTCTGCTGACGTCACCTCACGATGTCTGCCTGACGTCACCTCGAGATGTCTGTTGACGTCACTGCTGCTGACGTCACCTTGCGACATCACGCCTGACATCACATGATGTCACATCGAGTGTTCTAGTAATTATTTCAGTATTGTCGAGAAGATTGAGAGAAAATATATGTCGTGTGTTAATTAATTCCTCTCAGTCAGTGTTCTCACATTTTAGTATGTCTTAGTCAGTTTTATGCGCAGAAAAGCATCATTTGCTAGTTAAGCCATGTTGTACCGTATGTACAGCGGTGTGTTTTTAAAGTTCCGTGTGTCCAGTGAGGTCTGTGGTCAGACCCTTGAATTGTACCACTAAGTCACCCGCCTGACCAGTGTTTGACAGCTGATTTCTCAGCCCTGAGCGTATGAGCCCCCTTGTACAGAAAGCTTTTATGCTCGTCGCTCGTGATGTTCTGTAGAATCGTACCTGCTACGATTCCCATCGAGATTTGTTTCACTTCACCTCCAGACCTTCAGAGTGCAGTTATATGTAGAGAAACAAGTCTGGGGACGCTTAGACTAACCTCTGCTATAACTCCAGCTGTCGAGAGATGATACTCGTCAAGCCGCAGCCAGCCCTGTCGGCAGGCGCTGTGTCAGCCTCGTGTCACAAGCTTCAGTGAGCAGCCTGCACAAAGAAGATGTCACTTTGACTGCTAGCTCGCTCACTGCAGTCTGGTGTATGATGTTACGACTCCCAGATGTTTCGCCCAGTCGTCTCTGCCACGACTCGCTCCACAACTCGCTCCACGATCGCCGGCAGTGACAGCCCAGCGACAGTACCAGTCGAGAAGTGTCCTCCTGAGTCGCTTGTCAGAAGTCCTGCCCAGTGGCCGAGTTTTGTCGACGCCTCACTCGAGGGCACCAGCATGTCGTGCCCCAGGTTGAGTGAAAACCTGCAGCGACTCCTACGATGTCTGCTTCACCGTTCCAGAGGAGACCGTACCCTGTTACGTCACAGCTCAGCCGCAGCGATGTCTCCCGTGTTGCAGTACCTGTCCAGACGCAGGAAGGCGTGCAGTGATGCCCTTCGACGCTCACTGCCTATGACCACGATGTTTAGCACACCCCACGTTTTTTTCTTCCCTCCCTGTAGGAAGTTTTTTTTTTTCATGTCCATATGTATATATATGTTTTTATTTTGTGTTCTGTGCCCTGTTCCTACGAGAGAGAGACCGAGTTTCTTTTACTACCAGTATTGTCGCGTCGGGACGACGCGCGGTAGGTGGCCGAGCGTATGTAGACAGCCTGTACTGTCTGCACAGACAGCCCATGCTGTCTGCCAGCTTAGTTCATATTTCGCGCCACTCAAGTGCTGCCATCTATAGGCCTTGCCACTTCAGTATGCCCAGACTTGCCTCACCCTCACTCACACAGCGGCCTGGCATCAAGACACAAGGCCTCCCAGCTCTCTCTCGTGGGCATGGCCCTGCCCGGGCCATGGGCACAAACACACAAGCCTGTGTAACCCACCACTACTTAACAATAAACTAAGAAGCCTCCGAAGAAGTATATCATTTAACTACCCGCTCTACAGCTACCAAACAAGTCCTTTATAGTTATGTAAGTCTTTAAGTCACGTGTTCTCTCTAGGCTGGAATACTGCTGTACACTAATGGCCCTTTCAATGCAGGCGTGCAGATCTGTAGAATATACAAAGAACTTTTCTGCACGTATAGGCACAATTAAACACCTCAATTACTGGGACCGTTTGAAGTCCCTTGACTTGAACTCCTTTGAACGCAGGCGAGAAAGATACATCATAATTTACACCTGGGAAATCCTAGAGGGGTTAGCCCTTCTAAGCAAAAGACTCGGCAGGAGGTGCAACATCCTTCTCCAGTGAAAAGTATAGGTGCGGTAAGTACACTCAGTGATAACACTTATCAAATACTGTTCAGCTGCCTCCCAGATACTTAAGAGGAATTATCTACAGACCCCTGGTTGTCATTAAGAGGGAACTGGACAGATACCTGAAGTCAATTCATGATCAGCTGGGCTTTGGTTCCTATACGGAATTGCTTACGGCCAGCAGTAACAGTCTGGTTGATCAGGCCCTGATCCAGCGCGAAGCCTGGTCATGGACCGGGCAGCGATGGCGTTGACCTACGGAACACCTTTAAGGTAGACTCCAGGTAGTGATGACACTGAAACAGTAATGGTAAAGGGGGGTTACTCTCAGTATCAAAAGTTAACTTTATTGCCACTAGAACTGCAAACATATCAATACACAAACAACCCGCGCATTGAAGACAGGAGCTTACGAAGACGTTTCGGTCCGACTTGGACCATTTATAAAGTCACGTTATTCTACCGTTTTGCTCTTTAAACATATCAGCTTATGAAGAAACTGAGTTCTTAACTTTTAAGTTTAATTCAATATGTTTGTTATTATTTTTATCTAAAAAAGTAGCAACCTGTGCAGTGAGCATGTTTATATCCGTCGGTGAATATAATTTGTGATATTTTATTACAAACTGAGGATAAGGTGAAGACCTCACAAGCCAGGACCGAGCTTATTAAAGGTACTGAAGTCACAAGCCAGGCAGGAGCTTAGTCAAGGTACTGAAGTCACAAGCCAGCAAAGAGCTTAGTCTAGGTACTAAAGTAACAAGCCAGCAAGGTGCTTAGTCAAGTATTGAAGTCACTAGCCAGCAGCAAGCTTAGTCAAGGTACTGAAGTCACTAGCCAGCAGCAAGCTTAGTCAACGTGTGGGGAAATTCGTGATTACACAGAACTGTTATGCCCACCCCCAGTGCTTGGAATGTAGGGAAGAGGGGGGGGAGGGTTAAGGAAGATGACAAGCGAGGTGGCAATTCTGTAAATACTTAATTCTATTAATTTCGTAACTCCTTAGGCTAATTATGCACTACAGTGACTACTCACTACTACACATATTTAGGCTAAGTTAAATATAGTTGTTAGCTACTGTAGTATTTATATTTCCCATATATTAATTGAGCTATAAGCACCTTCAGCCAGTGAGTTTCAGCGCCGGCTGGCTGGGCTGAGGAGTCAGTCAGCACAAAGGTAGTGACCGAGAAACACAAATCCCCGACCGTGCGTGGTGGATGACTAATCGTATTATATTACGTGCCCCCTGCAGCGTACCGGCATCCTCGGCAACTGGAGCAGGCACCTGAAACGCACTCAACAGGTATTTTGTAGACTGTATGCAAGTGTGGGGAGTGGCCATCCACAACCAGAGATTACCTTCGCAGCTGCCTATCACACACTGCCTACTGTGGAGAGTAAAGGTTAGTACACATTGATTGGAGTTACCCTGGAGTGGAGCGGCAGGCTCCAGGCTGAATTTCATGACTGAAACAGGGAACACACACACTGTCTTTATTCCACACATAAGGTACAGAAGTCACAAGCCAGTAAGGAGCTTAGTAAAGGTACTGAAGTTACAAGCCAGCAAGAAGCGGGTTTGTGATCATGCCAGCAGCATGATCACATGGAGTTGTGGAATTTATTTAAAGTACCAGAATTACATGGTTCCCTTTTAATTCTTCCTTGGAGTCACACTAAAAAATCCACTAGGGAACTTGTTTTATTACTATGTAAGGAGAAAATCACTAATGGAGACACAGTACATTTATAAATATCTCACTAGTAATATTTTTACTTTACTGACGAACTGTTCAGAATAACAATGACTAACAAACACCATAACCATGGTTCCAGAAGGTTACTATCTGGAAGCCTCTCCCGGAACAGATATAAAAAAGTACATGGTTATAACAAAAAAAAAGAATGTAATAGAACCATTTATACCCGTCTTTCATCACATTAAAGCAACCTGACCTTTTAAAACACTCACTTCAATGAAAGGCTACTATCTCTTGGTAATATATTGTCTCGTATTATATGCTGAATCTTCCTACACCGAAATATCTCATAGTCAACAACTCGGTTGTAAATGATTATTGCCACATCGCTCTGTAGGGAGGTATTGGTGGATCTACTCGATATTTACGCTTTCACCAATTATAGTGAACACACGAGTTTATAATTAATGTGCATCATATGTAACTAACTGGATGTCAACAATAACGAGACGTGTTAATATCACGAAGCTTCAGCTGTTTGTAGTATTTCTGGGATTTAGTCTGGATAGACACACGACAGGGACCCATTGTTTTAAGCGAGTCATGCACACACCGTCAACATCACGCTTCAAGGTTTATCGGTTTAACACTAAATCGCGACACTATACGACCATTAACTTGTAACCTGCTGACCCAGTTCTCTGACTGTCCTCTGGACCCCTTTACACTAGGTGCCAAACAATCGACATCGGTATCGTGGGGTATTGACCATTTTTACAGTATCAGTGTGGGAAAAAACGGCCGATTCCAACTGAATTTTTTTAAATATTGATGTTACATGTGCGCTTAAAAACATATACATTAGCACTCTACCTCACGATTGTGAGAGTTACACACACACATGCACACGCGCTCACTATCGACAAGTGTCTTTGACAACTAGTAAATAACAAGACACAAATAACCCGCACATAAAAGAGAGAAGCTTACGACGACGTTTCGGTCCGACTTGGACTATTTACAAAGTCACAGTGTGACTTTGTAAATGGTCCAAGTCGGACCCAAACGTCGTCGTAAGCTTCTCTCTTTTATGTGCGGGTTATTTGTGTATCGTTCCAGTCACGGTATTGTGCCTTTTTTTGTTATTTTAAATAACAAGAGGCCAAGTAATGAGTAATTGCATTATC
The DNA here is from genome assembly GCF_038502225.1 of Cherax quadricarinatus. Taxonomy (NCBI): domain Eukaryota; kingdom Metazoa; phylum Arthropoda; class Malacostraca; order Decapoda; family Parastacidae; genus Cherax; species Cherax quadricarinatus. The sequence continues at coordinate 16,975,788 of NC_091364.1, read as the reverse complement.
ATCATCTCAGAGAAATTAAGTTATTTAATTAACGCTCCTTGTTTTATTTAATATCCTTTGAACAATAAGTCTTCCCTTATGTTTTGAACATAGTCATTTTAATATTGAAAACAAAAAATATAGGAAAAATATCTGTATCGGCATTGCCCGTCCACACGCAGCTGGGAAACATACTGACTGAAAAAGTAAATGAAGGTTCCACTATCCTAGACACAACTTGCTACTTTTTGGTAATGTTTGTGTAGCTGTGCAGGAAAGAGCTGGCAAGTAGCTAGTCTCGACGATCATTAAATCATAGAGGTTTTCCCATAGCTGACTACTTCATTTGCCTTCCCCATCAACACCAAAAGGGGAGAGGCCGACCCCCCCCCCCCGAATCGTTGCCATGTTGGTGAGCAAGAATATTGAAGTGTGAAACACAGTGGGGACAATCAGTATCAGCAGCGAAGCTACAGTTGCCCCCAGGGATACAGACATTGATCAAGCTACTTAGAGAAAAACACCCTGCCAGGGAAACCAGGGGCACCAACAGTTTTAGCACCACTTTTCCCACTGTGGAACAACTGTTCGTGCAAAATTCATACTTTTACATTGTTATTATTTCTTTCATGTCTGGCTCTGCTAGAGACTACACTGGAATAAGACTCCCGTTCTCGAAAAGATTGCAGACACTGCTATCAAAGATCACAATATTCGTTAACACATCTTTTCTAGTCTGAAATGATTCCAAACGAAACTAAGCCTTTCTTATTTTGTGAATCTCTTTATGCCCTTAGAAAGAAAGATGAAGGAATTAAGCCAATTGCCGTGGGTAACACACTTCGCCACCTCGTTTTCTAAGCTGTTCTCCGAAGTATTCCCACAAAGCGACCATAATGCTTCAAGCAGTCGAGCTTGGCTTTGGGACCCCTCAAGGGAGGTTCCTTGACGCTGGTGAGGGGCTCTTGATCTAGGGAATTGGATCTGTGCTCCAGTTCCCTGAATTGTCTCAATACCATCCATCTCCCCCACATGCGCTGTATAACCCTATGGGTTTAGTGCTTCCCTGTGATTATAATAATAATTGGCTTTGGGGTTCCTCTTTTGTCATGTGCCGTGAGATTGTCTCAACGATCTTGCCAGCGATTGACAGAACTGAGACTGGTCTGTAGCTGCTGATTTAAGCTCTGCTCTTCGTTTTGTAAACAGGGATTGCATTTGCCTCTTTCTACAGAGAAAGGTGTTTACACTGTGCTGGGTGGTGCTGATAGATGAGAGTTAGAGGTGACTCTAGCTGATCTGCCTTATCTGGCTCCACAGCCTTCATCCTGACAACTTTGACACAAAGGACGTTTCCTTGCTGGATCAGGAGTCTACATCTTTGCAGCAAAGTGTTCGGCAAAGTGGGTAGCTTTCTTTTGACTGATAGTAAAGAGGGTCCGATTTAGAGGTGGAATTTCATCATGTCGGTCATTGGCCAAGAACCACGTGATTTTAGAGCTCACACTACCTGACGCCAGTTCTGTTTTTGTGTCAACCACCCATCTCGAGCTGTCTCATTTTTTGACGTCTATTTGTCAACAGGATTACCTGTACAGGATCCTGATATAAAAAGTTGGATGCCTCTTACACCATCTCCATACCTTGTACTTAGCAGTATCAGCGTGTCGACAACGAAAGCCGAACCAAGACTGATCTGAAGGCTTCGTTACATACTGCTATTGAGGGATGTATATAACACTTGTCTGCATTTGGAATGTTTTTAATTTTTATTTTTATTCATGGTTGCTGTCTTACATATTCTTGGGCTGCTGATTTTAAATATCTAAACTATTTTGCTCTATCACGTAAGGATTTTCAATAAAATACAAATTAATGATAAAAAATACGAATTCTTAATAAATCATGATCAGCAGTAATCTGCCATCATGCTGACATTCCATTTGCCCTGGTATCGAGTTCCCATGGTGCAAATATGCTGATGGAACCGTTCTCCTTGTTACTGTAGTCCTCTTCAATGGAGGCTCCTTGCTGTGGCTAAGAAGCTCTTGGTCTAAGGAATTAAACCCTTTGGTCTCCTTCCTCAGACCGAGTCTAAGTACCCCCTCAATCCTCCCTTCCCTATCCCATCTTCCCCATCCCCCATTGTTTCCCTTTCCTCCCCCTCCCAAACCTCCCCTTTCTCCATCCCATTTGTAGTCTCTGGGGCCCTCCCCTCTGTACTCACCTAATTGTACTCACCTAATTGTGGTTCCCGAGATCGAGACTCGGCTCCTGACCCCGCCTCTTCACTGATCGCTACTAGGTCCTCTCCTCTCTCTGCTTCCTGAGCTTTGTCATACCTCTTCTTAAAACTATGTATGGTTTCTGCCTCCACTACTTCACTTGCTAGGCTATTCCACTTCCTGACGACTCTGAAGAAATACTTCCTAACGTCCCTGTGACTCGTCTGAGTCTAAAGCTTCCAGTTGTGACCCCTTGTTTCTGTGTCCCCTCTCTGGAACATCCTATCTCTGTCCACCTTGTCTATTCCCCGCATTATCTTGTATGTCGTTATCATGTCTCCCCTGACCCTTCTGTCCTCCAGTGTCGTCAGTCCGATTTCCCTCAACCTTTCCTCGTACGACATTCCTCTGAGCTCTGGGACTAGCCTTGTTGCAAACCTTTGAACTTTCTCTAACTTCTTGACGTGCTTGACCAGGTGTGGGTTCCAGACTGGTGCTGCATACTCCAGTGTGGGCCTAACATACACAGTGTACAGTGTCTTGAACGATTCCTTATTAAGGTATCGGAACGCCATTTTCAGGTTTGCCAGGCGCCCGTATGCTGCAGCAGTCATTTGGTTGATGTGTGCCTCTGGTGACGTGTTCGGTGTTATGGTCACCCCAAGGTCTTTCTCCCTGAGTGAGGTCTGTAGTCTTTGTCCACCTAGCCTATACTCGGTCTGCGGTCTTCTTTGCCCCTCCCCAATCTTCATGACTTTGCATTTGGCAGGATTGAATTCGAGAAGCCAGTTTCTGGGCCACATGTCCAGCCTGTCCAGGTCTCTTTGCAGTCCTGCCTCATCCTCATCCAATTTAATTCTTCTCATCAGATTCACATCATCTGCGAATAGGGTTTGTAGGGAGAGGGAAGTGTGCTGGGGTTCATCCCACTCCTTAGGGTCCCTCGGGTGTGGTGTAGTTTGCAATGGAATCTGAATTGTCTGAAGGTGCCCCGTTTCTTTCCAGATTTCCAAGAAGTGGGTGGGGTGTCTTGCAGACGATGGGTGTATCTCTAGGGGCTGCCTGTCGATTCTGGGAGGTGACAACCGAAAGAGCGTATGCGTTGTGGCAGGTTTCTTACCGCCCTTTCTTTTGTCCGCCGAGGTGGCTCGGTAGATGTGAAGTTGCTATCCCGGAGTGCTGCTTTACTGGCATGAAGGGTAGGATATGGCATGGGTTCCACGCTGCATCTACACTGCTTGTGGGCTCAAGGCCCTCTCGGATGAGGGGAAGAACTTAGGCCATTCCATGCCTTCTAGTGACTGTCCCTCTGCTGTCCCTCTTTTTTTTCTTTTTTTTTTCTTTAAAATAACAGAAAAGAAGCACCAATATCATGGAGTCTTCGTTCTGTGATAACCCTCCTCCTCCCAGGCCCCTTTCTGTTCCCACATCCTGTTCTGACTGGGCTTCGTCATTGGACCATTTTCTAGACTTCTCATACCCCTGTACCTTCTGCTGGTGACGCTTTGTCACCTGCTTCAAATGCTGAGGCACCACCCATTTCTGTTACTTCCCCTGCCTCTTGCATGCCTTTAACAATGAGTCTGGCTTTCCTGAATACAGTGCAATGGTTTTTGGCTCGCCCACCTCCCTCAGGTCGAACCGCCTGGGGTACTACTACTAAACATTCTAGACCATATACTGACGAAGATTTTTCGATGTTTACCCAAAAACGACCTACGCGACACCTATTTCCTTTGTGCACCATGTTTACAAGTACACAGTAGACTAAATTCTTTTCCCTACAACCAAGATCTCCAACTGATTATCTTTCTGACTATAGTATTGGTAAAGCTCTAAAAGAGCTTAACCAAAATATATCCTTTGACACTCTTGGAAGTGGTATGCACATCGTTACAATTCAGAATTCGGAACACGCTCATGACCTTTCCCATATAACTTCTATAGATAACATTCCAGTCACAGTTCGTAAGCACTCTACTTTCAATTCTTGCAGTGGTACGGTGGTTTTTACCACATACCATTATACAGAGTGATTTTCTGTTTTGGGGAGATATTTTAGAACAATTAGCTCTTCAGGACCTTCCTATTCTCAAAGTGGATACATATGCCCTGCCAGCTCGCTGGCGGAGGCGCTTTCCCAGTAACATCGTCCGTTTAACCTTCGACTGCAGTGAACTCCCGTCGTCCGTTTATATAGAAGGCCATCGCCTAGAGGTCTGTAAAGTAGTCCCTACTCTTCAACAATGTCGAAATAGCTGCCCATTAAATTCTGCAGATCTGTGGTGGAGTGCCCAGTCTGCAGTGCCGCTGATCATGCAGATACATCTTGCAGTCTTCCCCTCTCTTGTCTCAATTGCAATGAATCTCATACTTCTTTTTCCCACAGTTAAGTCTTAATGAACGAGAAATCCGTGGTCTTCAGGAGAGTGAAGGCCTTACTTGCGCTATGGCTGTCTCCCGGCTCTGTCTTCAGGGGAATCTTCCTCATATCCCTTATTCGCGAGTAACTAGGAGGCCTCCAACCTTGGCGGTCCCCCCACCTACCAGCTCTTCCAGTGTAGTGTCTTCCGGAGTCACCCCCATCTCTAATTCATTTGCAGTTTTACCCTCTGAAACCCCAACCTCCTTACCTATTCCCACTTCTACTTCTTTTTGCCTGCTAGTTTCTTAGTCTACAAGGCCTTGTATGCCTGCATCCTCTTCGCATCTATCACCTGCGAAGTTAAACCTGTCTCATAAACCCAAGTCTCTTTGCATTTCTCTGGTGCTAACAATTCCCCAACAGTTTTCCTTTTCGGCCTCAGTGCCTGGTTATCATCCCTTTTCTAACTCTCACACGAAGGTGGAGGTTCAATCCCCCCCCTCGTGTGGTCCCCTCTTCTGTTCCCGTTACTTACCAACCTCCTTCCTCTCCTGTTCCACAGCAGGACTCTTGTGCTCCCACAAGCACATCTCCCCAGGCTCATACTCCCCTTCCCTCTCAGACCTCTTTGGTTCCCTCTATAGTCTCCTCGATCTCGCCTGTCTACCTCACCTGTCTCTGAAATCATGGTATCGGCATCTTCTTTATCCGCTGAGACACTTGATGCTATCTCCAACTATATGGTGGAGACGAAACCCTTGATGGACACCGACGCACCTCCTTCTACCCCTTCTTTCTCACGACCCTCACAACAATCTTTTCCTTTGCAACATTCTGATTCCTCCTTGCTTACATGCTTACTATTGCCCTCACACGTTGACTTCACTGACCCTAATAGCCCATAGATTTTATCGCTTCTTGGTAGCATATCTATCTTTGTAAATAATGTCTTATTGAGAACCATACCACGGACGGGGATGGAACCCGCGATCAGAGAGTCTCAAAACTCGTGTCAATACGATTTCGTGAGTCATGTCTTATTTACAATGGAATATACATGGCCTCAGGGGAAATTGGGGAGAGCTCTAAGTGTTGCTCTCCCAGTTTTCCCCTCTGTGTCGGGGTACAAGAGCCCAAAATTCGTTCAGCTGTTATTGGTCCCATATCGGGCTATGTGCTGTTACATTCTTCTGATCCTTTTTCTGACGAATCATATAATGAGAGTGCACTTTTTGTGTGCGTTGGTATACCGTATCAATAAGTTTTTGTTCATTCTCTGCTGCATTATACTTCGGCTCGTATTTATTTGCACAGTTTGCTCTCTATATCTTTCCCCCTTCCGTACATTCTCGGATATTGCGTTTTTGATCTCTACCACCGCCCATCTTGTTAGGTGATTTTAACGCTCACCATCTGTGGGGAGGGTCCTACTGTGATTCTCGTGGTGATCAGTTGGAGACTTCTCACTTCTCATTCTCTTCATGATTTTGACTCTGGCACTCGGTCTCTCTCTTGCATTGATCTTTCTTTTTGTTCCTCGTCAATTGCACTTGATTACACTTGGTCTCTTCTCCCGGGTTTACACGACAGTGATCACTTTCCTATTCTTTCTTCTACTATGCATTCCCGACCACCTCGTAGCCCTCGTTGGAAATTTGCACGAGCGAATTGGGACTTATACACTCATCTTACCACTTTTTGTGGGGACCCTCTTTCGTCCTTTATTGATGAGCTAGTACACCAGTTTTCGACCTTAGTTTTGAATGTGGCATCATGTTCTGCTGCTCAAACCTGAGGCAGGCATTCTCAGATATGCGTTCCTTTGTGGTCTCCTGCGTGTTCCCGTGCAGTGCGTTTGTAACGTGTTGCATGGGGCTGTTATCGATGTAATAGGACCTCATTTCGTCCTTTGCGTTTTAAGCTGGCAAGGACATTTGCTCGCTGCATCATACGCGACACTAAACGCACTTGTTGGCAAGACTACATGTCTATCATTACCTCGTCTTCCCCTATAAGTTCGGTTAGAAAGAAGGTACGGAAGTTGTGTGGCAAGTACACTCCAGAGCCAGCTCCCGTTTTGAGGGTTGCTGGTGTTAGTGTTGTGGAACCTCTTGAAGTAGTTACAGAAATCGGGAACTATCTTGTCCGTGTCTCCCAAGGGCTTCACTTTTGTCCCTCTTTTTTTGCGTCTAAGTCTACCAAGGAGTAATTGCCCGTGGATTTCTCCTCTAGTGGAAAGGAGCTTTATAACTTACCTTTCACTCTCTTAGAGCTAGAGTCCATGCTTTCCGCCTGCCAGTCATCGGCAGCTGGGCCTGATGATATTCATATTAGTATGCTACAACATCTGCATTCTACAGCCCTTAGTCCTTTTGCGTCTTTTTAATCTTATTTTGACGCGAGGGGTTCTCCCTCAACGTTGGAAATCTGCCTTTGTACTACCGTTTCGCAAACCAGGCACCTCGGGGCTTGACACCTCTCGCTATCCTCCCATTGCTCTGACCAGTGTAGTCTGCAAGGTGATGGAACGATTGGTGAATAGAAGTCTGATGTGGTATTTGGAGACTCAAAATAATCTTTCTCTCACTTTCTCCTTTCGCAAGGGCCGCTCTACTTTGGACCCCTTGCTCCACTTAGATAAGTATGTACAAAATACCTTTGCTAACATGCACACCATCCTAGCAGTCTTTTTTGATCTTGAGAAGGTATATGACACCACTTGGAGGGAAAGCATTTTACCCCAAGCCCACTCTTTAGGTCTCTGCGGTAATCTACCAACCATCCTTGCTGCTTTCTTATGTGACAGACATTTTAGCGTTCGCGTTGGCGCCTCGCTTTTCTGAGACTTTGTTCAGGCCGAGGGTGTCCCACAAGGTTGTCCTTAGCACTACCCTTTTTCTCTTGGCTATAAATCCCCTACTTTCCTTTCTTCCATCGCATATTTGGTCATCACTTTATGTGGATGACTTTGCTATAGCTTACACAGGCGCTGACTGTCACCTGGTAGCGGCTTTCCTTTAGGATGCGATTAACCGGGCTTCCCATTGGGTCACTGCTCATGGATTTAAATTTCATAGTGCAAAAACCCATTTCATTACCTTTACTAGACGTCCTCTTGTCCCAAATATTCCATTGTATTTATACGCCTCACGTATTCCAGAATGTGATGAGGTCAAGTTTCTTGGCCTTCTCTTCGATCGTCGGTTGGCATGGAAACCCCACATTTCCTCTTTGAAGGCCGCTCGCCATGGTCGGCTGAATCTCCTGAAAATTCTTGCGCATCATTCATAGGGTGCAGATCGCCGGACTCTTCTCCGTTTGCATTCCACCTTAGTCTTATCCAAGCTGGATTATGGAGACCAAGTCTATTCTGCAGCTTCTCTTACCACTCTCTCTGTTAGATCCTTTTCATCATCAAGGTCTACGTTTATTCCTTGGTGTCTTTCGCTCATTCCCGGTTGAAAGCCTCTATGCTGAGGCGAATGTCCCTTCCTTAGCTGAACTTGATGCTCGATGCCTTCGTTACGTTGTCCGATCTCATGACCTTCGTGTTCCGTCTATGTATAGGTTGGTCTCAGACATTAGAAGAAGCCCATTGTTTGTTTGACGCCCCTGCCTACTCTGACCGTTTTCTCTTCGTCTTCACTCACTCCTGTCTTCTCTCTACTTGCCTCCCTTGTATGTTCATTTAGCATGTGCCTTTTCCCTTCCCCCTTGGGAGATTCCGACAGTTCGTGCCTGTTCTTCCCTACAGCCCTGCGCCAAAGCTCTCCTACCTAGGACTGCTTCTCGCTCTTTTTCTAGATCACTTCCGATCGCATGCTCATGCCGTTGCTGATAATACAGATGGTTCTAAATCTGATGATGATGGCTTCGCGGCAGTGTTCCCTGACGATGTTGTCCGAGGTCATTTGTTAGACTCGGCTAGTATTTCTACTGCCGAGTTATATGCCATCCTCATTGTGCTTCTCCGTATCACATATATGTCTCCTTCGAAGTTTGTGATCATTTAAGATTCCTTCAGTGCCTTACAAGCTATTAAACAATTTGATTCCCCTCATCCATTAGTCCTTCGCATTCAACTATGGTTGCGCCGTGTGGCTAGCAAAAACAAAGACGTCATTTTCTGTTGGGTCCCTGGACACGTTGATGTGCTGGGGAATGAACAAGCTGATGCTACTGCGCGGTCAGCGGTACATGAACTTCCAGTTTCCTATAGAGGTCTTCCGTTCAGGGATTATTTTCCAGTCATCTCTGCCCGTCTTAGAGCCGTTAACAACAATGGTGGTCGGGCATGCACCACAACAAATTGCATTCTATAGGTTGCACGGCTTATAGGTTTGTGGACGTCATCTTACCACCGTTGTCGTACTTGGGAGATTGCGCTCTCCCATCTCCGCATTGGCCATACTCGCCTTACCAATGGGTATCTAATGGACTGACACCCTATTCCTCTTCGTGAGGTTTGTCGGGTCCCTATTTCTGTTCTTCACTTTCTTGTAGATTGTCTGGTTTACCAGCGAGCTCTTAGGATTTACCTCCAACGCCGCTGCCGCCCTACCATTCTTACCTTATCTTCCCTTCTTGCAGACGGCCCTGCCTTTGACTTACAATCACTTTTTGACTTTTTGTTAGCAACTGCTTTACTAAACGAACTTGGACACAGCCTTTAGCGTCCCTTCCACCTCTTTTCTCCCCTCACCTCTGATCCCCTCTCCACCTAGCTGTTTATAGCCCCAGCACTATTTTATGCCCCTCAGCGCTATATGACCCCTGTCTGTTTAGTTCTTTCCTTGATTATTATAATAATAATCCTCACTGTAGTACCCACAATTTTTGGGAAAATAGTCAAGTTGTGAATGCAAAAAGTGCATCTTCACACTCATTCTAGACGCAAGTCGTTGGAAACTTGAAATCAGGTCTTGGATATTTTTTTTCATATTCGGGGGAGCGCCTGTTTCCCAGGAAGTTGTGGACAATCTGCTTGAATGAAAACCAGATATTCACCTCGACACCTGCTAATGCTTCATCAAAATGCTTGTCCTTCATCAATTCCCGAATATGAAGGCCAAGAAAGATTCCTGCCTTTAGCTTGCCTTCACTTTTACGAGGAAACTTTGACTCCAGGTACTTGAAAGCTGTTCCATTCTTGTTCAAGGCCTTCACAAAATTTTTCAAAAACCCTAATTTGTGTAGAGTGGTGGTAGCAGAATTTTCTTGGGGTCAACTAGTGGTACAGTTTTCACATTGTAATTTCCGGGTGAGAAGCTGGTTCTTGGTGGCCAGTCTTTTTGCTCATAGTGCTGGCTGTCTGCCCTACTATCTCAAAGATACAGAAAACAGGGATACTTGGTGTATCCGCCTTGAAGACCTAATAAGAGATCAATAACTTTTAAATCACCACAAATGAGAAAATTGTGATTCTGGTACTTGATTGCAGATATTAGTGTCTTCATATTTGCGTAATTTTCTGACATTTGGACACTATGGCCAACTGGCACAGATGCAGCTGTGTTGCCATTGTAGAGAAGTGCAACCTTTAAACTTCTTTTAGAAGAATCAATGAAGAGTCTTCATTCATCTGCTTTGTATGACATCCCCATGTGTTCAGCAAGGCCAGAAATATTTGAACAGAAAAATAAAGATTCATCTTTGCAAAGAACTGAGTGAATTCCGCTTCACGATGAAGGTACCAAGCGAATGTTGTTCCAAGAGCTAGAAGCCTTTGTTCCTTCAGCCAAGTAACTGTGCACTTTCTTCTGGAAAGTTAAGGTCTCTCACTAAGTCATTGAGCTCAACCTGGTTGAAGGGTTTGTGATCGTCATTTGTTGGTGGTTCATCTACTTCCATCTGCTTAGAATCACTGGTATCAGACTGATGAAATTTGCCATTTCTCAGGTGGCACAGGTACAGGAATATCTTCAGTATGACTCACGAAATCGTAATGACACGATTGCAAACAAACCATTTAATATCTTCAGTGTGTGGAACAGACCCTATTGCTTAAAGAATATTTGAGTATATTATGCGATCTTCTTGTTGAATCCAGCTACTTTAGTCAAACAAAATTAGCAGTCATCATGGTGGTACATCGGCTCCCGCCATCCCATTGGTACTCCATGTAAGTTTTCCAACTGACCACATTTGGAGCTTACTGATGCAACTCTTGCAAGCTTTGTGTGGTGCAAATGGTTTGTCCTGGTCTCCAAGTTTGTAGCCAAAATTAGCAAAGTAGCAGCGCTTCAATAAATGAGTAATGTTGCTCCGGGAATGTGAAGTGTGAATTGCCCGCAGACATATCAAAATATGTCTGGTGAATTTATGTAGCCTCTAGACGTATTAATAATCTGAAAATAAAGAAAAATGTATTAGAGCTAACATTTAAGTCTATATAAGGTAAGCATTTTAATTGGTAATATACCACTTTCTCCTTTACTTATGATATAGGAAGAGAGAAAAGTAAGGTTTCCGTATAACCTGACAGCCTGATGTGATAGAGATGAATAAAAAACACAGTGAATCACTATTTTCTATATCTATACCAAAAAGATACCATAGTCAATAAAAAACCATGCAGACCAGTGTAATATGTCATTTATGCTGAAGCAGACGAGTCCACATTTTCTATCAGGAAATTGATGGGGTATACTTTCTGCCACTGAGTTTGTTCGTTGTACATGCTAGTACAGAAGTACTTACGTGTATGCACAGCTTGAAGAACATCATTTCCAGGTGGTTAGGTACAGCAGCAGCATCAATGAAAAGTATACGGCAACACCTCCTCCTTGTCCTAGCCTATCTCTTATCCATGAGGTGTAGTCAGAAATTTTAGCAAAATCTACCGTGAGCTCCCCAACATTTGTTATGAAGCCTCTAATGTTACCCGACAAGATGCTGACAGACTCGTTTCTCTTTTTCCATATCTCTCTCTCTCTCTCTCTCTCTCTCTCTCTCTCTCTCTCTCTATCTCTCTCTCTCTCTCTCTCTCTCTCTCTCTCTCTCTCTCTCTCTCTCTCTCTCTCCTACTCTCTTACTCTTACTCTCTAGCGGACGTAAACTTCGACAGTAATCCGTGTTTGGAGGCAGGATTTACTGCGTCTTAGATATATGGTTCCACTGGTGAAAATGTCAGGATTAATGAGGGGCTTCCAGGGCGGCAGGAGAAGCCTAGGAGAAACAGGAGGTAGGAAGAGAAGGTGGTGGGTGGTGGTGGAGGCAAGCCAAATACACATGAGAAATAAAAGAAGAAAGGAGGAGACAGTAAAAAGAAACAGGAGACAAGTGAAGGAGACAGACAAGTAGAAAAGAGAGAAAATTAGAGGAGATATAGGAAATGGGGAGTCAAAAGATGAGTGAAGAAGAGAGGAATTGCAGAGAAGGGTAGACAGAAGAATAAGACAAAATAAAAAGTGACAGGAAGCTAGAAGGCAAGATGAGAAAAAGACAAAGAAAGAGGCAAGGAAAGTCAAAATGATTCAGAAGTAGGAAGAGGAAGACAGAAAAAAGGCAGAGGAAATGGATAAAGAAACAAGAGAAGGGAAGGGATATGAGTGAAGGAAACTGCAAAAAGGAACAAGGATTCAGAGGAGGGGAAGAAAGGAGCAGGTCAGGAAAAGAGAGACGAGAAAAAAAGAGTGAGACAGGAGGAGGCAGAGATCAAAGAGAGAGAGAGAGAGAGAGAGTGAGTCACTGGATGAATCCAAAGTCAGCTGTATGGTAGCACTGGACATTGCTGGTGCTTTCGACCGGGTGTGGCACCAGGGCCTCTTAGCAAAACTTCAAGCACTGGGAATTGCAGGCTCTATGCTATGTATCCTCAGTGATTACCTTCATGGTAGATCTCTTAGGGTAGTTCTCAATGGAACGGAATCAGCAAGACATCCTATCGTAGCAAGGGTTCCACAAGGAAGCGTGCTGGGACAATTGTTATGGAATGTCTACTTCAACGACCTTCTTCATCTCATCCCAGAATCCCATGCATATGCAGACGACTGTACATTGACATTCACTTGTTCAAGAGAAGAAATGCCAGCTGCTCTAAGCTACATCAATCACCAGCTAAGAGCTATATCAGCTTGGGGAAGTAGATGGAAAGTAACATTTGCACCTGAGAAAACGCAAATGATGGTCTCTAAGCACCATAATGGTAATGCTGGTGCAGTAGTAAGGGTGAATGGGAGGGTGTTGGCACCTGGAGAAGTTGATATCCTTGGGGTGAAATTTGACTCCAAACTAACCATGAAGAACCATGTTGTAAATCTTGCAAACAAGGCAGTCAGGAAGCTTACAGCACTTCGCCGTATTTCGCATCTGCTTGACAGTAGGGGTTGCAAGATTCTGTACGAGGCACAAGTACGCTCACACCTTCAGTATGCTCCACTTTCTTGGTTTGCCTGCCCCTCCCCTCTTATCTGGGACTGCTTGACAGAGTAGAGAACAGAGGAAGACGTCTCATCTCTCGCCTCATCTATCCATCCTGGATAGATCTGTCATTTCAGCAGAGCCTTCAACACAGGAGGGATGTGGGTGGCCTTACTGTTATGTACAAGGCCAGTATTGTGAAAGTACCACACTTGGATCCACTTCGAGGACAGCGTGAAACAATCTTTTATACCACAAGACGGGCAGAAAGCAGCAACTTCATTCTGGCTGTACCCTTCTCCAGAACATCACTCCATCTGAGATCATATATACCCAGGATGACTCGAGTATGAACACATTCGTATAGCATAATGATGTCAACGAGATAGTCAGCTGATCAAATGAAAATGCTGGCCCACAGATGGCTCCAACTTTATCCTGTTCCCTACTTGCTTGTTTCATAACAATAAAAATGCTTTCAAATGAGCTGATGTAGGTAACAGCTTTTAGCTTGCCAATAAAGTTAGGAATCCTTAAACTGTAAATAGCTTGTCAATAAAGCTAGGGATCCTTAACCTAACCTTGTCAAACCCTGTGTAAAAAAAAAAGTGAGATGGAAAGGAAGAGACAACGTCTAGGGAAATGAGAGAGAGGGAAAGGAAACTGACAGTAAACGAAAGAAAGAAATAAAGGAAGGCGAAGGAGGAGGAGGAGGAGGGGGGGGAGGAGGGGGAGGAGGAGGAGGGGGAGGAGGAGGAGGGGGAGGAGGAGGAGGGGGAGGAGGAGGAGGGGGAGGAGGAGGAGGGGGAGGAGGAGGAGGAGGGGGAGGAGGAGGAGGAGGAGGAGGGGGAGGAGGAGGAGGAGGAGGGGGAGGAGGAGGAGGCGGGGGAGGAGGAGGAGGGGGAGGAGGAGGAGGGGGAGGGGGAGGAGGAGGAGGGGGAGGGGGGAGGAGGAGGAGGAGGAGGAGGAGGGGGAGGAGGAGGGGGAGGGGGAGGGGGAGGGGGAGGAGGAGGGGGAGGGGGAGGAGAAGAGGAAAAGAATAATGAGAGGAAGAGAAAACTTAGAGTAATGCATGCAGTAAGTACCACTGTCACTGGAAAGTGGCAGTGGCTTAAGCAATAAGGTGCACTGGAAAGTGACAGTGGCGTATACAGCAAGTGGTGCACTGGAAAGTGTTAATGATCCGTTGGTTAACATGGAAGCAACAATAGTCCACAAGACAGTGGCAGTGATATGCAAGAAAATAACACGGTCCCAGGAAAGTGACAGTAATACAAAGAAAACTGAGAGTGACAGACCAATAAGTTAGTTGTGTGTCAGGTAAAAGGACACAAGTGCAACTAATGTGACATTTTATTGTGGCAACGTTTCACTCTCCAGGAGCTTTATCAAGCCATTACAAACAATAGTTAGTTGTAAGTAGAAACAACTCTGCTGCCGGGTTAAAACTGGTGCTTCGTAAGCACATTAAGTACATTGTTCATCAATTTAGCAATCCTAACATTTGCATAGTTTTTGTGGGTATATCCTATAACAGTTCTGTGAGCTTCAAGTATATCCTTGCATTGTTGGTTAATTTTATTCACAGCTGTGTTCATGGAACAGTAATACCTATTATTTTTATTGTAATCATAAGTAAACGCTGAATGTACAACGCTACAGTAATACCTAAATATTTACAGGTCACGATCAACAGGCCTGCCATAATCTTTAATTTTGATGGTCCACTTTTACCGTTACCAATCAGTCTAACACTTTGGTCTTTTCTGCAGAAATTATAAGACTAAGATTTTTTTTTTTTTTTATATTTTATTTAAAACAATACAATACATTAAATAAATAAAAGAACATAGTATCAGTTCTTACCCAGAATTATAAATTACATTGTCAAAATACACATGAACATTTAACTTTGTGCTGACACAAACTGTCCCTCATCCTCTATACATTTTTTTTTTTTTTTTTTTTTTTTTTTTATTTAAAATACAGTATACATTATACGTGTAAGCAAACATGTTACGAAACCGATCAACATGTAACAACAAAATTAAAGTACAACATACGTATACACCATCACAAAAGAAAAAGAAACTTCACACAGGTGTACCAACAACATTTCCAGAGAATCTACTTCAGCACACTTAAACATCTTATGCCAAGTTTTATATACAAAACAATTCTTAAAGGTAAAAACCTCACCACATACCATTAAAACCTATACATCCACCCCCCACCAAAGGTACATTTATAAAGTCGTACATATGTGCTCTGGAAGTAAAATGTACCCCCCCCCCATCAAATACCAACAAAACATTGACATACTATAAGAGCGTAGGATACTACTTACTCTAAGTAACAATTATGAAAACTTTGCCTAGCATACAAGGATAATATACTCTATATCTCAACACGGGTGCAATCCACCCAAGACTTCTTTATACACTATATACCCTATACCAGTATTAATACATAATATACACCGCTACTTGAACTCATATGCACACCTGATCCAACAAAGTCATCTGAAATTGCGTATTTACACAAAATCAATATACATTTTTATATTACCTTACATATACTCTTATATGTGACTTTAAACAATAAAATAGCAAAGGGAAACCAACAGCGTGTACTTAAAATATTTAACACTACCCTACACATACAGTGTCACACGACATGTACTATATAATCTTAACCAGGCCGCTGAAACATTATATGTTAGGCCTTATGTACCAAAATACAATCTCGCATAATATAAAACTGTACCACGTTACTCATTACAGCTATGTAAACTTCGAACCTTCTGATATACAGAAATTGTGTCTTACAGAATGCATCCTACAAGAAGGGAAACCCCGGACTTTGTATCACAGCATATTCGATACAGTCATATGGCATACCTTAGTAACACCATTTAGTATGTGCTTTCTATAACATCTTTGAAGGCACTCTCACAATAACGAACAGTCATTCTCACACACATAAAAACTTTAAGATTCTACCTTTTCTTTCACCTTGTATACACACGATGTAGTGCTCCAGTACATTACGTACATATACCATCCAAAATCTTCACGACATAAAGGGAACACGTGTAAAAACACCACCCACACCACACTCACTACTCAGGATAAGCATAAATGTATCAGTGCAAATCCAGTCACACACTTTAAAAGCCATCCACACATCTCCGCTCAAGAAACTAGCCCGTCGCTACCCATTTACACTTAAATCCCGTAAATCCTTTAACTTAAAACTCCGGTATCCCTCAGTAAACACTGTCTCCCACCTTCCCCCATAAACATCCCTATTGCGACACTTAGTTCTATAAATGGTGGCCGCTAACACCTTTATTCTTCCCTCATCCCTCACACCCACTCCGGTATCCCTTCCCTCACACCCACCTCCCTCATAGCCCAAGACGTATAAATAAAATCAGTAACCACATACGCAACCGCATTCACCACCATCTGACTCATCCCACCTATATCTAAACTTAACACCCTTAACACCTGTAACCCTTCCCCACCCACTAACCTAACTACCCTACCTAACCATACCCTTACAGCTTCTAAATAATTACAAAAATACACCGCATGAAAAATAGTCTCGGAACATCCACACGCTTTGCACTCCCCACCCTCCCTTAGTCTCCTATTAAATAACACAACACCAGACGGCAAGATTCCATGTAGAAACCTAAACATTACCTCCCTTACACCTGGTTTAATACGCAATTGCCGTAAACATTTCCAGATATTCCCCCACGCATACATGGGGTATGCCCCCTCAACTGCCGCCACCACAGACCCACCCCCCACCCTCTCAAGAATCCTCAATTTAAGGCGCTTCGGATCCCTCACCGTCATTAAAACCCTCAACATGGCCTCACCAATCATTAAATCCTTACCCCCCCACCATCGTTGCATATCCATACGCAGTTTTTCTAGCCCCCCTTTCCTCGCCCCCACCTTCCCCAAATACCCGCGTTTTAGATACACACTCATCATACGCTTTTCTAAATGTATAAGCCCCAGCCCCCCGTGGCTAACGGGAAGCGTCACCACCCCTCTACTTAGCCAGTCACAACCCGATCCCCATATAAATCGGAAAATCCCATGCTGCAACCGTTGCACCTCTCGCCGCCTCAGCGGGTATACTGCCACCACGTGCCATATCTTACTATACAACAGCACGTTCGTCACAATGACCCTCTGATGCAACGTTAGCTGCGCCGTCCTCAAACCACCCAATCTTTTCAATACCCCATCCACGGTGCGCATCGAATTTACCTCTTGTGCGACCCTATCATTCTTAGCGTACACTATCCCACAAATCAATAGCTGATCCACCACACTCCACCCGCGCCCTACAGTCCCATCTCTATTTACGTTATTGCCTAGGTCCATATACTTAGACTTTGCCACATTAATTTCCATCCCAGTAGCCTCTCCAAACACATCTACCACCTTTCCTACCTTGTGTAAATCCGTCTCATCCCTCACCAATACAGTTGTATCATCCACATAACCCACAATACCCGGCCAACCCTCTCGTTCATTACTAACCCCTCCACTTGCGATACTCCACCTAACTGCCCTATAAAAGGGATCCTGGAGGCACGCAAACAATATTTGCGATAGAGGGCAACCCTGTCGCAAACCCCTTCCCATCTGAATGTTAACACCTAGCCTTCCATTAACCTGTACTCTCATAGATGCTCCCTGATACAATGTTTTCGCCCAAGATATAATTTCCTTCCCGAATCCCTGCCAACGCATGAACCTCCATAACGCATCCCTCTCCACACTATCGTAAGCAGCTCGCCAATCCAATGCCAACACACCCCCACCCCCCAACTCCCCCCTCTTTTCTATAAAACTTCTAAGAACTCCATGCCCTTCATACATTGTCCTACCCGGTACCCCATATTGTCCTCTGTCAATTACGTTACCTATCACCTTTTTTATTCTATTCCCTAATATTCGTGCAAATAACTTATAATCGCCACACATAAGCGATATTGCTCGGTAATCCTCTACTGTAGTCTGTCCACCTTTCGGAACTAATACCACGACAGCAGTCCTTTGCTGCTCCCCCATTTCCCCATCATCCTTCATTACATTGAATAACCTAACTAAAAATCCTCTCAATACTTCCCAATTCCTAACGTAAAAATCATTAATCAACCCATCTACACCTGGCGCCTTACCTAAACTTGCACCAGACAAAGCTTGCGAAATCTCACTTTCCGTGATCGGACCTTCTAATGTTACCCTATCCATACCATCAATCTCACATTGCACGAAACCTCCCATTTCCTTTAAAGCCTCATCTCGAATACCTCCGTTTTGTGCATATGACCTAAACCATGCATCTAGATAACCACTCATACCCTCTGTCGTTACTAATACCTGCCCCTCTCTATACCCTCCCATCCCCACATGAACAGTTAATCCCATCATCTCCGTCGCCACTCTTCTCTTACGCTGTTTCCTCAACACGCATGCCGAAGGCCTGTCACCCCATAACACCTCTTCCAGCCCACCCAAAACTCGCGCGCCATCAAATCTTTCATTTTGCAAATCCCTGATACGCTCCTTTAATCCCTCAATATCATCCACCAGATGACTAGCACTCCCACGCTCGTAGCAAGCTCTCAACTGTCCCTCAAGATAAGATTGGTACCCATACTTCAACCTGTTATATTCCCTCCCACTACGAATATAAAATTCCTTAATACGAGATTTCGCCACAGAGTCCCACCAACTAACCAATTCACTATTCCCAGGCGCCTCCGCCACCAACTCCTCCCACAATTGAACAAATGACTGTTGATACTCTTCTTGCTGCAACAACTTTACATTCAATTTCCAAAACCCCTTACACCTTCTCGGCAACCCCTCCCAACCTATATCCACCAAAACACCCCTGTGATCAGAAAATACTACGTCCATTACCCTCACACTATGTATTACAACTGTCCTGGGAACGTATAATCGATCGAGCCTAGCCGCATACCCACGCTTAATAAATGTGTGCTCCACCACCTCACCTCCCTCAACATCTGTCAATCCTATCCCGGATAACAATTCTCCCAATATCCTCAAACAATGCCCTGCCCCTCTCGGTTCAACATCCTTATTCCTTATCACACAGTTCCAGTCACCTCCTATCACAGCAACCCCCGGCAATCCACGCAAATAATATACCAGAACGTCCCTTACGAATTTATTCTTTATCCTCACATCTCCCTCTGCTGGGCCATACACACACACCAACGTCATCTGTACCTGACCCCATAACCCATCCACGCGAATCACCCTCCCCTCTCCCCCCTCACTATGCCTGACAACCAACGGGCTAGTTTCTTTCACCAAAATGGCCACACCTCCTTTCAATCTGACTGCATGCTCAACATACACATTATACCCATCCACCTTCAACTCATAACCCGGTCTATAATTGTGTTCCTGCAAGAACACAACGTCAACGTCATGACGCACCAAATATTCCTTAAACCACTCACACTTTCTCTGAGACCTCAAGCCATTGATGTTCAATGTCAGGCACTTAAAACCGACAAAGGGGGTTTCCCTCTTGACACTACCGACTTATCACCTGATCGTTTCATTGCACCCTTTTCCCTCCCCCCCCCCTTTCTGTCCACCCTTACCCAACCCCTGCCCCTGGGCGCCACTTGAACCTCTCCGCATGGCTTCCGCCCATGTTTTCTTCCCAGGTCTTTGTACGGGCGTAAGCACGTCGTCGGAATCCGAAAGCACTGCTGCGCGCTTTCGCGTCGTACCCGCGACCTGCATCAAGTCATCCAGCTCAGTGCCATGATGAACCTCCACCTCCACAGTTCTCACCAACTGTGCATCCTTACGACACACTTCAGTCTGGGTTGGCGTCACCACGCCCTCCTCAACTGCAGACCCATGATCCAGGTCTGTACCAACATCCGGACAAGGACTCTCATTATCCAAAATGTTCTCAAACGTCGACACTATCGTAGTTTCCGCGTCACTACCATTCGCTTCCGCGATGACCTCATCAAGCACTTGTACAACGTCCAGGGAAGTGATGTCGTCCCCCCGCGTAGCCCCCGCCATCTCCTTTTCTTCGGCCCTCTCAACCTCCTCACTCCATGTCAAACTCTGCTGAGGCAGAGTCGAAAACAGTTGATCTTGATCCTCTCTCCTTTCCTCCACATCTCGTCGTTGCTGCTGGTCCCTATCACCACGTCTTCTTTCACATTGCGCAGCCAGGTGATCATACGACCCGCACAAACGGCAAGTGCTTCGCTGCCCAGCGTATGTTACAAAAACCTGAGTCCTGAAATCTTCCATCACCACGTACGATGGAATTGGATGTCTGAGCGTCATCTTGACAGAGAATGCACCCTCAGGTATCCCCATATACTGGCCAACTGACCACCTTCCTGCAGTGATCGTATGTATTGTGCCGTATTTACACATAATGAACCGGATGTCAGATGCATCCGCCTCGAACGGCACATTCCTGATCTTAACCCATGTGTAATAGCTGGACACATCATGCAGCCGCACCGTCACAGCATGGTTAACTGGTATGGCCACCTCTTGAAACTTATTCACAACTGCCTCATACACAGTCGCCGAACTAAATTTTACAAAAATCCTCTTCGTTCCGTTCAATGCAAGTCCACAAATCTCCTCTTTGGCTATTCCGTAGGTATCTCTGATGATTGCAGGCAAAAGCAACTCCATTGATGGCCCGGTTACAGCTCCACTGGTTAATACAATGCAGACTGTATTTACCCTGCGCCGGCGAGCCTGCGCCATGTTGGTGAAAATAATACTGCCACCAGACAACTCCAGGGGGCAGCAGCAGCACACGTCCTCTCCACTCAAGGGTTGAGAGACGAATGAATAAGACTAAGATTACCACTAGCTGCCTGCACATGTCAAAGCCAGTCAAAGCATGAACTAGTTCAAGAAGAGAGCCAAAAGGTGCCTAATGAATGTAGCGACAGAAAGGGAGGAGAATGATTAATTTTTTTTAGCAAAGACACACGTAATATGAATAACTCATTTTACCTTATTTCTATTATATCTCCTCTATAGTATAAGATATTATCTTCTTTATAATATAATAAGGTATTAAAAGGACCCAATGAAAATAAGTCACTTTGTCTTGACTTTTTTTTTGGGGTTATCCTAGGTTTTCTACACATGTGCTGCTATGTATGATATTCTATGTAGCTGTATTTGTGTATACCTGAATAAACTAACATAACCAATAACTTAATACATTATTTAGTGGTTCGCATTTCACACGAGTTTTAGCATGCACAAGAATGTCATCACCATCCCTTATTGTGATATTGCGAGGGGTATCTGGTATAGATGTAAGAAGGTCATAGATTATGTTACAGTAAAAAAGTATAGGTCTTAATACAGCACCTGGGGGTGAGCCAAGTTGCATTTCTGTAGATTCACTTTTATATCCCTGAAACTATGTAGCAGAGTTTCCGTTAGTGAAATACCCAAGTATCCACTGTAAAAATAGTCCACCAATGTCCATTTCAGCTGATTTATACAAAATAAATTCTCTATTTGCAAAAAACATTAAGTTGATAAGACTTGAGAAGTGGTACAATTATGCTGTTGGTCGACGAGGAAGGTAACTGACCCATAATATCTCATATTGTATAGTTCTAACAGGTTATTAAGAACTCGGCTCAGTAATCTAGTTATGTCATAAGCCTTGAATTGTCGACATAGGGAAAAAAATGTGATTTTTTATCATTTGTCAATATTTGTAAATATTTTACATATTTTTAAAAAATCGAGTAGAAGTCGATAAAATAAAAAACAATTTTGAATATTTCATATATTTTTTTTTAAATACGTGAAACAGTACGAGACTCAAAACAGTGTGCTAAATTGTACCACTAATTTCCTGGTGATGGAAGTGTCTCGTTTATATTTGACACTCATTATGCTGCCTGTTTAATGTAAATTGGATAAGATTACATCTATCATTGAATTTTCTAAATTGTTCCTGATTTGCGGTGTTGACATTTTGCAACTAGAATCCAGTGCCCAGTGCATAATTAAATGCTAACAAATTTCGTCCGTTAACAAATTTCCCAGTAATTTGTCTTAGGATGTTTACTTTTTCCTTTACTGCACCAAGAATGGCTTCAAATACTTTTGAATTCTCAGTTCGTTTAACTATTGATGCAAGTTATAGTAATTTGAGATCATCATAATATTCATGTTATTCCGTATGCTGACTTTTTCCTACCTTTCGTTTTAGTTGATTCATTAGCCAGTACACAGCCAATGTCAAGGTGACAGTGTTTATGTACATAGGAGGTGTCAAAATAATGTCTTGTATATGATAAATTGATGCCTTTGCACCTATTTAGAATTTCTCCTTACATGTTAGTTGGCTGAATTTAATAATAATTTAAATTTTATACATCATATGCTTCTAAAAGTGGGATAAACCTTTGTCCATTTGTATTCGTGGTGTGGTCACCCAATTTTTTTCTGTCTACCATTAAAGTCACAAATTAACACAGTATTAATGAAATATGGTAGATCTTTATGGTGGAGGGGGTTGGTAGGCGTATAGACAGTGAGTAAAACTAAGCTTGGCTTCATCTCCAGGAAAACTAAGCTTGGCTTCATCTCCAGGAAAACTAAGCTTGGCTTCATCTCCAGGAAAACTAAGCTTGGCTTCATCTCCAGGAAAACTAAGCTTGGCTTCATCTCCAGGAAAACTAAGCTTGGCTTCATCTCCAGGAAAACTAAGCTTGGCTTCATCTCCAGGTTAACTAAGCTTGGCTTCATCTCCAGGTTAACTAAGCTTGGCTGCATCTCCAGGTTAATAAGCATGGCTTCATCTCCGGCTACCACACAACGTGTGTTATATATCTATCATTCCACGTAACTCTTACTCTGAGAGCTGGTACATTTAATGCAGAGTTCCTAATGTGTACATTAATGCCAGGAAACTGATATTCATCACTCTTTATAGAGAGAAGAAACACACCTGGTAGCGGCCTCCTTCAATGCTCACCTATTCTTAAGCCTACTTCAATGGTGCTCACCTTTGTTACAATGTAACTTACAAAGAGTGGCATGTGTCGAGATAGTATGTAGACCAAAAACTAATATTAGTGGTATGTCGGGTTAACATACATAACACACCTATTTATTGTTCTGGGGATGTAACATCTGTAACATGTTAACTACTATCCTTCACCAGCATCAGACATCAAGACAATATCTGGTACAGATACTGTAAAGATATCTTTACCATATGGGATGACTGCTGGGGCAGTTTTGACATATTTTTTGACGATCTCGACTATCTTGTTTCCCCCATATATTTAAAAGATGAATAGGAAACAAACAATCGACTACCATTCTATGATGTGCTCATTACCAGAAATAATGATCATGTCGAATTCTCAGTTTATTGGAAGCCCATTCACACTGCCACTATTCAATACAGATTAAGAAGAGCACCATCTCAAGCCTGTTTTTACGTGCACTCAGGATATGTAGCTCCTCAAATCTGTATCAAAAAAAAAAAATCCTCAGAACACAATTCTCCAAGTTAGGATAACCCGTCAGGTTTATAAAACAAGGAGAAAACAAAGCAAAAATGAGCTACTACAAAACATCAGTTTACAAAAACTCAACTCCATCCAGCAAATCTCCACTCATGGTACCCTATTACTAAGGTATATTCAGCCGTCTCAGCAAAGTAACCATCACAATCACTTTCTATACTAACAACTTGGGGAATCTCTTCTCTAAGAAACACAAGCATTCAACTACACAAGACACACCAGGAGGCTGCCAGTTACGATGCCAAGATTGCATCCAAGTACATACCGGATAGACAGGCCGAACACTTCCTGTTTATAACGTGTTGCTCTCTGGTGCTCGATGATCCACGAGGATCATCGAACACCCGAGAGCAGTACGTTATGCACAAGATAATTCAGCCCTTGTTCCACAGGGTCAGCATCAACAATCACATTATTCATTGGGAAGATGACATCAGACACAAATCACACTGCAGCTACAAACGAAAATTTAAGCATCTCACAAGGACAATGGAAACAAGACGTCATTTCAAAATTCCCCTTCATGAAGTACTTACCAGCTTCCAACCTAACACAGAACACCGGTACAAGAACAGAAATCACATAGCACAAAGGAACTTCCGACCGAAATTTTCAGCTTCTATACAAGTCCTATCTTCTCATTCGCTACCTCCTTAACCCGTTCTCTCACGCGCTCGCCTGACATTCCCAACCCTCTCCTCTTCCCCTGGATGGTGAAAGGTGTCCTCTTTTTACCTGTGTATCTGCTGAAGAGAATCCCAGATTGGTCGAAATATACAGATCAATCAATCTCCTATGTTTCTGTCTCCTTGTTGGTTATTGCTGAGCATTAACAAGTTTTCATTGCATTTCTGTTATTCATGAAATGGTATATTGTGTTATATTAGGTTAGGATGCATCCTGAATATCTGATCAAGGCTTAGAGTATTATTATGTTATGCTA
Source organism: Cherax quadricarinatus (assembly GCF_038502225.1). Lineage (NCBI taxonomy): Eukaryota > Metazoa > Arthropoda > Malacostraca > Decapoda > Parastacidae > Cherax > Cherax quadricarinatus. The sequence continues at coordinate 16,951,282 of NC_091364.1, read as the reverse complement.
TATTCCGTCAGCGTATAATTTATATATACCGTCTGAAGACACTGGAGAGTTAAATTAGATTATGTATCCTGCACATATTCAGCCTTGAACTTATAATTCAGGGTATTTCAGGTAAGTGTAATTTAGTTTGAATCCTGAATAACTCATCGTATTTTCTTTTTAATACATTTTCAAATAAGAATGAAATGTGTATGGAGAAGAAATAAAACATAAAGTGGAGGAATGTAAGTGGGAGTGAGCGGAGTGTTCACTTCCTCTCATCTAACACCCTCTTTCTCCCATCCATTTCCCAGTCAATGTAGTTTTCTTCTGTTAACCGTTCTTCATCTCCTATTACTCCATTTCCTAACCCCACTTTTGCTGCTCCTGCTGTTGCTTCTGCTACTGTTGCTGCTATTGCTGGTAGTGCTGTTGCTGTTGCTACTATTGCTACTGCTGCTACTGCTGCTACTACTGCTACTACTGCTGGTGTCGCTGCTGATACTGCTGTCACTGCTGCTGCTACTACTGCTGGTGCCACTGCTGCTGCTATGCTGCTGGTGTCGCTGCTACTGCTGCTGGTGTCAATACTGCTGCTACTGCTGGTGTCACTGCCGCTGCTACTACTGCTCGTGCCACTGCTGCTGCTACTGCTGCTGGTGTCACTACTGCTGCTACTGCTGCTGGTGTCACTGCTGCTGTTACTGCTGCTGGCGTCACTGCTGCTGCTGCTGCTGGTGTCGCTGCTACTGCTGCTGGTGTCACTGCTGCTGCTACTGCTGCTGGTGTCACTACTGCTGCTGGTGTCACTGCTGCTGCTACTGCTGCTGGTGTCACTGCTGCTACCTACCTACCGCCGCCGCCGCCGCTGCCTGCCACCACCGCCGCCTGGCCGCCACCGCCGCCTGCCACCACTCCACCACCGCCGGCCTGGGCCGCCGCCTGCCTGCCACCACCACCACCACCACCACCGCCGCCACCACTTCCACCACCTACCACCACCACCTACTTGACTACCTACCTACCTATTCGGCCTGCCTGGCCTGCCTGCTTGCCACCTACCTACCTGCCTGCCAGCCTGCCGTGCTGCCACCTACTACTACCTACTTGCCGCTGGGCTACTACCTACTACTACTGCCTACTTACTACTTCACCTGCCTACTACTGCCTGCCTGCTGCTGGGCCAAGCCACTACCTACCTACCGCTGCCGCTGGGCCTGCTGCCGCTGCCGCCTGCTGCCTACCGCCTATCCACCTACTGCCGCCACCATCCACCTGGCCACCACCACCGGGCCGCCACCACCTACCACCAACCACCTGGGCCAGCCAGGCACCACCTGGCTGGGCCTACCACCACTCACCGCCTGCCGCCTACCACCACCACCGCTGCCTACCACCTACCACCGCCTGGGCCACCACCACCACCTGCCGCCTACCTACCACCTACCTACCACCGCTGCCTACCTACCTAACCACCTACCTACCATACCACTGCTACTACTACCTACTGCTACCTACTACCTACTGCTGCCTACTACTACTACCTACTGCTGCTACTACTACTACTCACAAGCTACTACTACTCACTGCTGCCTACCTACTACTCACTACCTGCTACCACCTACCACTGACCAGCTGGGCCACCTACTACTTCACCTGCTACTACCTACCAGCCACCTGCCACTCACCTACTGCTGCTGCCACTACCACTGCCGGCTGCTGCCACTTCACCACTGCCGGGCCACTACCAGCCACCACCACTGCCACCACTGGCTGCCACCGCCACCTACTGCTGCTACTACCACCTGGCTGCCTACCTACCTACCTGACTGGCTGCCACCACTGCTGCTGTTGCTACTGTCCACTATCGCAGCCTCCTCTTCTCCTGTTCTTCTGTTACCTCCATCGCCTCATATAATCTGCACCTTCAATACCTTTTATTGCTTTGTAGGCGAGGTACTCAGTGTGTGCGTGTGTGTGTGTGTGTGTGTGTGTGTGTGTGTGTGTGTGTGTGTGTGTGTGTGTGTGTGCAGGGGTCGAGACTCAGCTCCTCGTCCCGCCTCTTCACTGATCGCTACTAGGTCCTCTCCCTGCTCCATGAGCTTTATCATACCTCGTCTTAAAGCTATGTATAGTTCTTGCCTCCACTACATTTGCTAGACTATTCTACTTCCTGACAACTCTATGACTGAAGAAATACTTTCTAACATCCCTTTGACTCATCTTCCACTTCCAATTGTAACACCTTGTTTCTATGTCCCATCTCTGTAACATCCTGTCTCCGTTCACTTTATCTATTCCATGCAGTATTTTGTATGTCATTATCATGTCTTCAATAATCCTCCTGTCCTCCAGTGTCGTCAGGACGATTTCCCTTAACCTTCCTTCGCAGGACATTCCGCTTAGCTCTGGAACTAACCTTGTCGCAAACCTGTGCACTTTCTCTAATTTCCTGACGTGCTTGACCAGGTGTGGGCTCCGAACTGGTGCCAAACTTACACTGTGTACAGTGTTTTGAACGATTCCATTCTAACGTATCGGAATGCTATTCTCAGGTTAGCCAGGCGCCCATATGCTGCAGCAGTTATCTGGTTGATGTGTGCTTCCGGAGACGTGCTCGGAGTTATACTTACCCAAAGATCTTTCTCCTTGAGCTAGGTTTGCAGTTCAGGCGCTGTATTATCCTCCGGGTTTAGCGCTTCCCCCTTGATTATAATAATAACAATAGGTTTGCAGTCATTGGCCACCTAGCCTATACTCTGCGGTCTTCTTTGCCCTTCCCCAATCTTCATGACTCTGCATTTGGCGGGGTTAAATTCGAGAAGCCAGTTGCTGGACCAGGTGTCCAGTCTGTCCACGTCTCTTTGAAGTCCTGCCTGATCCTCATCTGATTTAATTTTCCTCATTAACTTCACATTATCTGCGAACTGGGACACTTCTGAGTCTATCCCTTCCATCATTTCATTCACACATACCAAAAATAGCACTGGTCCAAGGACTGACCCCTGTGGGACCCCGCTCGTCACAGGCACCAACTGTGATACCTCATCATGTACCATGACTCGCTGTTGCCTCCCTGTCAGGTATTGTCTGATCCATTGCAATGCCCTTTTTGTTATATGCACGTGATCCTCTAGCTTCTTCACTAATCTCTTGTGAGGGACTGTGTCGAAGGCCTTCTTGCAATCCAAGAAAATGCAATCAACCCATCTCTCTCGTCTCTTACTTCTCTTACTAACTACAGAAGATTTGGGGTACAGGATTTGCCTTCCATGAATCCTTGCTGATTGTCGTTTATAATCTTGTTCCGTTCCAGGTTCTCCACCATTCTCCTCACGATAATCTTCTCCATGACTTTGCATACTATATACGTCAGTGACACTGGTCTATAATTTAGTGCCTCTTTTCGTTTTCCTTTTTAAAAACGAGAACTACATTTGCCGTCTTCCATACCTCAGCTAGTTGCCCAGTATCAAGAGATGTGCTGAAGATTGTGGTTAGACGCGCACACAGCGTATCTGCTCCCTCACTAAGGACCCACGGAGAGATGTCCGGCCCCATCGCCTTCGAGGTATCAAGGTCACTTAGCAGCTCCTTCACCACCTCCTCAGTTGTGTATGTCATCCAACACTTGTTGGTATAGTCCTTGTTGGTGTCCTCCTCTGTTCTGTTTTCTCAGAGTCCTTCCTGTCTCTACTGTAAATACTTCCTTAAATCTCGTGTTGAGCTCCTCACATACTTCTTGATCGCTTCTTGTGAGTTCCCCACCTTCTTTCCTCAGCCTGATCACCTGGTCTTTGAGTGTTGTCTTCCTCCTAATGTGGCTATACAGCAGCTTCGGGTCAGACTTGACTTCCGATGCTATGTCGTTTTCGTACTGTCTCTGGACCTCCCTCCATATCTGTGCATGCTTGTTTCTGGCTCTTCGACTAATCTCCTTATTTTCCTAGGTCCATTGCCTTCTGTACTTTTTCCATTCTCTAGTGTACTCACCTAGTTGTACTCACCTAGTTGAGGTTGCGGGGGTCGAGTCCGAGCTCCTGGCCCCGCCTCTTCACTGATCGCTACTAGGTCACTCTCCCTGAGCCGTGAGCTTTATCATACCTCTGCTTAAAGCTATGTATGGATCCTGCCTCCACTACATCGCTTCCCAAACTATTCCACTTACTGACTACTCTGTGGCTGAAGAAATACTTCCTAACATCCCTGTGATTCATCTGTGTCTTCAGCTTCCAACTGTGTCCCCTTGTTACTGTGTCCAATCTCTGGAACATCCTGTCTTTGTCCACCTTGTCAATTCCTCTCAGTATTTTGTATGTCGTTATCATGTCCCCCCTATCTCTCCTGTCCTCCAGTGTCGTCAGGTTGATTTCCCTTAACCTCTCCTCGTAGGACATACCTCTTAGCTCTGGGACTAGTCTTGTTGCAAACCTTTGCACTTTCTCTAGTTTCTTCACGTGCTTGGCTAGGTGTGGGTTCCAAACTGGTGCCGCATACTCCAATATGGGCCTAACGTACACGGTGTACAGGCTCCTGAATGATTCTTTATTAAGATGTCGGAATGCTGTTCTGAGGTTTGCTAGGCGCCCATATGCTGCAGCAGTTATTTGGTTGATGTGCGCTTCAGGAGATGTGCCTGGTGTTATACTCACCCCAAGATCTTTTTCCTTGAGTGAGGTTTGTAGTCTCTGACCCCCTAGACTGTACTCCGTCTGCGGCCTTCTTTGCCCTTCCCCAATCTTCATGACTTTGCACTTGGTGGGATTGAACTCCAGGAGCCAATTGCTGGACCAGGTCTGCAGCCTGTCCAGATCCCTTTGTAGTTCTGCCTTGTCTTCGATCGAGTGAATTCTTCTCATCAACTTCACGTCATCTGCAAACAGGGACACCTCAGAGTCTATTCCTTCCGTCATGTCGTTCACAAATACCAGAAACAGCACTGGTCCTAGGACTGACCCCTGCGGGACCCCACTGGTCACAGGTGCCCACTCTGACACCTCGCCACGTACCATGACTCGCTGCTGTCTTCCTGACAAGTATTCCCTGATCCATTGTAGTGCCTTCCCTGTTATCCCTGCTTGGTCCTCCAGTTTTTGCACCAATCTCTTGTGTGGAACTGTGTCAAACGCCTTCTTGCAGTCCAAGAAAATGCAATCCACCCACCCCTCTCTCTCTTGTCTTACTGCTGTCACCATGTCATAGAACTCCAGTAGGTTTGTGACACAGGATTTCCCGTCCCTGAAACCATGTTGGCTGCTGTTGATGAGATCATTCCTTTCTAGGTGTTCCACCACTCTTCTCCTGATAATCTTCTCCATGATTTTGCATACTGTACATGTCAGTGACACTGGTCTGTAGTTTAATGCTTCATGTCTGTCTCCTTTTTTAAAGATTTGGACTACATTTGCTGTCTTCCATGCCTCAGGCAATCTCCCTGTTTCGATAGATGTATTGAATATTGTTGTTAGGGGTACACATAGCGCCTCTGCTCCCTCTCTCAATACCCATGGGGAGATGTTATCTGGCCCCATTGCCTTTGAGGTATCTAGCTCACTCAGAAGCCTCTTCACTTCTTCCTCGGTTGTGTGCACTGTGTCCAGCACTTGGTGTGCCCCACCTCTCCGTCTTTCTGGAGTCCCTTCTGTCTCCTCTGTGAACACTTCTTTGAATCTCTTGTTGAGTTCTTCACATAATTCACGGTCATTTCTTGTTGTCTCTCCTCCTTCCTTCCTTAGCCTGATTACCTGGTCCTTGACTGTTGTTTTCCTCCTGATGTGGCTGTACAACAGTTTCGGGTCAGATTTGGCTTTCGCTGCTATGTCATTTTCATATTGTCTTTGGGCCTCCCTTCTTATCTGTGCATATTCGTTTCTGGCTCTACGACTGTTCTCCTTATTCTCCTGGGTCCTTTGCCTTCTATATTTCTTCCATTCCCTAGCACACTTGGTTTTTGCCTCCCTGCACCTTTGGGTAAACCATGGGCTCATCCTGGCTTTTTCATTACTCCTGTTACCCTTGGGTACAAACCTCTCCTCAGCCTCCTTGCATTTTGTTGCTACATATTCCATCATCTCATTAACTGGCTTCCCTGCCAGTTCTCTGTCCCACTGAACCCCGTTCAGGTAGTTCCTCATTCCTGTGTAGTCCCCTTTCTTGTAGTTTGGCTTCATTCGTCCTGGCCTTCCTGCTTCTCCCTCCACTTGTAGCTCTACTGTGTATTCGAAGCTTAAAACCACATGGTCACTGGCCCCAAGGGGTCTTTCATATGTGATGTCCTCGATATCTGCACTACTCAAGGTGAATACTAAGTCCAGCCTTGCTGGTTCATCCTCTCCTCTCTCTCTTGTAGTGTCCCTTACGTGTTGGCACATGAAGTTTTCCAGTACCACCTCCATCATCTTAGCCCTCCATGTATCTTGGCCCCCATGTGGGTCCAAGTTCTCCCAATCGATCTCCTTGTGGTTAAAGTCACCCATGATCAGGAGCTTTGCCCTGCATGCATGAGCTCTTCTGGCCACTCTAGCCAATGTGTCAACCATCGCTCTATTGCTCTCGTCGTACTCTTGCCTTGGCCTCCTGCTGTTCTGTGGTGGGTTATACATCACTGCTATTACCACCTTGGGACCTCCAAAGTGAAGTGTTCCCACTATGTAATCACTTTCTTCTCCGCTGTCTCCTCTCTCCAGCTCATCAAAATTCCAGCGATTTTTGATCAGCAACGCCACTCCTCCACCCCCCCTGTTCCCTCTGTCTTTCCTCAGGATTTGGTATCCCGTTGAAAAGATGGCATCTGTTATCATACCTGTAAGCTTGGTTTCTTTGAGAGCTATGATGTCCGGTGATGCTTCTTTGACTCTTTCATGCCATTCCTCCCACTTATTTGTTATTCCATCAGCGTTTGTGTACCATACCTTCAGTTTCCTTTCCAACACTGTGGTTTGGGGGCCCTGTGAGGGTGGGAGACCTGGTGGCATACTGTGGGATTCTATAGCTCGGTGTTGGGTGGAGGCTGTGGGTGTGGATTGTAGTGTGTGTTGGGATGGTGTGATAGGTTGTATGGTTCTGAGAATAGTTGTGTGTGTGCTTGCCCTTGCTGTTCTGTTCTGCTCTGACTGACCTCTGCTGGTTCCCTTCTTGTCTCTTTTCCTAGCTCCTTTCGCTTTTTTGTCCTCTCCCTCAGCTGCTGTCGTTCTGATTTTGTTCTGTCTCTGTCTAGGAACACCCTCTTGTACTCTTCCGAGTATTTCAATCGTGGTTTCTCTTGGAGGATCCTGTTCCGCACTGTTTCCGTCCTGAGAATCAGCTTGATTGGTCGGTTTCTCCCCTTCGAGTACCCCCCTATTCTCTGAAAATTTACAATCTCGTCCATCTCTTCACCTATTTCCGTGATGATTTTCTGAATCTCCTTTCTTTCTTCCTGCTGCCTTTCAGTGTGTGTCCTTTCCTCTCTCTCCTGAAGCCCATGGATAAACACTGATTTTGCCCTTTCTTCCTCCCATTGCCTCACCCTCTGTGACTCTGGATCCTGCCTGTATGTGTGTGTGTGTGGGTGTGGGTGTGTGTGAACTCTCACATATGTGCTGCCAGGGGTGGAGTCACAGCTCCTGGCCCCGCCTCTTCGCTAGTCGCTACTAAGTCGCTCTCTCCCCGCTCCAAGAGACTGACCAGTGACCATACCCATTCTTGAAGCTTCACAACTTCACTTTCCAGATTGTTCCACTTCCTGACAACTCTAAGGTTAAAGAAACAGTTTCTAACATCTCTATGACTCATCTGAGGAGTTTTCAATTTCCGGTTGGGTCCCTTTGTTCTTGTGTCCTATCTCTGAAAAATTCCAGCCCGATCCACCGTGTCAATTCCTCTCAGTATTAAATTTACATGTCGTTGTCATGTTCCCCCATTTCTCCTATCCTCTAGTGTCATCAGGTTGAGTTTCCTTAACCTTTCGTCACTGGACATATTCCTTAGCAAACTTTTGCAATTTCTCTAATTTTTTGGACTTGTTTGACCAGGTGTGGGTTCCATTGTGGTGCTGCATACTTCAATATGGGCCTGATGCATACGGTGTACAGTGCTGTAAATGATTCCCTAATTAGATGTCGAAATGCTGTTCACAGGTTTGCCAGGAGTCCATATGCTGCATCAATTATTTGATTGAAGTGCACCTGAGGGGATGTGCTCGGTATAATGCTCACCCAAAGAACCATTTCCTTAAGTTACGTTTGCATCCTTTAATCCCTTAGTTTGTACTCTACCTACGGTCTTCTTTGTCCTTCTCCAACTTTCATGGGTTTACGCTTGGTAAGGTTAAGGTGCAGGAGCCTTTTGTCGGACCAAGTTTGCAGCCTGTCTAGATCCCCTTGTAATCTTACCTGATCCTTGTCCGCCTGTATTCTCCTCCCAACATTAGCAAACAGGAACACCTCTGAATCTATTCCTTCCATCATATCATTCACATATACAGGAAACAGCACCAGACCTACGACTGACCCTTGTGGAACTCCATTGTATATATGTGACCACTATGACACCTCATCACGTACCACCACTCATTGTTTCCTTCTTGTCAGGTATTCCTTAGTACATTTCATTGCTTTTTCTACTATTCCTGCATGCTCCTCTAGTTTTTGAACCAGTCTCTTGTGTGGCACTGAGTCGAAAGCCATCTTGTAGTCCAAGAAGATGCAATGTACCTATCCTTTTTTCTCATGTCTTACATATGTTACCTTATCGAAAAACTAAAGTAGGTTTGTGACAGAGGATTTCCCATTCCGGAAGCCTGCTGATTGTCATGTATGAACTTATTCCTATCTACGTGCTCCACCACTCTTCTGATAATCTTCTTCGCGACTTTACCTATTATACAAGTCTGTGCAGTGACACTAGTTTGTAGTTTAATGCAGCCTGTCTCTCTTCTTTCTTAAAAATTGGGACTACATTTGCCGTCTTCCCCACTTCAGGCAGTTGCCCTATTTCGATATTTTTATTGAAGACTGCAGCTAGCGGCAGGACCCATGGAAAGTTGTTATATAGGCACACGGCCTTCGAGGTATCTATTTCACGTGTCTCCACCTCCTTGGTTATGTGCATTGTAGGCAGTACTTGCTGATGTACCCTACCACCACGGTTTGCTGGAAGCATTTCTGTCTCCACTGTGAATACTTCTCTAAATCTTGTTCTAAGCTCTTTGCACACTTCCTGTTCACTTTTTGAGCTTCCCCTCCTTCCTTCCTCAGACTGATTCCCTGGTCCTTGACTGCTGTTTTTCTTCTAATATGAATTGGATTAGATCTGGCTTTTGATGCTATACCTCTCTCCTTACCCATGTTTATTCGTTTCTGATTCTTCTGCTCAACCCCTTGTTTTCTTGAGTCCTTTACCTTCTATACTTTTTCCATCGTCTAGTATACTTGGTGTTGGCCTCTTTACGTCTCCTTAAATCTCCTAGTAAACCATGGGCGCTCTCTGGTCTTCCCATTGTTCTTGTCCTTTGCACAGTTGCACCTGTGTCCTTTTAAGAACATAAGAACATAAGAAAGGAGGAACACTGCAGGAGGCCTGCTGGCCCATACTAGGCAGGTCCTTTACAATTCATCCCACTAACAAAACATTTACCCAACCCAATTTTCAATGTTACCCAAGAAATAAGCTCTGATGTGCAAGTCCCACTCAAATCCAACCCTTCCCACTCATGTACTTATCCAACCTAGATTTGAAACTACCCAAAGTCCTAGCCTCAATAACCCAACTAGGTAGACTGTTCCACTCATCAACTACCCTATTTCCAAACCAATACTTTCCTATGTCCTTTCTAAATCTAAACTTAACTAATTTAAATCCATTACTGCGGGTTCTCTCTTGGAGAGACATCCTCAAGACCTTATTAATATCCCCTTTATTAATACCTATCTTCCACTTATACACTTCGATCAGGTCTCCCCTCATTCTTCGTCTAACAAGTGAATGTAACTTAAGAGTCTTCAATCTTTCTTCATAAGGAAGATTTCTGATGCTATGTATTAATTTAGTCATCCTACGCTGAATGTTTTCTAACGAATTTATGTCCATTTTGTAATACGGAGACCAAAACTGAGCTGCATAATCAAGGTGAGGCCTTACTAATGATGTATAAAGCTGCAGTATGACCTCTGGACTTCTGTTGCTTACACTTCTTGATATAAATCCCAGTAATCTATTTGCCTTATTACGTACGCTTAGGCATTGCTGTCTTGGTTTAAGGTTGCTGCTCACCATAACCCCCAAGTCCTTTTCGCAATCTGTATGGCTAAGTTCTACATCATTTAATTTATAAGTACTAGGGTTATGGGCACTCCCAAGCTTCAGAACCTTGCACTTATCTACATTGAACTGCATCTGCCACTTTTCTGACCAAGAATAGAGTTTGTTTAAATCCTCCTGAAGTTCCCTAACATCTACGTTTGAATCAATTATCCTACCTATCTTTGTGTCATCGGCGAATTTGCTCATATCACTAGTAATTCCCTCATCAAGATCATTGATATATATTATAAACAACAACGGGCCCAAGACTGATCCCTGTGGAACGCCACTTGTTACAGATCCCCACTCGGATTTAACCCCATTTATGGACACTCTCTGCTTCCTGTCAGTGAGCCATGACTCGATCCACGAGAGCACTTTTCCCCCAATGCCATGAGCTGCCACTTTCTTTAACAGTCTATGGTGCGGAACTCTATCAAAAGCCTTACTAAAATCTAAGTAAATAATATCAAATTCTTTATTGTGGTCAACAGCCTCAAAAGCTTTACTGAAGAAAGTTAATAAATTAGTTAGACAAGACCGGCCTCTTGTGAATCCATGCTGAGTATCATTAATCAAGCTATGCTTATCGAGATGGCTTCTTATAATCTCAGCTATAATTGACTCTAGTAATTTGCCTACAATTGAGGTCAGGCTTATTGGGCGGTAATTTGACGGTAACGACTTGTCCCCTGTTTTAAAAATAGGAGTTACATTAGCCATCTTCCACATATCAGACACTACACCTGTTTGAAGAGATAAATTAAAAATATTAGTTAATGGTTCACAGAGTTCCATTTTGCATTCCTTAAGAACCCTTGAAAAAACCTCATCAGGACCCGGTGACTTATTTTGCTTCAGTCTGTCGGTAATTCAGTTTGTCGGTAATTCTACCAACATTAATACATTTATTCCATTTTTTCATTTATTGCCTTTCCCTCTAGTTCTCTTTCTCTTGCAGCTCATGCAGGAATTACCTCATACGTACGTAGCTCTTTTTTTAAGTTTGGCTTGTCCCGTCCTTCTAGTGCTGCTTCACTCCCCACTGTTAATTCTACAAGGTATTTGAAACTCTGGACCACGTGATCAGTAGCTCCAAGGGGCCTTTAGTGTGTGATATCCCCAATGTCTGAACTATTCAAGGTGAATACGAGGTCCAGCATTGCTGGTACATCCTCTCCCCTCACTGTGGTTGAGTCCCTGACATGTTGGTGCATGAAATTTTCCAGTTCTGTCTCCAGCATTTTACCCCTCCACGTATCTGGTCTCCCATGTGGCTCTAGGTTTTCCCAGTCAGTCTCCTTGTGAATGAAATCCCCCAAAATAAGTAACTTTGTCCTACCCATGTGGGCCCTTCTGGCAACCTCGGCTAGTGTATCCACCGTTTCTCTGTTACTTTCGTTGTACTCTTGTCCTGGTCTTTTGCTGTTCAGTGGTGGGTTATACATCATTATCATTACCTTTGGACCCCCGGTCTGAGGTGTTCCTACCATTAAGTCAACTGATTTCCCTCTGTCAATTCCTCCTATTTCCTCAACACTTTTTTTCCCCTGTTCCCTCTATGCTTCCTCAGGATCTGATATCCAGCCAAGAAGATTGCACATATTATCTCCTTGAACTTTGTCTCTGTGAGTGCTGTGATGTCTGGGAATGCTTCAAAGATTCGTTCTTGTTACTCCTCACTCTTGTTTGTTATTCCGTCTGCAGTGGTATACTATACCTTCAGCTTCCTTTCCACTACTGTATTCTAGGTGGTGGGAGGGGTTGGTGCAAACTGGGGGTGTGAAAGGCAGGGCGAGATATTATGAAAGACTGCTGTAATGATGATGATAGTGGGGGAGGGTGGAGGCAGTAGTGGGGATTGTTTCTAATAATTGTGTTTGGTTGGTATGGGGTGGTAGAGGTTGAGGTTGGTCTGTGAGCATTTATGTTTGGTGTTTCCCCTGAGGCTGAGCTTTCCTGTCTGCCAGTGCTTCCCTGTCTCTTTCCTTCCCCTTTCCTTAAACTAACCTAATGTAACTTAAGTAAACATAACCTAACTTAACCTCTGTGGTCCATAAGGAATAAATCGGTACAAGGAACTCTTTGCTTCCTTTCCTTGATGAACATGTCTTTCGCTCGGTTACAGGCTCTTCTTTTCCCCTTTATTACAACCCAGTGCATAGTGGCATGTACGCTCACTTCTTTTCTTAACCTGTTTCCTCTGTCAAGAGAAGTTCCTTCAAGTAATCCGCATCTGTGACCCTTAGTTTCTTGACTTAGATATCTCCACTCGTCACAGTTCGTTCTCTCGTCTTGGCTACCCTTACAGTTTTATAAACTTTTTCATCTCTCCAAAACTCTCTTCTGTGAAATCTCCTTTCTTTTGCCTTCCCTATATTTCCATTTTCCAAATCTTAACAACACACTGCATTTTTTGACCTCAAAACTTTATTTTTGCTAAGCCAAAACTTTTCGTTGTAATCTTATTCGTACCTCTTGTACCACTGATGCTTCCAGAGTCTATTTCATTTTCTGCTCCTCTTGTCCTCTCCAATACTTTGTAGAAAGTGCTCGATTTGAAAAGCACAAAAGATAGGATTGCCTTGCCCACATTATCACTGTTCTTTTCAGTCATGTTTGAGATGACGGTCATCCTATTAACTGGTCCTCTGCGACAACAAATATGGAAAAGTAAGATACATGTGCACCAGTTAGGTATCTTCCACCACTATTACTACTACTACTTTTACTATAGAATCAGATTTCCTTCTTTATACTTTTCTTTCATCTATGTGGAGATTAATCATTTCCATTTGAAGCTGACTTTGGAGTGTTTCAATACAGCAGTCAAATGGATTTTGAAACAGTTTTATTTCATGTGTTTTTCCATCAAGATCAAAATCGTCTCTGAATATTTTTTTTTTGGCTAGTCATTAATGACTTCTGTTGCAAATGAAGAAGGAAATTTTGTTTCACTTTCATGAAATTTTTCACAACACAGGAAATGAATCAAGTGAGTAACTTTCACCTGTCCTTCTAATAGCATCAATTTTGCCCTGAATTCCTTGATAAGAACATAAGAACATAAGAAGGAACACTGCAACAGGCCTACTGACCCATGCGGAGCAGGTCCATGTCTCCCCCCCCCCCCGGATTAGCCCAATGACCCACCTAGTCAAGTCACTTCCACTTAAGGAAAGAGCATGGCATCAGATCCAGCAGCACAACCTAGTCAGGTCCAACTCACACCCATCCACACCCACTCATGTATTTAATCTATTTTTAAAACTACACAACGTTTTAGCCTTTATAACTGTACTCGGGAGTTTGTTCCACTCATCCACAACTCTCTTACCAAACCAGTGCTTTCCTATATCCTTCCTGAATCTGAATTTTTCCAACTTGAAATCATTGCTGTGAGTCCTGTCTTGGCTGGAAATTTTCAACATGCTATTTACATCCCCTTTATTTATTCCTGTTTTCCATTTATACACCTCGATCATATCCCCCCTAATTCTACGCCTTTCGAGAGAGTGCAGATTCAGGGCCCTCAGTCTATCCTCATAGGGAAGATTTCTGATACATGGGATCATCTTTGTCATCCTCCTCTGTACGTTTTCCAGAGCATTTATATCCATTCTGTAATACGGTGACCAGAACTGTGCAGCATAGTCTAAATGAGGCCTAACCAAGGATATACTAAAGAGTTGAAGAACAACCTGAGGACTTCTATTATTTATGCTTCTAGATATGAAGCCAAGAATTCTATTAGCTTTATTGCGAAAACTAATGCACTGTTGTCTTGGTTTTAGAGTACTACTAACCAGAGCTCCTAAATCTTTTTTGCAATCAGTAGTACTATTTAGTTTATATGTCGCATGGTTATTTAATTGTCCAACATTTAGAACTTTGCATTTGTCTATATTAAACTGCATCTGCCACGTCTCCGACCATTGCATCAATCTATTCAAATCATCCTGGAGTGCTCTAGTGTCCTCGTTAGAATGAATTGGACGGCCTATTTTGGTGTCATCAGCAAATTTGCTTATGTCGCTATTTATTCCTTCATCTATGTCGTTCATGTAAATTTTGAACAACAACGGGCCCAACACTGACCCTTGAGGAACACCGCTTGTGACGTGCCCCCAATTCTAATTTCTCCCCATTTATGCAAACTCTCTCTGCCTGCTAGCCATGCCTCTAGCCAGGAAAAAATTTCTCCTATTATTTGTGCCTTAAGTTTCATCAATAGCCTCCGATGTGGAACTCTATCGAAAGCCTTACTTACGTCCATATACACAATATCATATTACCATGATCTACCTCCTCAAACACCTTAGTGAAAAAAGTAAATTCGTAAGACAGGAACGCCCATTTGTAGAACCGTGTTGAGATTCATTAATCAATTTATGCCTATCAAGATGGCCACGAATTGCTTCGGCAATTATTGATTCCATAAATTTTCCCACTATGGAGGTAAGGCTTATTGGTTTATAGTTCGAAGCCAAGGACCTATCTCCTGCCTTGTAAATAGATATTACATTTGCCATTTTCCACTTATCAGACACTATGCCAGTTTGTAGTGATATGTTAAAAAGATTAGCCAGAGGTATGCTAAGTTCCTCTTTATATTCCTATAACACCCTTGCAAACAGTTCATCAGGGCCTGGATATTTGTTAGGTGTTAGTTTCTCTATTTGTCTGAGGACCATGTCACTAGTTACCGCAATCGTGCATGGTTTATTATCATTCTGTTCTACATAATATATTATTTCAGGAATATCGCTAGTATTTCCTTGGGTAAAAACTGAGAGGAAGTAGGTATTGAAAATTTCACACATATCCTTATCACTGTCAGTGATCTGACCAGAGTTACTCTTAAGTGGGCCTATCTTGTCCTTAATTTAACTTCTGTATACCGGAAAGAACCCTTTTGGGTTAGTCTTTGAATTCCTTGTGACCATAGCCTCATAATCCCTTTTTGCTTTTCTTATTCCTTTCTTTATTTCTCTCTTTAATTGAATATATTGATTTTTTAACTGCCCATCCCCTCTTTTGATACGCCTATATATGCCTCTCTCTTGACCAATGAGATGTTTTAACCTATTGTTCATCCATTTGGGATAATTTTTTTTACATCTAATTTCCCTACTCAGAACAAAAGTTGTCTGGGCAGCTAGAACTATGCTCTGAAAAACGTCATATTGGCAACCAAGATCACCTACCTGACCCATAGTCAGGACATCCCAATTTAGCCCACCCAGGTAATTTCTCAGTCCCATGATATCGGTCAAGCGAAAATCTGGGACAGAGATTTGATTGCAGTTATCTGGGTAATTCCATGATATATTGAAACTAAGTGATTTGTGATCACATTCCCCGTGCTCATCATTAACCTCAAGATTATTAATTAGTGACTCTTTGTTGGCAAGAACCAAGTCAAGCAGATTGTTTCCTCTAGTTGGGTCTGTCACAAACTATTCTAAAAAGCAATCCTGAACCGTATCAAGAAAGTCCCTAGACTCAAGATTTCCTGTCATATTGTTCCAATCAATTTGTCTAAAGTTAAAATCTCCCATTATCACAACATTTTCATATCTAGATGTCTTACGAATTTCGTCCCATAACAGCTTACTGCATCCCCCTATCAAGGTTTGGGGGCCTATAAATCACAACCAAAATTAATTTGTCACGACCCTCGAGAAACTGTAGCCAAACAGATTGTGTTCGATGTTTCTAATCTTATATCATGTCTAAGACAACAATTTAAATTATCTATGACAAACAAAGCCACTCCACCACCCTTCCTGTTGACCCTATCAGTGTGGAATAGTTTATAACCCTGTATGTTGCATTCAGAAGGCATTTCTCCATCTTTCAGATTGAACCAGGTCTCTGTTATACTAATAATATCTATATTACCTGCGCTTGCAAGTAATGTTAGCTCATCTGTCTTATTTCTTAGACTACTCCTATTTCTATAGTAAACCTTAAGGGAGCTAGTCACTCGTTGCCCTCTACTATCTCTCTTTGTTTGTTGATCAATTGATTTGCCATTACCAGCAACTTTATTTTTAATATTGTCTTTTAAACATATCCCTGAGGTATCCCGGTAATAACTATTGTTTCTAACCCTAATATTGCAGCCTGATTGTTTCCCACAAACACCCGTACCTCTATAATCTATCAGTTTAAATTCCTAGACAAGTCATCAATTACCCTCACAATCGAATTGGCTAATGCAACCACTCCATCCCCAGAGAGATGAGCGCCATCCCTTGCATACATATCACGTTTGCCATAAAATAGGTCCCAGTTATCAATGAATGGGATTGCAAGTTCATTGCAGTACCTGTCTAACCAGCAGTTTATACCAATTGCCTTAGACATCCATTCATTGCCCACTCCCTTTCTAGGCAAGATGCTACATATGACTGGGATCCCTCCCTTAGACCTGACTACTTCTATGGCTGACCTGTACTTATCCAGCAGCTCCTGTTTCCTGCCCTTCCCAATGTCATTACCCCAGCACTAAGACAGGTAATGGGCTTGTTCCCATTACCTGACATATTATCCAACCTGCTGGCTATGTCACCAACACCAGCTCCTGGAAGGCGCACCTTCTGTCTGACCTTTCTACCTGTTACAAAAAGCATGGTCCATATATCTTACCTGAGAATCTCCTACAATTAAAATATTCTTACCTTGATTAGCTGGGGAATCAGTGATACCTTCAACCTCACTAACAGCTGAAGTCCAATCGTCCTGGAGACCAGAGAATCGATTTCCTACCTTCACATCTTCTCTTCCTTCTTTCTGAACTGTGAACCACTTGCCACTTAACCCGGCTGCCACTATCACTGCTAGTGACCATTTCCTCCTTACTAGCTAAATCCTTCTCACACTCACTCCCAAACTCATCTAGGCGAAGCTTCAGCCTCCTGTTTTCCTCCTGAAGAAGCAAAACCTCCTTCAACACTTAAACCTGAGATTCTAAAACACTACAACAAGCCATGGTGCTTGGTAACACCCCACGAAAACTCCCAGAGAGTGTGAACAGTTCACAAATCAAATTTGTTTCGCCTTGCAACCTCAGATTCAGTTGATTCATAAGGCTTGTCACATCTGCAAAAAATACCAACTACTAAATCCAGTCATTGTTTGATAAAAATGGATCGAGTCGATTCTTGTCTGTGAGTAATGGATCGATTTTCTTTCTTAGGTGAAAGAACAGTAATAGAACCTTTTCACAACTTAGCCATCAAACTGCTGTATAATAAAGCAAATCAACAAATTCAGAATCAGTTTTTTTCAGAAATCACGGAACTGGCGATGATTAAGCCCGTGAGATCGAAGAAATTCACTGCTGAAACAACAGGCTTCGGAACGCAAGACATATACACAGTTTCTGCACAATGTTTGCTGATGGATAACAACACAATGTAGAAACATGAGCTTTGAGAATCCAAAATCCTTACAAGCTTTTGTGATTTGTCCAACCAAACCTTTCTTCACCCCAGAAATGTTCTTTACTCCATCATTTGTCACGCATTGCAGTTTATTCCACTCCAGGTTATATTCTGATACAGTTTTTTTTCGATTATTTGAAGATGTTTTCTCCGGTTCCTGTGTTGTGCATGCTGTGCATTGATGCTAATTCTTGTGTGACATTTAATTCATTGTCGACGCCACGGATGAATACCAGGAGTTGTGGTGTGTCACATCATTCGATTCATCAAGTGCGAGAGAATGAAACTGAAAATTTCTTGCTTTCGTGTCTGGAATTTCATGAAATATATTGCTTACTATATCCGCAATTATGCGAGCAACAATATCTGGCGCAAGACTGAGGATTTTCAACACATTTGCTTTTTCTGGGTATAACTCTCCCGCTGCTTCCATCATACACTCTTTGATCAGATCTCCAACGGTGAAAGGCTTTCATCTTTTAGCTAAAGCATAAGGAACTTTGTAACTGGCCCTGGTTAAAGCTTTATTTTCAGCTCTCTTCTGCAAAAAAGCAATCTGCGCTGCACTTATTCAGTTTTTTCCTAACGTTGTGTTCCTGTGAATTGAGAATAACTTGGTTTATGTTGGGTCTCGTAGTGCCGACGTACATTGTACTCCATCAAAATTGCAAGTTTCGTGGTATATGACACACAAACCTTTATCACCTGCTTGTACAAAGAATTACTTTATCCTTCCATAAGTGAAGGGTATATCTGATTAGTGAAAAGATGAGAATTAAAATTTGAACACATTTTGACATAAATTGTTACAAGCAATAAAATCTTAACTTAAATCTCTAGGTTGAGTTTCTCTTTACTAATGACCCTCTTGAGGCTGTCCTCAATTTTCTTAGAGTCAGTGAAAAACTACTTCATCTCTCTATACCAACTGATGTCTTTCTTGATCTTATTCGCCTTTTAATAGACTCCATTTCTTTTTTCTTTCAAGGTAAATTTTATTCCTAAATCTTTGGGGTCACTATGAGTTCTCTATCCACTGTTCTTAACCTTCATATGGAGTAATTCGAACCAGTTCTACATCCTATTACTGGTGTACGTCCTTCTATATGGCATCGCTATGTAGATAATGTATTTGTTCTTGGCCACATGAGTAGTTTCGTCCAACCATTTCTCGATGCTGTCAACACTCTTGCTCCTTCGTTCATCGCAACCCAAAACACAGTGGCTTGTACATTCACTACTTTTCTTACCTTGCTGCCTCTGTCAAGAAAAGTATTCTTCTCTCTCTTTCCGAGCCCCTTGCATGGGTGACCCTCAGTTTCTTGACTCAGAAGTTTCCAGTCCCCGTAGCTTGTTCTCTCGCCTTGGACACCCATCTTGTTTCATAAATTCTGCTTATCCACATGCTAAACTGTCTTCTCTCCCAAACACTCTTCTGAAAAATCTCTAGTCCTTTGCCTTCCCTATATTTAATGTCTCTTCAAACTTTTTCACTAAACTAATATTCTACATATTACTCTTGTTCGTGCCTCTCCTCTACCAGTGATGTTCCATTAGCCTACTCTATTTTCTGCTGCTCTTGTCCTCCCGAATACCTCGGAGAAACTTGCCGCTCACTTTCTGACAGATTTAAGAAGCCCAAAAGATGCAATTGCCTTCCCAACACTAACAATGTTCTTTTCTATTGTTAGATATCACGGTCATCCTAATAACTGGTCCTCTGCCAAAACTGAATGCCCTACTTCTAGCTTTTATAGATGCCATTCTTTGAAGCATCCCTCATACACAACTTTCGTATCATGAATCTTAGTTCTGGCTTTGCTTCTGTAGATGCCTTCCTCTCTCACAAAACTGTTAAATTCTCCGAACATCATAACACTCCAGATTTGATCAGATATTCCTCTCCTCTCTCTACCTCTTCTCATTTCCTATAATTAATTTTATTTTAAATTTCTTGTTTACACGTATATTTAGTTTAAGACATTCTCCGAAAGTGAAAAAATTACAGAGCAATGTTGCTCTGTAACCTGTGTGAGCGAGTCGCGCCTGTCTCACACACTGTAGCATAACATCATATTAATCTAAGTGTTTATCAACCACGGTGCCGCAGCACCCTGGTGTGGCACTGACAGCGTCCAGGTGTACCACTGACAGTGTCCAGGTGTGGCACTGACAGTGTCCAGGTGTGGCACTGACAGTGTCCAGGTGTGGCACTGACAGTGTCCAGGTGTGGCACTGACAGTGTCCAGGTGTGGCACTGACAGTGTCCAGGTGTGGCACTGACAGTGTCCAGGTGTGGCACTGACAGTGTCCAGGTGTGGCACTGACAGTGTCTAGGTGTGGCACTGACAGTGTCCAGGTGTGGCACTGACAGTGTCCAGGTGTGGCACTGACAGTGTCCAGGTGTGGCACTGACAGTGTCCAGGTGTGGCACTGACAGTGTCCAGGTGTGGCGCTGACAGTGTCCAGGTGTGGCGCTGACAGTGTCCAGGTGTGGCGCTGACAGTGTCCAGGTGTGGCGCTGACAGTGTCCAGGTGTGGCACTGACAGTGTCCAGGTGTGGCACTGACAGTGTCCAGGTGTGGCACTGACAGTGTCCAGGTGTGGCACTGACAGTGTCCAGGTGTGGCACTGACAGTGTCCAGGTGTGGCACTGACAGTGTCCAGGTGTGGCACTGACAGTGTCCAGGTGTGGCACTGACAGTGTCCAGGTGTGGCACTGACAGTGTCCAGGTGTGGCACTGACAGTGTCCAGGTGTGGCACTGACAGTGTCCAGGTGTGGCACTGACAGTGTCCAGGTGTGGCACTGACAGTGTCCAGATGTGGCACTGACAGTGTCCAGGTGTGGCACTGACAGTGTCCAGGTGTGGCACTGACAGTGTCCAGGTGTGGCACTGACAGTGTCCAGGTGTGGCACTGACAGTGTCCAGGTGTGGCACTGACAGTGCCCATGTGTGGCACTGACAGTGTCCAGGTGTGAGACTGACAGTGCCCATGTGTGGCACTGTCAGTTTCCATGTGTGCCGCAGGCTTGATAGTAATTTTGACCCAAGTTCATCGTCTTAATCAAAACTTCTATTTTTGACAAGTATTTGTAATTATTATCTACTGCAGAGTTAAATTTTTTCGAACACAAGTAATTAAATGATAAATTTTTATAATATAATAGTAAATACATGATAAATACTAAGTCAAATTGCATTATGATGGGAAAGTAAATATATGTAATTGTCCCCATTTGCGTTTGGTTGACGATCATCATTTCTGTTTACAACTTTACAGCTCGTGCCGTCCAGTATGTGATTGGTTGTCGTCACTTGCGTGTTGACTTCTCAGGGAGATGAAATGAAGTAAAAAGACAGAAAATTTCTGTGAAACAGATGAGATTAAGTTATTTAGATCTTTGATTTACTTAGTGTGGTAATGAAGTTAATCCTATGCCAATGAAGCGATAGTACTCGGGAAATTGTAGATGAATGGTTCAAAGAACCGACATGTTGTTAAATTAGACACATGTGCAACTCTTGGGTATCTTTATTGAGGAAACGTTTCGCCACACAGTGGCTTCATCAGTCAATACAAAGGATAAACTGAGGGACTGATTACCTCATCCTCCTGTTCTTCATGTTTATCTTTTGGGACTGATGAAGCCACTGTGTGGCGAAACGTTTCCTCAATAAAGATACCCAAGAGTTGCACATGTGTCTAATTTAACAACTCGGGGAATTAATGAGATTTTTCACTAAAAAACATGATCATCTTATTAACAAAGTTTCTAATATACTTAGTAGCAGAATTACTCGCTAAAAATATGAAGCTACATACAGAAGCAGACACATTCTCCCTGCTTGCAATGCCGTAGTAAAAACCATGTTTGGCAGTGAAGCTGAAATATAAATTAAAAAGATTCCACTCTCAGAAAATATCATTAGCAGACTGATACATGACATGTCAGCAACATAGAAACTGTGTTTCTGTAAAGGAAAGTGAAATATTTGCACGCCAAGGAGATGAGTCTTCAGATATTAGAAGGAAGGCTCAACTATTAGCATTTATTCGCTTCATTAACAATGCTGAACTAGTAAAGCAGTTTTTTGGTTATAAAGAACGTGACGAAACTACAACAAGCGAAGATATATTCACTATATTTTGTAACTACATGGAAACTGTTGGTTTGTCCTGGCAATTTTGTGTAAGAATTTGAGGTTCCATCAGTGAAAAAAGGTTGAAGACCATTGAATTCTAGCATGTGGCATACACAGCATCACACTAATATGACAAATATTACTATAAATTCTGCAGAAATTGTAAGTTGCAATTTTAATTTCGATGTGATATTTTAACGTTTTCTGCATAGAAAGACTTTTAACTAATATTATAAATAATGAAAAGAATATTAATCTAAAGACTATACTTATCCTATAATATTGTAAGTTTATTTATATCGCTTATTGTTTTATTTATACACTGTGCTCATAAGAGTTCATGACTGGAGCTATACAGTTCGCGGCCATAATTTATGAAAGCTGATGTTGTAATTGCAGCTTATTGATATTAATGCCGTAGGCTTCTTTGTCAATATTTCGCTGTTAATACAACAGTTAGACATAGAGATCGTATCTACATTTTTTTAATATTTGATGAATAACTATTAAATTCAAATTTTGAAATTAAAATGGCTACCATTTTAAAAATAATGACTTACAACCAAAATGTTTTATCATATATAAATTTCTGTTAATTGAAAACATGTAGAGATCAAGATCAATATCTCGTACTAACCATTAAATTAGATAAGTATATATGAAAATTCGTATGGTCGCCATTTTTAATATGGCTACTAGGCATACACAGGTGAAATTTAGTTGTTGTTCAGATTTTAATTTAACTGTTGAGAACATTTAACACTGTACACCATATGTAAAGCTTGTGTCCCAATGTACCAGATTCATGTCT
Source organism: Cherax quadricarinatus (assembly GCF_038502225.1). Classification (NCBI taxonomy): domain Eukaryota; kingdom Metazoa; phylum Arthropoda; class Malacostraca; order Decapoda; family Parastacidae; genus Cherax; species Cherax quadricarinatus. Next base: position 16,928,614 of record NC_091364.1, on the reverse strand, counting down.
AAATAGGGTTTAAAGCCACTGAATCAATTTTCTAACCTTTTTAACTCTAACCTGAAGATACAGTTGTTCAAAGCTGAAGGAAGCCATCATCACAATCTCCGTTAGCCAGGTACGGAAGAATGTCTTCACACAACACAGGTCACCTCACCACTAATTGTTATTTAACGTACGTTGTATAGCTTGTTTGGGGACTCCTAGAATAATCAGCCAATACCAGCAGAAAGTGTATGGTGATCAAGTGGCAGCAAGTGTATGGTGATCAAGTGGCAGCAAATGTATGGTGATCTGACACTGTCTAAGCCTGCCTAGAAAAAGAGCCTCAATAGTTAATAAAAACATACAGTAGTTGTAAGAAGACTTGACTATTCATCATGCCGTGGTACACATTTGCTGCTATTTAAACAGAGCAGCAGATGAAAGAAGATATACTCACACGTCTTGCTAACCTCGGGAATCGGCCCCGGGTTTCTTGGTAATGTTTGATATTATATATTATTATTAACACACTGGCCGATTCCCACCAAGGCAGGGTGGCCCGAAAAAGAAAAACTTTCACCATCATTCACTCCATCACTGTCTTGCCAGAAGGGTGCTTTACACTACATTTTATAAAACTGCAACATTAACACCCCTCCTTCAGAGTGCAGACACTGTACTTCCCATCTCCAGGACTCAAGTCCGGCCTGCCGGTTTCCCTGAATCCCTTCATAAATGTTACCTTGCTCACACTCCAACAACACGTCAAGTATTAAAAACCATTTGTCTCCATTCACTTCTATCAAACACGCTCACGCATGCTTCCTGGAAATCCAAGCCCCTCGCACACAAAACCTCCTTTACCCCCTCCCTCCAACCATTCCTAGGCCGACCCCTATCCCGCCTTCCTTCCACTACAGATTGATACACTCTTGAAGTAATTCCGTTTCGTTCCATTCTCTCCACATGTCCGAACCACCTCAACAACCCTTCGTCAGCCCTCTGGACAACAGTTTTGGCAATCCCGCACCTCCTCCTAACTTCCAAACTACGAATTCTCTGCATTATATTCACACCACACATGGCCCTCAGACATGACATCTCCACTGCCTCCAGCCTCCTCCTCGCTGCAACATTCATCACCCATGCTTCACACCCGTATAAGAGCGTTGGTAAAACTATACTCTCATACATTCCCCTTTTTGCCCCCAAGGACAAAGCTCTTTGTCTCCACAGACTCCTAAGTGCACCGCTCACCCTTTTCCCCTCATCAATTCTGTGATTCACCTCATCTTTCATAGACCCATCCGCTGACACGTCCACTCCCAAATATCGGAATACATTCACCTCCTCCATACTCTCTCCCTTCAATCTGATATCCAATCTTTCATCACCTAATCTTTTTGTTATTCTCATAACCTTACTCTTTCCTGTATTCACTTTTAATTTTCTTCTTTTACATACCCTACCAAATTCATCCAGCAACCTCTGCAACTTCTCTTCAGAATCTCCCAAGAGCACAGTGTCATCAACAAAAAACAACTCTGACAACTCCCACTTTGTGTGATTATCTTTTAACTCCACACCTCTTGCCAAGACCGTCGCATTTACTTCTCTTACAACCCCATCTATAAATATATTGAACAACCTCGGTGACATCACATATCCTTGTCTAAGGCCTACTTTTACTGGGAAATAATCTCCCTCTTTCCTACATATTCTAACTTGAGCCTCACTATCCTCGTAAAAACTCTTAACTGCTTTCAGTAACCTACCTCCTATACCACACACCTGCAATATCTCCCACATTTCCCCCCTATCCACCCTGTCATACGCCTTTTCCAAATCCATAAATGCCACAAAAACCTCATCAGCGTTATCTAAATACTGTTCACTAATATGTCTCACTGTAAACACTTGGTCCACACACCCCCTACCTTTCCTAAAGCCGCCTTGTTCATCTGCTATCCTATTCTCCTTCTTTCAATAATAACTCTACCATTCATTTTACCAGGTATACTTAACAGACTTATCCCCCTATAATTTTTGCACTCTTTTGTCCCCTTTGCCTTTATACAAAGGAACTATGCATGCTCTCTGCCAATCCCTAGGCACCTTACCCTCTTCCATACATTTATTAAATAATAGCACCAACCACTCCAAAACTATATCCCCACCTTCATTTTATCTACTGCCTCACGAACTTCCCTCACACTCACAACTGGTTCTTCCTCTCTCCTACAAGATGTTATTCCTCCTTGCCCTATACACGAAATCACAGCTTCCCTATCTTCATCGACATTTAATAGCTCCTCAAAATATTCCCTCCATCTTCCCAATACCTCTCACTCTCCATTTGTATAATCTCCATATGTATAATGCAAATGTTACACTAGTTGTGATCCTGGTTTAACTCATTCTGAAGCTCAGACCAGAGTCGTATCACCTCATCTCAACAAATATGCAACCCAGCACTGTCGCAATACTCCTAGACATATATTTTCTGCTAGAAAACTAGCAGCAAGTGTATACAGGCTAGCTCACACGTTTAGTTTAACTCGAGTTTATCGGAATTGATATGAACGCTCTAGAATGCTTCTAGAACATATCCTAGGTTGGAAAAAGATTTCCAGCCTAGGTTATATTTGGGCCTCGCCGAGAGTCCCAAATACAGGAATGCATTAAGAAATGAATAGTGTAGTGAACATATTTTGTAGTAAATGCAGGAGGCTCGCTCCAGCTCAGAGCATAACACACACTATTTTATCGTTAGAGTTTAATATACGTTTCTGTTTGCCAAAGTGCATCGTGCAATTGTTGTAGATACTTAAAGTAAATTATTTGAAATTTCTTTTAATACAGCAATTTACTATGTCTCTACTTACCTATCTTTCTGTCTATCCGGCTTTTATCTCTATCTCTATTCTCTCAATTCTTTCTTTCTCTCTATATATATATGTATACACACACACACACAATAAGATCACATTAAACAATATTCAGAATAACCGCTGTGAAAAAATAGTGAAACGTCAAACAAAAAAAATATTCCTTTAATTAGGCTATTCCATCAGAATGGAAACATAGTATGTTAGATCAGTGGTGTAATAAACTCCAGAAGAATTTGTAATGATCTCAGAAACAAACTGCAAAGAAAATTAGACAATTTAATTGAAAACGGTGATTGGAAAAAGCATGTTATTAACAATTTTGTAATAAACTTGTCACATGAAATATTAGATAAAAATACAACTGCTTCTCTAGGTTTCGGTCTAAGTTTTGAAACTTCAAAAAACGTAATAATGTTGAAATTGCAAAAGCCTTTGGTAGCTTAAAAAAAATCTTCTAATTTATCCACTGATAAAATTAATGTAAGTAAGTGGAGGGTTCAGAGCTCTGTTAAAATATTCCCAATTGCCCTCAAAGATTCTTTGTCTTATGATACACTTATTAGTAATAAAAATTTACATCTTACTGAAGTAGATAAATGGAATAGTAATTCTGAAAAAGCTGATTGCCAACATAAAATGAATAATCTCTTGGATACAGAAGCTTATTCTAAACTTAGAAAGAATCCCTTGGAAACTGTTAACAGTTATTTCAATGAAACTCTGAAAGTCTACTCAAAGACAAAGATGAATTAAAATTACGTCCACTAATACATCTTTACCCTACAGGTATGGATTAATGAAAACGCACAAACCAGGTAATCCAGTTAGACCAATTATTAGCTCAATAAGTTCAGTCATTGTCCTCTTCGCTTTCGGGCTGAGTGGACGCACTGCGCAAACAGCTCCTGCTTTCTCTGGTGCGCAACTTCCTGTTTTCACCAAGATGGCTGCCAGCTACCGCAGGAGGAGCAACACCGTGTGTGTTGACCTTGTTAAAGGGGCAATTTACCCTACGAATGCCTGTGTTTTATTACCAACGATTATACGGGACACGTTTGGCATTGAAGTTGAAGAATTACACGGAATAGCACTTAATGGTTCATCACGAATCTTCATAAAGTTCTGCACAGTGGAGGCATATGAAAGGACGGTGACTCAGTACCAGGAGAAGAACATCACCGTATCATCTGGTCTGGAGGTACGCCTGCGGGATGCCTCAAAATACTACACCTGGGTGAGGATCCGCAACGTTCCTTTCGAGGCAGACGATGTGGATATCAGAGAGACATTTCAAAGATATGGTGAGGTGCATGCTATAACTTTAGTTTGATGGACGGAGGGAATCTATGAAGGGTTGCCGGCTGGATCTTACACCGTCAAGATGTCTTTAAGAAGACCTATTCCATCGTATGTTGCCCTGGAGGATTTTAGGACACAGCTGTATGTGACCTACGTGGGACAACGCAAGACGTGTCGCCTGTGCGGCGCTTTTGACCACATGGCGGCTGGATGTGGTAAAGCAGCAGCGCCGCGGCCTTGGGAACGGCAAGTAGTCACAGAGTCGCAGGCGGAACCTCTGCCGAAGACTTTGAGTGCAGCAGGCAAAGGTAATTGGGCGGACGAAGTGGAGGGCGTGGAAGAGAATTGTGTGACGCTACCAGTGGCTTCGGATGCTCCCCCGCAAACGAGTCCGGGAGTTGAGCAGCAGCCTGTGGGGGTGGGAGAGACCGGTGATCCACAGGAGTTATCTACGCCCCTACAGGAGAAGATTAAGTCTTTCCTGGACGTGCCTGCGGAGGAGAACCCATCTACAGACAGGAGAATTCTGATGGTTGAGAAGGACTTGATTGAGCAGATTCCAGGGCCTCTGGGGTCAGAGCCTGGCATGTTGCAGTTGCTACAGGTGGAAGCTAAGGTGCACAAGGGGAATGGAAATACTGATATGGAAATTGAGGGCACATCTAGAAAGAGGGCTGGAGGCTCGTCGGATGAGGAGGTTATAACACCAGCTCAGCGTTCAGGGAAGAAGACGTGGGCGGGAGTGATTAAGAAGGGGCAGGGTAGTGCACAGGGGGGGAAGGAGGGGGTCCAGGCGGGAAAGAGTGCAAGGGAAAAGACAGAAGCAGCAAAAAGTGGAACAGACAGGACACAGAGACATAGAGGAAAGCCACCCTTTCTGAATCTTTAAGTGTCTAACGATAAACGTGAATGGCCTTAGAGCTGACGGTAAACGAGTATGGTTGGAGGATGCTTTGCGGCGTTTTAACATTGATGTGTGTTTTATTCAAGAACACAATTTTAAGTATGGCAGAGAGTTGAGGCTGAACGGTTTTAGGATGTATGTTGGTAGTTCAGGGAAATTAAAGGGTGGGGTGGCAGTGGCAGTGGCAGTGGCAGTGGCAGTGAGGGAGTCCAGCCCATTCCACGTGCTCAAGTGGGAAGAGGGAGGGGAGGGGAGGGTGGTGAGGGTGGAGGGGATATGGGGTGAGATTAGAGTATGTTTTCTGGGTATATATATGCCGGCAGATAGTAACATACGGGTAAAGGTGAATTTTGTAAGGGAGGTTTTGCTTTTCTACATGCGGGGTTTACCAATGGTTTCTATAATAGGTGGGGATTGGAATTGTGTAATCAGGAATAAGGATGTGGAGCCGAGAGGGGCAGGGTGTGTGCTTGGGGTATTGAGGGATTTGTTGAGGGATGCAGGGGTTTATGACATAGTCAGGGGCGATGGGTGGAAAGCAGAGCACACGTTTATGCGGAGGGGTTATGCGGCCAGGTTGGATCGTATATAACTCGAGATATAACAGTAGAACGTGTAATGACGATAGATTTAGGTTTTTCGGACCTTCGTGCCGTTTTGGCAGAGATGGCATGGGAAGGGATGGTTCGTAGGGATGTGGGTTATTGGAAAATGAATGTGAGGCTACTTCAGGGAGAGGGGGAGGGGTTGTTTTTTAGGGAATGGTGGAAGCAACTATGGGAGGCTCGCAACGAAGAGGAGGATGTCTTGGAATGGTGGGAGAAGCACGCTAAATTGCAGATTAGGGAGTATTACCAGCATAGAGGACGGGATGAGGCGAGGTGGAGGTATGGTTTACAGAAATATTTAGAGGGGCAGCTAAATGATTGTTATGAAGGGGGAGGGGGGCTAGACATGGAGAAATAGAGGTTTTAAGGGGAAGATTGAGGGATATACAAAATTCTCGTTTTGATGCGATACGTGTGAGGGAAGGTTTAGAGGAGGTTCTATGGGGTGACAAACCGTCAGGATGTGTTTTGAGGAGATTTAGGAATAGGCAACAGATGACCACGATTATGGGTTTAGAGGTGTGTAAAGGGGTGGGGGAATATAGGGTGGGGCAGGTACTTAGTACCACCGATGGAATGAGCAATTATGCTGATCATTGGTTTAGGGGGTAGGACTACAGTACAGGTATTTAAAAGATTTGGTGATTGTTATAGTCTCTATTGTTAGTCAAATCAGGCAGGATATAATAGCTAATTCTGCCACCTTTTTTCGAGCTTGAAACAGTTTGGAGGATTAGACTCTAGGGACCCGAGATTTTCCAGTGACAATTTGTTTCATTGAGCTCTTTATTATATCAAGGGAACTGTCGTAGGACGCTCTTGATTTGTTGGTGAGAAGATTGGATGGTCAAGGGACCCCATTCTACTTGCTGTTTGCACGGAGCCGGCATAGAACCCTTCGTTTTCATTAATACATATTGTTTAATTGAAGCAGGGATCGAGCCCTCTGGTTTATTTAGTGTGAGCGGAGCAGGAATTGAACCCTCCGTTTTCTTTGAGACCCGTTTCATTTTCTGCCTGGTAGTTTAAGTTCTTGCAAGTATGGAGGAATACCAGTTTTGGATGAATGCTGGAAGTAAGTTAGGAATAACAGGGAAAAATTTAGAATCTTTCATTTGTGCTAAGATCCAGGAAAGACTTGAAAGAGAGAGAATTGAGAGAGAAGAGAGACAGAAAGGGAAAGACAGGAGGAAAAGGAGAGAGAAAATCGAAAGAGAAGAGAAAAAGGAGAGAGAATTGAAAAAGAGAAAAAGGAGAGAGAGAATTGAAAGAGAAAACCAAGATAGACAGAGAGAGGGCAGACAAAAAGGAGCGTGATAGACTTGATCGTGAGGAGAGAGCTAGAGAATGTGAGGAAAGAGCTAGAGAACATGAATTAAGAGAGAGAAAAAGATCGCGAGCTCGAAAAAGCTCGCCTTGAATTAGAGAATAAAAAGTTAACTCTAAAACAACAACAATTAGAGGAAGGAGTAATTGAACATCATGCAGCTAGGGCACATATTCCAACACTTAATTTACCTCCCTTCACAGAGAGTGAGCAGCGCTGTATAGCCCTTGTGGCTTAGCGCTTCTTTTTGATTATAATAATTCACAGAGGGTGAAGACATTACTTCATACATTATCAGGTTTGAAAATACCGCTACCCTCTGTGAATGGCCTGCTGACACCTGGGCTACCAGGTTAGGAATGTTATTTTCTGGTACAGCTTTGAATATCTATGCAACTTTGTCGCAGGATATCATATGTAATTATAACCTACTGAAGAAGGCAATCCTTAAAGCATATCAAAAAACCACAAATTCTTACAGGAAAGATTTCAGGTATGCCACCTTACAGCCTGGCTAGAACTTTCAGCAGTTACTGGTAACACTCTTTTCGTTTGTTCGACTTTTGGATAGAGTTCAGGAATTGATCAGTTATGAACCTCTTAGAGACTTCATGGTTGCTGACCAGTTCCTGACAGCTCTTCCTCACCAGATACGAACATTCATTAGAGAACGTAACATGATTATAGCTGATGAAGTTGCTGAGGCTCACAATTCCTATAAAGGCCTAAAGGGATCGAACCCTAAGGGCAAGGGTTCACCAGATCTTAAGAAATCAAAACCTCTAGTGGAAAGTAAACTGACTTCTTTTATTCCTGTTTGTCATTTATGTGGTGTTAAGGGACATAAACGTCCAGATTGTCCTTCTAAGAAGGTCCAAAAAGTTGGAAGATGTTTTAAAGACTGTAATGACCAAGCACCCTTCTGTTCAGGAACAGTTAATGGACTTAATGTATCTACCATTTTACGAGACACTGGATGCACATGTATAGTCCTTTCTGATAAGCTGTTCCCTAATCTTAAAGAAACTCATTCCTCTGCTATACTTTCAGACTACTTGGGCCGTACGGACACTTTTTCCTACCATCCTTTGTTACATTAGGTCTAAATGGTTCACAGGTTGGTCTGAAGCCGTACTAGCTCCCATCACTTCTTGCTCCGTACTAATAGGTAATGTAAAAGGTGCCATTCTTCCTTCTGAGGTTGACCTTTTATCACCAAAGATGGACATAAGCTTTTCAGATCCTCTTCCTGTAGAGTCAGAGAAGCTCCTCGAAAGTTCAGATGAGACAATGTCTCATGAGATTCATGTGGGATTGAAAACCAGTGATGCTACTCTCGAAAGCGAGGTAGTAGGATCACCTGTTCACTTGTTAGATGAAAGTGAAGATATCACCTCCGATACTACAAATGTCTTGACTAGGGCTCGGACCAAAGCCCAGGCTTCTACTGTCCATCCTTTGATTTTCCCTGACTTTAAGCCTTTAGATATATCAAAGGACTCTTTTGTCAATTTACAACGTAATTGCCCTTGTCTTCAGAATTGCCATAATGCAGCTAAACAAAATCAAGTTATCCAAAGGAAAAGCTTTTCATATAAATTTGAATATATAAAAAGTATCTTGTATAAGTCAGTAATCAAATTAAATTCAGATGAGATAGACTATTCCATCTTAGTTGTTCCAAGTCAATGCAGAGAGACTGTTCTTAAAATGGCTCATGACCTGCCAGTGGCCGGACATTTCTCGCATCGTAAAACCTTAAATAAAATTAGAACCTATTTTGGGCCTAAAATGTCCTCAGATGTCACTACCTATTGTAGATCGTGTAAAGTTTGCCAACTGTCATCCTCCCGAGTTATCAGGCGAGTACCTATGAAAGAGTAGCTATTGACATCGTTGGTCCTTTATCACCACTTCCATCTGGGGGACATAGATATATATTAACATCAGTTGATTATCCTTCGAGTTTCCCTGAAGCCGTACCCTTGAAGACCATAACTACTACAGAGGTGGCTGAAGCCCTTTTGTCCATCTTCTCTAGAGTTGGCATCCCTAGAGAAATTTTATCTGACCGTGGGACACGATTCACATCTGACGTAATGCAACATCTATACCAACTTCTGGGAGTGATGCCTCTCTTAACAACACCATATCATCCCAGCTGTAATGGGAGGATTGAGCGCCAGCATTCGGTTCTCAAGTCCATTTTAAGGAAACTTTGCTCCCTTAAACCTAAGGAGTGGCATCGTTACCTACCCTGTGCTTTGTTTGCCATGAGGGAAGTTCCCAGTGACTCTTTGGGGTTTTTACCTTTTGAACTTCTCTATGGTAGACAGGCCAGAGGTCCATTGTCCATCCTTCATGACTTATGCACTGATGAGGACGTAAAGGCTGAGGTTCAGTCTTCTTATCAGTTTCTCCTTGACCTTAGATCCAAACTTGAGGAGACCTCTGACATAGTTTCGAAGAACTTAAACTTGTCAATGGACCAGTACAAAATCTATTTTAATTCCAAAAGTCAGGAGAAGTTTTAAAGTAGGGGATGAAGTTCTGGTACTCTCGCCTATCAAGTCAAATAAATTATTAGTAGCATGGAAAGGTCCTTACAAAGTACTAAAAATTTGTGGGAAAGTTGACTACCTCGTAGAAGTCAAGGGGAAACCTAAGCTTTATCATATCAACATCCTTAAGAAATATTACCGAAGAAATTCGGTTAACTGCATTAATAACTTTGACTTAGTTTTTCCACACGAACTTGATAAGACAACTGAAGAATGCAAGGTGTGCGTAATTGACACCTCTAACTTAGACTATGATGAAGAACTACATGACTTGGTGACTCTTGACCACTCGGGCGCAACCAACATTAATATTAATGAATCTTTGGATAACCATAGTAGACATGAACTACTTCAATGTGTGAGTAACTTCTCAGACGTCTTTACTGATATTCCAGGTGTTACCTCCACGGTAGTCCATAAGAATGACTTAGTGACGGACAATCCTATCAAAACGAAATTATACCCAGTTCCAGTTCACCTTAGGGATGCATTTGATCTAGAGGTAGACAAATTATTAAAACTAAAGATCTTTGAACCTTCAGTATCTGCATATTTCTCACCAGTAGTCATGGTTAAGAAGGAGGATAATTCATATAGATTTGCTATTGACTTCAGAGGCCTTAATGCTATAACTCGGTGGGATGCTGAGCCTATGCCCTTAATAGATAGCGATCTACACAAATTTTATGATGCTTCCTTCTT
>NC_091364.1:16875846-16910846 GCF_038502225.1 Cherax quadricarinatus | reverse complement strand
ACGCACTTTTACTTTGAACATCTTCAAAAACACTCTCATAAATCATTTGAATACTCACAAAAATACCTTTATACATTTCCAAACAACACTGAAATACTCCAAAAACATCATTCGAACACCCCCAAATCACCTCTGAATACTCCCAGAACACCTTCATAAGTACTCTTGCACATCATTTGAACACCTTCATAAGTACTCTTGCACATCATTTGAACACCTTCATAAGTACTCTTGCACATCATTTGAACACCTTCATAAGTACTCTCATAATCATTTGTACACCTTCAAAATACAACATTTGAACACACTCAAAACACCTTTGAACACCTTTGAACATTTCCATAACACTATTTGAGTACTCCCAAATAAGATTTGACATCTCTAATTTATCTGCACTTACACATTTCATTAAATTACAACTCATCCCTCAGTCTCCAGACTAGGCATTTTCTCGTTTTTACCCTTTTAGTTCATTAAAGTTATTAAGGGGACACAATACATCAGAAAAAAAGTCACAAAAACTAACTCAAACACTTTACTTTGAACATCCCCAAAACACTCTCATAATCATTTGAATACTCACATAACACCCTTGAACACCTTCAAAACACCTTTGAATATCGTTTTTAAACTAATTTCATCACAACCCACTTATATCATCCTTTTTTCGGTAACTCTAATTCGACTACACTACCCTCATCAATTACCAACAAATTTTACTCGTTTTAACTAATGTCATCACTGTAACCAAGATTTTCACAAAAAAACTCTGACACCTAACACACACACCCCACAACACCCACAACCCACAATTTTTTCTCGTTTTAACTAATTTCATCAGAAAGTCACAACAACCCACAACCCACAATTTTTTTCTCGTTTTAACTAATTTCATCAGAAAAAGGCACAACACCCACAACCCACAACACCCCACAATTTTTTCTCGTTTTAGCTAACTTCATCAGAAAGTCACAACAACAACCCACAACCCACAATTTTTTCTCGTTTTAGCTAATTTCATCAGAGTCACAACAACAACCCACAACCCACAACACCCCACAACCCACAATTTTTTCTCGTTTTAACTAATTTCATCAGAAAAAGGCACAACATCCACAACCCACAATTTTTTCTCGTTTTAACTCTTTTAGTTCATTAAAATTAATAAAGGGACACAGTACATCAGAAAGTCACAACAACAACAACCCACAACACCCACAACCCACAACACCCCACAACCCACAATTTTTTCTCGTTTTAACTAATTTCATCAGAAAAAGGCACAACACCCACAACCCACTTCACCCACAATTTTTTCTCGTTTCAACCCTTTTAGTTCATTAAAATTAATAATGGGAAACAGTACATCAGAAAAGTCACAACACCCCACATCACCCACATCCCACAATTTTTTTTCTCGTTTTAACCCTTTTAGTTCATTAAAGTCAATAAGGGGGACACAGTACATCAGAAAAAGTCACAAAAACAACCCACTTATATCATCTTTTTCGGTATCTCTAATTCGACTACATTACCCACAACCCTCATCAATTACCAATTTATTAACATTTTTTTCCCTCCTTTTTACTGAATCTTAAAAGTAATACACATTCCTCCCTACAGTACTAAAATTCTAATAAAATCCTCTCCATACCCATCTCCTTGTATCCACATAAATTAATATTATACTCGCATCAACTACCCAACTATTGCGACATGTTTCAACACCCTCCATTCTTTTCCAATATATCATAACTTTTCATTTCTATAATTTCTTTTTAAAATATTCACACATTACCTTTTATTTTCAGTAAAATCTCCCCATATTTCTAATTACAACCCTCCCCATACACCTCGCCATCTCACCCGCATTTTCTTCACATCCACTCACCCATCTCCCAACACACCTCTTCAGAACACACACAAAAATCACATTTCACATCCACAAATGCATCTCAAATCCACTAAATCACTAGATGTAGGGCGTAATGACAGTAGTTTGTTGGACTACGTGTTGGTAAATAAAAGACTGATGGGTAGACTTCATTATGTACATGTTTATTGAAGGATCACAGATATATCAGATCACCTTTTAGTTGTAACTACAATGAGATTGTAAGGCAGATGGGATACAAGGAAAATAGAAGCAGTAAGAAAGAAGTGAAGGTTTATAAACTAAAGGAGGAGGGAGTTAGCTTAAGATATTTGTAGATGAATGGTTCAGAGAACCGACATGTTGATAAATTAGACACATGTGCAACTCTTGGGTATCTTTATTGAGGAAACGTTTCGCCACACAGTGGCTTCATCAGTCCATACATAGGAGAAACTTGAACAGGAGGAGAATGAGGTAATCAGTCCCTCAACCTTGAGTCGATGTGTTCAGTCCATCAATCTTGAGTAGAATACGGCAGATGAGCGGAGAAGCAGCTTATAAACCGTATGGCAGGAGAGGTGCAGCAGTCATAGGTGGTGTCGCATGTCAATAAAGATACCCAAGAGTTGCACATGTGTCTTATTTATCAACATGTCGGTTCTCTGAACCATTCATCTACAAACCTGTCAGACACTGCAACTTCTTGGGATCTTAATACTTAGGAATTCTTCGCTTGCCTAATTCTTGGGCACAACCTACTTCCACATTGAACAAATGTGACACCACCTATGACTGCTGCACCTCTCCTGCCATACGGTTTATAAGCTGCTTCTCCGCTCATCTGCCGTATTCTACTCAAGATTGATGGACTGAACACATCGACTCAAGGTTGAGGGACTGATTACCTCATTCTCCTCCTGTTCAAGTTTCTCCTATGTATGGACTGATGAAGCCACTGTGTGGCGAAACGTTTCCTCAATAAAGATACCCAAGAGTTGCACATGTGTCTAATTTATCAGCTTAAGATATAAACAACTATTGGAGGATAGATGGGCTAGTGAGAGTATAGGCAATGGGGTTGAAGATGTATAGGGTAGGTTAAAAACTGTAATGTTAGTGTTCAGCAAAAGTTTGTGGTTACAGGAAAGTGGGTGTGGGAGGGAAGAAGAGCGATTGGCGGAATAATGATGTAAAGCGATATATGATGATGCAAGAGAGAAAAAGTTAGCATATGAGAGGTTTTTACAAAGTAGAAGTGATGCAAGAAGGAAGGAGTATATGAAGATAAAAAGAGAGCTTAAAAGAGTGGTGAAACAATGAGAGAGTGGGTGAGATGTTTCCAAGCAATTTTTTTGAAAATAAGAAAAAGTTTTAGAGTGAGATTAATAAGTTGAGGAAGCATGATAAATCACTGCAATCTTACCTCTGAAAAATATTCGAAGTTAGTAGATATTCATAAACGAAATGTTGGTATATTTAATTAATATGGTATCACTTTCAAATCTCACTCATCCAGCTTTCCTCTAAATCAGCTGTCATCTCGGTTATCTCTCTCTCACCCTGTTATTTAGCTCTTCTTTTTTATTACAATAATCTCACCCTGTTAACCAGGTGTGTGTTAACTTCTCTCTGATCAGCTCCTAGTCAAGTTTTCTTGTAGATAATGTAAGTATTCTTGTGGAAATTATATGATACAGTGAAAAAGATTACACAAATATACTACCTTGAAGCAATGTAATTACGTGTTTTTTTTTTTATTTCTATGGGTATATTCTTCGCCAAAAATCACTATGAACATTGTTGCTCTCAAATGGTTCCGATCCAGGCCACTGTTTTATGAAGTAATAAATACCAACGATGTGTGTTGTGCTCGAGGCATACTATGTGATGGCAGTGATTTGTCTGATTTAACAGCAATGCTTTGTGCGTTGTTGCAGCAGAATTTTGTGTATTACAGCATTGTTTTGTGCGTTGTTACAGCAGTGTTTTGTGCATTACAGCAGGGTTTTGTGCGTTGTTACAGCAGTGTTTTGTGCATTACAGCAGGGTTTTGTGCGTTGTTACAGCAGTGTTTTGTGCATTACAGCAGGGTTTTGTGCGTTGTTACAGCAGTGTTTTGTGCATTACAGCAGGGTTTTGTGCGTTGTTACAGCAGTGTTTTGTGCATTACAGCAGGGTTTTGTGCGTTGTTACAGCAGTGCTTTGTGTATTACAACAGCGTTTTGTATGCTGTTACAGCAGTGATTTGTGTATTTCAGCGCTGGTTTGTTTTTATATCAGTGCTTTGTTTATTACAACAGTGCTATGTTACAGCAATGTTTTTCATAATACAACAGTGTTTTGTGTATTGTTGCAGCAGTATTTTGTGTGTCCTCACACCCTCTTTTGTGTGCTTTAATAAAAATGATTTCGAGCTTTGTTGCAGCAGTGAACTATGCGTTGTTTAAACATTATTTTGTGAACTCTTATTGGATGGGTTTGTTGTTACAATGGGGATTTGTGTAATGATACAGCAGTGTTTGGGTACAACAGCAATGTTTTGTTTGCTTTCACAAGTGTTTTGTGAGGTGTTACAACAGTGCTCTGTGTAGTGTTACGGCAGTGTTTTATGCAGTGTTATTGTATTGTTTTATGTGACAGAACAGCAGTGTTTTTGTGAATTTGCAGTGATATCAGTGATATATTTTATGGTGTGACATCTGTGATGTGTGATGTACAACAGTGTTTTTATATACTAGTACAACAGTGGTTTGTGTCGTGATACGAAGGAGAAATTTTTATGTAATGGCAGTGTTTCTTGTATTGAAACAGCGGTTTTCTGGGTACTCGGTCAGCAGAGATTTTCTTTCAGGTACAGCCGAGTGTTTTGTGTTTCTGAGAAGTGTTTTTTTTTTTTGTGCTGGTAGTGTTTTGTGTACACTTAAAACAGTATTTTGTGTTCTGTTACAACAGTGATTTGTGCACTGTTACAGAAGTTTTCCTAGTGCTGATATCATATTTTTTGTGCTGTTGCGGTAGTGTTGTGTGTGCTGTTACAGTAGTGTTTTGGGTTATTAAAACAGTGTTTTGTGTACTGTTACAGCGGTGTTTGATATGGCTTTACAGGAATGTTTTGTGTACTCTTACAATAGTTTTGCTGTTACAAATTTGTTTTTAGTGCTTTTAGTGATATTAGTGCTGTGTATGTGTGATGTTGCAGCAGTATTTCGTATACTGTTAAAGCAGTGTTCTGTGTGTTGTCACAACATTGGGTTGTATAATGTTAGAACAGTGTTTTGTGTTATTACAAAAATGTTTTTGAGTGTTGCAATATTTTTCTGTTATTTTGTGTTCTCTTATGCGCGTGTTTCGTCTCTCTTTACAATAGTAAATCAGTATGTTACGAAAAAAATTGGGAATTGTTATGAGGGCGATTTGTGTGTTGTTACATCGGTGGTTGTGTGTTTGTGTGTTTTTCAGCAGTGTTCTGTGTGATATAACAGT
This sequence comes from Cherax quadricarinatus, assembly GCF_038502225.1. Lineage (NCBI taxonomy): Eukaryota > Metazoa > Arthropoda > Malacostraca > Decapoda > Parastacidae > Cherax > Cherax quadricarinatus. The sequence continues at coordinate 16,905,487 of NC_091364.1, read as the reverse complement.
GTTTATGCGTTATAACAGAGTTTGTGTTGTTACAACAGCATTTTATGTGCTGTTACAACAGCATTTTATGTGTTGTTACAACAGCATTTTATGTGTTGTTACAACAGCATTTTGTGTGTTGTTACAACAGCATTTTATGTGCTGTTACAACAGCATTTTACGTGCTTTTACAACAGTGTTTTATGCGCTGTTACAACAGTGTTTTATGCGCTGTTACAACAGTGTTTTATGGCCTGTTACAACAGTGTTTTATAGTCTGTTACAACAGTGTTTTATGCGCTGTTACAACAGTGTTTTATGTGCTGTTACAACAGTGTTTTATGCGCTGTTACAACAGTGTTTTATGCGCTGTTACAACAGTGTTTTATGTGCTGTTACAACAGTGTTTTATGGTCTGTTACAACAGTGTTTTATCTGTTACAATAGTGTTTTGTGGTCTGTTACAACAGTGTTTTACGGTGTGTTACAACAGTGTTTTATGGTCTGTTACAACAGTGTTTTGTGGTCTATTATAACAGTATTAAATATATACAAAGTTTAGCACATGGTTTCATTCTTATAATTTTTGGCAGCCTTGTTCATTTCAAATATTTATCCTGCTTAAAGATAATAATTATATCATTTTCTTCCTCAGTTTTATGAACGGTTTTCAAATTTTATTACACAAATATGTAAAGTTTCGTGTCTGTTTCTACAATCATCACATAGGCAAGAGAGGGTTCCTTATCCTGATTAATTAGACTGTTAGTGTTAACACGTAATTATACTAAGGTTTGTTAAATATAGTCGAGTGACCCTAAGAAAAGAACTAAATAATAAAACAGTTCAGGGAACTTGTTAAAGTTCCACCTTCCCACTCCTAGTTAGCCAAGCTAAAATCAGTTTAAAAGTTTATTCCAGTAAGTTTATCATTTGTATGGCGATATGATTATGATTATATATATATAACTATGACAATATATAAATATGGCAACATATAACTATGGCAATATATATAACCCAGTACTTATTGTAACAGAGCTTGAGTTAGGGCTGTAGCATGTTAAAACAATTTAATTTAAAGTAAGCCTGTTACAGTATGAACAGTAACGTAACACTGCTGCAGTACAGATCTAACTACAATATAACACAGATGCAATAATGACTACTGCATAATATAGACGTGGTAGTAACTCCAGAGGAGTATAGCTGCTGTACTCGCTTCAACACAATAAAGCTGCTTAACTGATCTAAGTAAAATAGCTAGTGAGTAAACTGTGCAAAGTGTGCAAACTATGCAAAGTTTGCATAAATGGGGAGAAATCATAACGGGGGCACTTCACAAACGGTGTTCCACAGGGGTCAGTGTTTGGCCCGTTGTTGTTCGCAATTTAGATAAACGACATAGATGAGGGAATAAATAGCGAAATAAGCAAATTTGCTGATGACACCAAAATAGGCCAGCCAATTCATTCTAATAAGGACACTAGAGCACTTCAGGATTTGAATAGACTGTTGCAATGGTCGGAGAAGTGGCATATATAGTTTAATATAGACAAATGCAAAGTTCTAAATGTTGAACAGGAAAATAACCATGCTACATATAAACTAAATAATGTAGACCTTAATACTACTGACTGCGAAAAGGATTTAGGAGTTGTGGTTAGAAGTAATCTAAAACCAAGACAACAGTGCATTAGTGTTCGCAATAATTCTAACAGAATCCTTGCCTTTATATCTAGAAGTATAAATAATAGAAGTCCTCAGGTTGTTCTTCAACTCTGTATATCCTTGGTTTGGCCTCATTTAGATTATGCTGCACAGTTCTGGTCACCGTGTTACAGAATGAAAATAAATGCACTAGAAAACGTACAGAGGAGGATGACAAAGTTCATCCCATGTATCAGAAATCTTCCCTATGAGGATAGACTGAGGGCCCTGAATCTTCACTCTCTCGAAAGGCATAAAATTAGAGGGGATATGATCGAGGTGCATAAATGAAGAAAAGAAATAAATAAAGGGGATGTAAATAGCGTGATGAAAATATCCAGCCAAGACAGGACTCGCAGCAATGGTTTCAAGTTGGAAAAATTCAGATTCAGGAAGGATATAGGAAAGCACTGGTTTGGTAATAGAGTTGTGGATGAGTAAAACAAACTCCCGAGTACAGTTATTCAGGCTAAAACGTTGTGTAGTTTTAAAAATAGGTGTGGGTGGTGTGAGTTGAACCTGGCTAGCTTGTGCTGCTGGGTCTGGTGCCGTGCTCCTTCCTTGAGTGGAGGTGGCCAGATTGGGTGGGTCACTGGGCTTATCCGGGGGGGGGTCAGTGGGCTAATCCGAGGGGGGTCATGGACCTGCTCCGCATGGGTCAGTAGACCTGTTGCAGTGTTCCTTCTTTCTTATGTTCTTATGATTGATTCTTAAATGGTGTTCGGTGGGTTGTGGACGCTGCCATTTTCTTTCACATAGACTTCAGTTCTATCCACAAATGAGTTACAGACGCTCCTTTTAAATTCCTTTAAGGCATTTAAACAATTTTAAATCATATTGTTAATGTTAACATTTACATCTTTTTCAATAAAATCAACATAAATCCCAAGGTATAATTTACTATCGTCTTTTGGGGATTATTTATATATTTTATAAGATTTTTGAAGTAGACTTATTTCTTAGGAATTTAGGATTACAGGTGCAAGTTTTATCATAACTTGTCCGAATGTAACCAGTCGTAATCTAACCTAAGCTTACCCAGTCTAATTTATGTAAACCTAATGTAACTTAATTGTGTTTTTTTTTTACCTCGCGTTCACCTTTACTTGATCAGTATTCCTGACACTGATAATACCTTTAGTGTAACTGTTTTGATTTAGTTTTAATAATGATAATATTATCAAAATCTCCTAAAATTATTTGATGTGTGCGAAGGAAAAAAAATCACAATGCAATATTTGTGTTTCCAAAAGACAGTGTTATGGTAACGAAGCTGATTCTTACGACGCCGGGTGCTCTTGTTGACAGTGTTATGTCTTGTAGACTGACTCTCATGTACAGATTACTTATTGTATCACGCAAAGTTTATTAAACCAGAAAATGTAAAACAAGAGTTTCATCAATTCAATTTTTTGCTCTCCAGGAGCTTCATCAATTCAGTGATTGGCTGACCAGGAATTTCATCAATTTTCTAATTTGGCGAAACATTGGACTGACAAAGCCCCTGTTGAGAGCAACACCAGAACATCTAGAAGATTATTGGTGAACGAAATATTTGATTATAATGTTCCTAGTAAGTTAAATGTTTCCTAATCAAAATTTCCTAGCATTCCATATTTGTCAATATCATTCAAAGGATTTTGTTTACATTTATACCTAATTCTGGTAATAATTTAAAATATAATTGCCAAAATGTTTTGCTTATAATTATATAACTGCAAATATTCTTGCACTATTCTGTAATATTTGGACTTCAGGTGACAAGATTTCGTTTTCCCCAGAATAAGAAACATACATTTATTTACATTGTTTTACATCAGATGTTTCGAAATTACAACATTAACATATCTACGAAGCTTCAAGGTGTACTAAAAAAATTAGTAAATATTACTTTGTTGAATAATATATTCAACTGTTTATCCCTTAGGAAAGAAATCTGTACAGAAAGAGAACTACAGAGGTACTGCTGTCTCTTGCTGACAATAATTCGAAATATATTTAGTAGCATTAAAAGAAAGGAACTTAATTAAGCATTTATGACTTAAAAAAAAAAAAAGGAGCAGCTGATTGGTGTTCTGTGGGAATTGGTGACTCTCAGGACCCCGAGCTTCTCGCTCAGAGCTCCTCTAACACTTCTCCTACTTAAAACGCAGCTGTGATATATTATATATTTGAGGTCTCTATTTCAGTAACTTATTCTTCTCATTTTGATAAATTAGACACACGTGCAACACTTGGGTATCTTTATTGAGGAAACGTTTCGCCACACAGTGACGTTTCCTCAAAGTTACCCAAGTGTTGTACATGTGTCTAATTTATCAACTTGTCGGTTCTCTGAACCATTCATCTACACTTTTCATTTTGTTGTAACTAAATAACGTTTTGTTCTTTTTTTAAAAGCTAACATTACAAGCCAGTTATTCCTCTTGACACAACTGACTGATTACAGTGATTATTAAAAAAATAACTTGATTCTATACCAAATTGTTTTAGTATAAAACTTAATTTAATCCACTGCGTGATAATTGCAACATAAGTTACAATACTGTCGGTAACGTGAAACAAATACAGTACTGATTGTAATGTAGCACTCCTACAATACTGACTGTAATGTAACACTCCTACAATGTAGCACTCCTACAATACTGACTGTAAAATAACACGTCTACACTACTGATTGTAATGTAACACTCCAACATTAGTGTTTGTAATGCAACTTTCACAATACTGAATGCAGCCACATTGCACCGATGTTAGTACGCTGAGGTCAGTGGTCAAGTGTGGTTATACCTACCTAAGCTCTTGGGAGTTAGCGTGGGGTGTTACCAAGCACCATGACTTCTTTTGGTGTTCTAGAATCTCAGGTTCAAGTGTTGAAGGAGGAGGTTCTACTTCTTCAGGAGGAACACAGGAGGCAGAAGCTTCGCATTGATGGGTTTGGGAGTGAGTGTGAAATAGATGGTGCTGGTAAGGAGGAAATGCTTACCACCAATGAGAGTGGCAGCCGCTTTAAGTGGCAAGTGGTTGACAGTTCAGGAAGAAACAAGATAAGGAGGGTTAATAGAGAAGATGTGAAGGTAGGAAATCGATTCTGTGTTCTCCAGGACGAGTGTACTTCAGTGGTAAGTGAGGTTGAAGATAACACTGATTCCCCTGCTAATAATGGTAAGAATATTTTAATTGTAGTAGATTCTAAGTTAAGATATATGGACTGTGCTTTTTGTAACAGAGAAAAGTCAGACATAGGGTGTGCCTCCCAGGAGCTGGTGTAGGTGACATAGTCAGCAGGTTGGATAATATTATGTCAGGTAATGGGAACAATCCCATTATCTGTCTAAGTGCTGGGGGTAATGACATTGGGAAGGGCAGAAGGCAGGAGCTGCTTGATAAGTACAGGTCAGCCATAAAAGTAGTCAGGTCTAAGGGTGGGATCCCAGTTATATGTAGCATCTTGCCTAGAAAGGAAGTGGGCAATGAATGGGTGTCTAAGGCAATTGGTATAAATTGTTCGCTAGACAGGTACTGCAAGGAACTTGCAATCCCATTCATTGATAACTGGGACAAATTCTATGTCAAACATGATATGTATACAAGGGATGGGGTTCATCTCTCTGGGGATGGAGTGGTTGCATTAGCCAATTCGATTGAGGGGGTAATTGATGACTTGTCTAGGAATTTAAACTGATAGATTATAGAGGTATGGATGTTTGTGGGAAACAATCAGGTTGCAGCATTAGGGTTGAAAAGAGCAGATATTACCAGGATACCTCAGGGATATGTTTAAAAGACAATATTCAAAATAAAGTTTATTAATTAATTGATCAACAAATAATGAGAGATACTAGAGGGCAACGAGTGACTAGCTCCCTTAAGGTTTACTATACAAATAGTAGGAGTCTAAGAAATAACATAGATGAGCTAACATTACTTGCAAGTGCAGGTAATATAGATATTATTGGTATAACAGAGACCTGGTTCAACCTGAAATATAGAGAAATGCCTTCTGAATGCAACATACAGGGTTTATAAACTATTCCACACTGATAGGGTCAACAGGAAGGGTGGAGGAGTGGCGGTGTATGTCAGTGATAATTTAAATAGTTGTCTTAGACATGATATAAGATTAGAAACATCGAACACAATCTGTTTGGCTACAGTTTCTAGAGGGTCGTAACAATTTAATTTTGAGTGTGATTTATAGGCCCCCAAACCTTGATAGGGAGGGCAGTAAGCTGTTATGGGACGAAATTCAAAAGGCATCTAGATATAAAAATGTTGTGTTAATGGGAGATTTCAACTTTAGACAAATTGATTGGAACAATATGACAGGAAATCTTGAGTCTAGTGGCTTTCTTGATATGATTCAGGATTGCTTTTTAGAACAGTTTGTGACAGAACCAACTAGACAACAATCTGCTTGACTTGGTTCTTGTTAACAAAGAATCACTAATTAATAATCTTGAGGGTAATGATGAGCTTGGGGAAAGTGATCACAAATCACTTAGTTTCAATATATCATGGAATTACTCAGATAATTGCAACCAAATCTCTGTCCCAAACTTTCACTTGGCCGATTTCATGGGACTGAGAAATTACCTGGGTGGGCTTTATAAATTGGGATGTCCTGACTATGGGTCAGGTAGGTTGGTTGCCTAAATGACGTTTGTCAGAGCAGAGTTCTAGCTGCCCATTCAACTTTTGTTCCGAGTAGGGAAATTAGATTTAACGAAAATGATCCCAAATGGATGAACAATAGATTAAAATACCTCATTGGTCAAAAAAGAGGCATATATAGGCGTATCAAAAGAGGGGATGGGCAGTTAAGAAATCAATATATTCAATTAAAGAGAGAAATAAAGAAAGGAATAAGAAAAGCAAAAAGGGATTATGAGACTGAGGTAGCAAGGGAATTGAAAACTAACCCAAAAGGGTTCTTTCAGGTATACAGAAGTAAGATTAGGGACAAGATAAGTACACTTATCCTTATCACTGACAGTGATAAGGATATGTGAATTTTTCAATACTTACTTCCTGTCAGTTTTTACCCAGGAAAATACTAGTGAAATTCCTGAAATAATAGATTATGTAGAGCAGGACGATAAACTATGCACGATTGCTGTAACTAGTGACATGATCCTCAGACAAATAGAGAAATTAAAACCTAACAAATCCCCAGGCCCTGATGAACTGTTTGCAAGGGTGTTAAAGGAATGTAAAGAGGAACTTAGCATACCTTTGGCTAATTTTTTCAACGTATCACTACAAACTGGCATGGTGCCTGATAAATGAAAAATGGCAAATGTAATACCTATTTACAAGGCAGGTGACAGGTTCTTAGCTTCAAACTATAAACCAATAAGCCTTGCTTCCATAGTAGGAAAATTTATGGAATCACTAATTGCCGAATCAATTCGTAGCCGTCTTGATAGGCATAAATTGATTAATGAACCTCAACACGGTTTTACAAATGGGCGTTCCTGTACGAATTTACTAACTTTTTTTTCACTAAGGTGTTTGAGGAGGTAGATCATGGTAATGAATATGATATTGAGCATATGGACTTCAGTAAGGCTTTCGATAGAGTTCCACATAAGAGGCTTTTGAGGAAACTTACGGCAAACGGAATAGGAGGAAAAAAATTTTCCTGGGTAGAGGCATGGCTGATAAATAGGCAGCAGAGACTTTGCATAAATGGGGAGAAATCAGAATGGGGGCATGTCACAAACGGTGCTCCACATGAGTCAGCGTTGGGCCCATTGTTGTTCGCAATTTAGATAAACGACATAGATGAGGGAATAAATAACGACATAAGCAAATTTGCTGATGACTCCAAAATAGGGCGGCCAATTCATTCTAATAAGGACACTAGAGCACTCCAGGATTTGAATAGACTGATGCAATGGTCGGAGAAGTGGCATATGCAGTTTCATATAGACAAATGCAAAGTTCTAAAAGTTGGACAGGAAAATAACCATGCCACATATAAACTAAATAATGTAGATCTTAATACTACTGACTGCGAAAAGGATTTAGGAGTTCTGGTTAGCAGTAATCTAAAACCAAGACAACAGTGCATTTGTGTTCGCAATAAAGCTAACAGAATCCTTGCCTTCGTATATAGAAGTATAAATAATAGAAGTTCTCAGGTTGTTCTTCAACTCTATATACCCTTGGCTAGGCCTCATTTAGATTATGCTGCACAGTTCTGGTCACCGTATTACAGAATGGATATAAATGCACTAGAAAACGTACAGAGGAGGATGACAAAGATGATCCCATGAGTCAGAAATCTTCTCTATGAGGATAGACTGAGGGCTCTGAATCTTCACTCTCTCAAAAGGCGTAGAATTAAGGGGGATATGATCGAGTTGCATAAATGGAGAACAAGAATAAATGAAGGGGATGCAAATAGCGTGCTGAAAATATGCAGCCAAGACAGGACTTGCAGCAATGGTTTCAAGTTGGAAAAATTCAGATTCAGGAAGGTTATAGGAAAGCACTGGTTTGGTAATAGAGTTGTGGATGAGTGGAACAAACTCCTGAATACCGTCATAGAGGGTAAGACGTTGTGTAGTTTGAAAAATAGGTTGGATAAATACACGAGTGGGTGTGGGGGTGGGTGTTAGTTGGACCTGACTAGGTGGGTCATTGGGATAATCCAGGAGGGGGGGACATGGACCTGCTTTGCATGGGTCAATAGGCGTCCTGGAGTGTTCCTTCTTATGTTCTTATCGGAGCTGACTAATGTGGATAAATGTAACGAAGCTGGCATGTAAGCTGTAATAAATCACTGCTAAAGAGTTTAAGAACATAAAGAAGGAACACTGCAACAGGCCTATGCGAGGCAGGTCCAATTCTCCCACCGGTTTGAAGCCAATGCCTTGACCTAGAGAGGTCAGACACGTCACTTAACTTTCGATTACCTTTGTGGTATAATATGTATTTCGATATACCAGTTACCTTGCAGCTAAAACTGTTTTTATTAGCTAATTGGCTACTATAAAAACAAACGTTATAACTACTAAAAAATAGTTTAATATTAAATTAATGCAAGTTAGTGTTACTTTCTACTAATTTTACGATTCTTTAGATTCTCTGTTACTATACAGGAAAACTATGGATTGAAAAACCTTTATTATGGTAGAGAGAGAAAGCTGTCAGACAATTTATTTTAAGGATGAAACACATGTTTCAGTTTATTTTAGTTTCCCTCAAACTTAGAAAAAATAAACTCTTGGATAACACTCATATATCCACTTGTCAGTTTCTTAAAAATTTTGGCATAATTTTCCCATAAAATGCAACTGCAGCAGCAGTCTCAATTAAAAGTGTGATTTTTATAAGAGTTTTAGTTTAAAAATGGTCCGGGTGGTCCAACTACGCGGACCATTTGTGGCCCGCGGGTTTATTTTTTGTGGTCAGCGATCACTCACATTAATATATTAATTTGATTAATTTTCTTCTATTAAAAACATTAAAGTATCTAAGAAGCTATAGTTATGTAAGTGAACTAGTACCAGGACGACAAGGTTATAGCAGAGCGAGACTCCCACTCCACGACCATGACTAGTACAGAGTACGGACGTCTTCACATAGCTATCAGAACCACCTAGTTCATCACTGTTGGTGCTAGTGGACCACCTGGTCCATCACTGATGGTGTTAGTGAACCTCCTGGTGGTCCATTACTCTTCGTGCTAGTGGACCGCTTGGTTCATCACTGCCGGTGTTAGTAAACTAGCTGGTAGTTCATCATTGCTGATGTTAGTGAACCGCCTAGTGGTCCATCACTGTTGATGCTAATGAACTACCTGGTGGTCCATCACTGTTGGTGATAGTGAACCACCTGGTGGTCTACTGCTGGTGTTAGTGGACCACCTGGTGGTCCATCACTGCTGGCGTTAGTGAACCACCTGGTGGTCCATCACTCTTGGTGCTAGTGGACCACTTGGTTCATCACTCTTAGGCTTAGTAAACTACCTGGTGATCCATCACTTTTGGTGCTAGTGGACCACTTCGTTCACACTCCTGGGATTAGTGAACTACCTGGTGGTCCATCACTTTTGGTGCTAATGGACAACTTGGTTCATCACTCCTGGTGTTAGTGAACCACCTGGTGGTCTATCACTGCTGGTGCTAATGAACTACCTGGTGGTCCATCACTGTTGGTGCTAGTGAACCACCTGGTGGTCCATCAGTGTTGGTGCCTGTGAACCACCTGGTCCACTGCTGTTGGTGTTAATGAACCACTTGGTCCACATAGCTGTCACAAGCGCATGGTCCATCACTGAAGGTGCTAGTGAACCACCTGGTCCATCACTGTTGGTGCTAGTGAACCACCAGGTCCATGTACCTATGTCTCCATCTATCTCTCCATGTACCCATGTCTGTCATTTTGACAGTGTCAGCAGTGTTTGCACTGTTCACTGGAACAGCAACTACCAGTTGATGAAGTGGTATGAGATTAAACTTGTCACCATGGGACAAGATGTACATAGACGTCATCGTGTAGAGTCTGCGGACATTTGTCTTAGCAATAACGCTGTACATAAGATGTGGAGCTTCAACATCTGGATAGTTTTTAATTAATTTTAAGCCGTCAGTACACAGCTGTGTTGTGACGTTATTAACCAATTTGTTGTACACCCCGCCTACACTTAGTTTATTAAAGCACAGTTACACAAATACAATTATCATACATAGTGTAAATTTCATAGGATAACCGAAAGATGTCAAACAAAGTGACTTATTTCCAATATGGGTCATTGACTTTTTTTCCAACTGATCTTTTTGCCTTCTATATAATTTCCCATAATTTCCCTGCTTTTATTTCTAAGTATCGGATTGGTGAGGCTCCTTGTGGCGATATGTTTCCTTAATTTAGGAAAATCCATTTTGAAATCACGACAGAAATCATCACGTTCATTCACTTGGGTAAGGAACAACAACTTTGATTCAGAGAGAGACAAGCTTCTTTTGTGAGAAAACTGCGGCCTGGTAGACCTTGCATAATATGATGACATATAAACAATATGATGTCGGCTTGGGGCAATTCGCCCTTAAATTGCAAGATAAAGCGCTGCTCTTTTTTTTAAACCCTTCATTTAATTTCCTCCTAACCATGGCATTTATCAAGCCACATTAAAATAACTATGGAATTCTTTGAGGTTGACATCACGTCCTACAAGATTTTTCTACATTCACTTTTATCCATAACTGAGTAAGAGTTTACTCTCAAACTCTCACCGACAAGCTTCATTTAGAGCGTAAACGCTATACATGAGATAATTAATGTATTGCTCCTTCATTCTCAAGCTGCGCGATGCCTGAGTATTTTGGAATAACAAGAAGTGATATAACCCTGAGTGTATGGTAACCCAATCTGTAATCCAGTTAAGGTAACCAGCTTCACACTGCTTGGAATTTCATGGAAATATTAATATTTTGTTATTCTCGGTTAGTTTAGGTAAAGTTTAGCGATTTACGGAGGCTTACGTCGAGTAAGAACTTTCACAAGAACGGAAAAAACGCAGTCCATTTTCTCTCAGCAAGTCAGTATTTCATTATTAAGATAATCAAAAAATCTAACTGCTCGCGTTTCAAAATTTTTGTATTACCTTTACCATACATTTCATTGACTTGCGTTGTAATATGCTGTAATTGGTTATCTTTACTGATAAACGACAATCCAAGCTAACCTAATCTAACTACACCAAACCTAACTTAATCGACCCTCACTTAACCTAACCTAACTTAATCGACCCTCACTTAACCTAACCTAACTTAATCGACCCTCACTTAACCTAATCTAACCAATATTCACCTTAAATGAAAATAAAGAAGTTCTTTGAAAACCTGAATGTGAAATCAACAGTTTGTGAGGATGGGTTTTCCTGATGACAAGGTATATACATACAGAGATTTCCGTCTCTGAGTATATCTCAAATTGCATCACCATCATCACGTAAACAAGGAGATCACAGCCATCTCATAATTATTTATAATTATCATTGAATCATTTTGTGTGTACTACAAGCCCTTGGGGCAGCAGAAGCGATTGACTTGTTATCCACTAAAACAGTATTTCATTTTCCCATTTTCTTCCAGAAAGTAATTTCGTCTTAAACTGGCGAAAATCAAACCTTACTCTAAGTAGGACTGATAAGAAAGAGTTATTTAACCTTACGGTAGATAAAACTTTAACTTCTTACATTGGTCTTTTGGGCACATTTTATGAGCTCAAAATAACATTGTGTATATATAACCTATGATATTCCGATATAGTCAAAGACTGTGTCTTATTTCTCACCAAGAAAGACATTCTCCGGTAATTTCACAGAAACCACTTTGTTTAAAAATATTTGCACACTAAAAATTACACACTATAAACTCATGGGTGTGTTTGAAGGCGATCTAGTGATGCATTTCTCAGGTATTTCACAGAAATAATTGCAACTTCACAGACTAAACCCAGAAAACTTTTCGTCTATTTCAAAAGATACATCAGCCATTAAAAAATTGATGCCGTTTAGAAACGTTGTTCTATTTAAATCAATAGGAAGTGCTAAACCCGTTGGAGTTCTATAGCGGTTGGGAAATGGGAAGCATTCAGATTCGATCCATGGAAGCGGCGTGGGACGTGAATTCAGTCTCACCAACATCAAGGCTCCTTTTTTGAGCTCTACTCCAGTTATATATTGCAAAATAAATCCATGCCATTTTACTTACGTGAGTTCAAGCTGGACAAATATAAATTTGTCCAGCTTGAACTCATTACTGCAAGTCTTGTCCTGGTTAAACGTTTTCTGGACGTAATTAATATCACCTTTATTTATTCCGGTTTTCCGCTGGCATAATGCAGTCATGGCCCCACCATTCAAAAGAGTGTGAATTCATTGTGCTCAGTCTGTCTTCATAAGAGAAGTATCTAATACACGGGATCAACTTCGTCATCCTTAACTATGTGTTTCCATCGTATTAATGTTCATTTTTTAATTATTGTTTCTTGCCACGATTAGAAAATGACTCTTGAATGGATTAAAACTAGCCTTATTAGCGTACCTTGCACAAATAGAAGGTTCAACAAATTAGATAAATAGTTCAGAGAACCATGTGTCTAATTTATCTGGTTCAGGAAAGTTTCATTATGTGTTGGTGTAAATATGATAAATTTACAACGTAGTTATTGAATTACTGCATTCTGTGCAATAGACAGCGTATCTTCTGATTAGCGTCAACGTTTATGTATTTTGGCAAATGTAATGTTCGATTTGTTACTGAGTTTTGTGATTATTAGTTTACCACTTCCATGAAAAATATTGAATATTGATTTGTTTGATGAGTTGTGAATGTTTCTTCAGATCAGCTTCAGACACTGAATACTTGGAATGTTATGATTTGTTTTGGGATCTATAGTTGTTAATTATGACTCTTATTACTACGCTGTATTTACCGTAATATTTATTTCTGTGCGATTACCTGGGAACATTTATTTTTGTTCCAAAACAATAAAATGGTACAATACCGTGACTGGAACAACACAAGTTAATGGTCCAAGTAGGACCTGAACGTCGTCGTAAGTTTCATTCTCCTGTGTGCGGGTTACTTTTATATTTTCTTCAAATTTTCAGTGCTGCGCAATTCACTGATGGAAAGCTTGGATTTTTATTCGCTATTTTTAAGAGCCATATTTCCAATTTAATTCAAATTTGAAAGAGTTACCTCTCCTTTTGGAGCACTATGATATTGATTGATTAAGCTTAAAACAAATATCCTGCCTTCTTAATTCTATTCTGGTACAAATTATTACCCATTTCCCTTTTTGCCATTTAGGAAACATTAATTTTGATTTAAATCCCACATCAATTTCACAAAATGAAGCTTATTCAAGCTTTTTAATTATGTTTTAAAATTTTACAATCATTTCTTATAGCATAGGTGAACGACTGTCGTGAGATTCATAAAGGTCAGTCTATTGGTGTCCGTGATATGCCAGTGCGACTGAATCTTCTGGAAACTATTATTGGCCTTTTGTTTTAATAACTTAAGTTTTCTAATAGATAAAATGCTACGGATATAATCAATCTACTGTTAGCTGAATGATTTCATATCGAAGAGCACTTGACTGGGTTAAATTCCAGCTCCTTGACCTCTTGAAGGCATTGAGTTACAGCTCTTGTGTCTCTTGAAGGTGCTGATCTGCAGCTGCTGAACCTTCTCGAGTGTGTTAAGCAACATATACTAGGCTTTTAGAGCGCATTGACCTTTTGAAAGTTTCTCCAGCTCCTAATTCTCTCGGGAGGGATGAGTTGTAGCTCGAACATCTCTTGAGAGAGTTGACCTGCAGCTCCTCTACCTCTCAATGGTTCTGGGACACGGTTATATTGATTCTTAAGTGTCCTGGACGGGTTATGGAATACCGTCTTCTGACAGCGTAGCCACAAAAACACATCTTGTTCTCATAGTATTATTAGTTGCTAAATTCTCTTCCGTCGGTAATATCTATAGTTTTTCCCAAACATGGTTCAAGTTGCATGTGTTTAGCACAACCTCGTTCCTGGCCGCCTCAATGGTCTTCCGCAAGTGCTTTGATATTTGAATGTGGATGACTTCGCTATTACTTGTATTGATGCAAATATATATCTGGTCACCTTGTAACACTGTAATAGGCTATGAATGTGGTCGTTGCCTAAACGTATAAGACGAAATTTTAGAGAGGGCTTAATTTTAAATTTCTTGCTAATTGACCAGTTTTAGCTATTCGACACGACATTATATATATATATATATATATATATATATATATATATATATATATATATATATATATATATATATATATATATATATATATATATATATGCAAAACGACCACTGTGAAAGAATAGTGAAATTCCAAGCGCTTTCGTGACTACGCACATTATCAGAGAACAATGATAATGTGAGGAGTCACGAAAGTGCTTGGAATTTCACTATTCTTTCACAGTGGTTGTTTTGCATATTTTGAAATCATGTTTACTGTGATCTTATTGCATATATATATATATATATATATATATATATATATATATATATATATATATATATATATATAATATATATATATATATATATATATATATATATATATAATATATATATATATATATATATATATATATATATATATATATATATATATATATATATATATATATATATATATATAATATATAATAAAAAATATAGGGAGGTACCACCTCTAGAACTATTCTGGGGACCCTCATCCTCAGAGGAAAGAATAAACTTGCTTCAGGGAAAACTCAAGGTTCTCCCTAAAGCTGTTTGAGAATTTTCTCCTACCACCCCCTATATTTCAAGTATGTTTTATTTAAAGACAAAATACATTGGCCAAACATTCACAAAAATACAACAGAAAGTAAAACAACATAGGTAACTCAGAGCTACATCTCGAATACTTCGTCCAGCTCCCCTGCGGTGGGCCGCATGGTCAGAATGCTGCAGGCATTTCCTCTCTGGATCGCAACACTGAGTCTCTGAAAGAGGAAGCTGGTCGCCCTGTGATCCTTGGTTTCTATGATGAGCTTTTCACCCAGCTCTTTGAGGAACTTTAGAGCACACTTGCCCCATGCTCCAAGGGTCTCCGACCCTATTGGAATGAAGTTATTGCAAGGGGGAAGGTCTTCATATTTTCGGATCTTCTGGGTCTCCCTGTGGCTGGCAGCTCCACCCCCTTCCACTACGGAGTATGACAAGTAGGTGTCTGCCAATGTGGCGGCACAGGTGTAGTCCCAGGCAATCTGCTTTCCATCCTTCAAGGGTAGCATAGTGGCTCCATCAGGACGCTTTTGACTTCCATCAGACCTCTGTACTTGGGGTTCCCGTTGAGTTGGGCAACGGGCTGTGGCAAGGCTTCTCTTTATGATGTCATTGACCTCCTCGTGTCTGGCATACTTCCCTTCTGCTGTGTGACACACGAGACCATGAAGTCCGAATTGATCAGCTGTCGCCCTGCCGCAAATACACCTATGTTCGGTGAGGATGGGGGCGGCTAGGCGAAGAGCAACACCAATCCGAATGGCCTGTGAGTCGAGACGGGTGCCCAGGGAGGAATTGGGAACAGCTAACAGGAAATCTCCAGAGTGTGGTGCCTTCACTGCCAGACGAGCTTTGTCCTTTCCTGAAGCATTGGAGAGCATTGTGTTGGCGATTTTTTCCCATGATCGGTTTGTCCTAGTGGGACTGTTTGTGCTCTTTGGGAGGAGCTGGTCTACTGGAGGAGTCTGTAAGGATCTCCCACCAAATCGCTGCTTCAGTAAACCTGGGATCTTGAGCTCCTACCACGTCTCTCAAGCGTTCGGGAACTATCTTCTTGACTAATGCACTGGAAGCCAAACACGAAGACAGAAAAGCAGGTAAAGCAACATGCGTTGCTTTGCGCACCCCTATACCTCACAGTCGCACTGGGAGGGTTGCCTGATCCCATTGCTCATCCTCTAGTGACAGTTTCAGTGCCTTCTTAAAAGTTGATCTCAGGTGTGCGTCATATTCATCAAGTGTTGGATTGTCAAAAGAGGGCGCGCACCTCAGGAAGTAAGTGAATCTTGGCATAGTAAGACACCTTGTGAGGAGATACAGAGCATCATGGGCATCAAGATCGCTTATTCTCTCCTCCATTCTCATCAGGTCATTCAGTTTGTCCCTGAGGACAGTGTCGATGGTCTGGTGACCCAGCGGTGCTCCGAAGAGGGTACTGTTGGATGGAGTGGTAGTTGAGACTTCCGGGAGAATTCTTCGCACAGCATTGATTATTTCCTGGTTCGCTGTGATGATTTCACACTTGGAGGGATTGAGGATGAGTCCCAAGTCTTCCCTCTGTGTTTTCACCAGTTGTAGGTCCCCCACGAGGGACTCTTCAGTTCCTGCCAGAGTGCCGTCATCCAGGTACCAGATATTGAGCTCGCTGCATAGTCTGGAAGTTAGTTTTCTTACTGCCAAGCAGAAGAGAAGTGGAGCGAGTGGGTCACCCTGCTGAACACCCTCTGATGATTGAATTTCATGTTCTCCAAGCAAAAGAATTGAGGGTTTGCTGTAGCCGGCTGAAATGAAGGGAAAAAGACTGGGGAACCGATCCTGAACAGCTGGCAAAGCAGCATCTCTCTTCACCATCTTAAAGGCATTTCTAAAATCAAGTTTGACTATGGCCTTGTCTTCTGGTAGGTCCCTGAAGTAGGCCCTTGCCTCATGAGCTGCAGCTTCACTGCCTTGAGAGACCCCAAAGCCCAGTTGGTGTGGCTGGAGTAAAGTGGCAGCTTCTAGGCGAATGTTTCTCTCTGCTGCTTTGGCAACGAGACGGCGAAGAGTGTTTCCAACTGCAATGGGTCTGATTCCCCCATCCCTCTTCTTCAAAGCACATAGTGAGGTTCCAAAAAAGAAAGGTTTAATTTCATCTGGGATTCGCCCAGCCAGGCAATTGTTGACGAAAGTTGTTAACTCAGTGAGAATGGTGAGAATTATTGATGCAGATTCACCGAGTACTGGATTTACCATCTCTGAGGTGCTGAGGTCGAATTCCAGTGTAACCTCCTGCAGATCCTGCTGGAAATGACACGATCGCCTTATAGACTTCCGATTCTGGCAAAATTAATTGTTCAGTGATGGGGTCTTCCTCAGGGTTGTCATTGATGGCTATGGTGTCCCTGGTTGGATGCTTGTCTCTTAGTGCTTGGGCCATGATCTCATCTTTGGGGCTACAGTGTAAATATTCTGATTGCTCCCACTGTGTTACCTTCTTCGATTTTTTTGCTAACCTGTGCGCAAATTTTCTCGTTTTCAGTGGGACTTTTCTTGGGTCTACCTCTTTGATTCCTGCGATGATGAGGCAGAGGTACACAATTATCCATTCTTGGGTAGTTGCGCACTGCCTTGATAACTAACGTGGTTAGCAGTTTGCCTCGTCTTTCAGGAACTGCAAGACAGTCATTGCCGAACAAGAGTAGGTTGCTCTATGCTTGGATGGTGCCTCGGGCTTCTAAGTTGGTGGAACTCTCCATTCTGTGAATTTCCCTGCTGCATATGGGCGAGCCCCTTTAGGGATGTGGGATAGTGTACTGCTAGCAGTGTATTTGAATGCCAACAGAAGGTTATCGCAAGTGACGAGGTTGCCATTGGAATTGTCATCTGCCTGTGGAGGCTGTGGGCTGCTCTCTGCTGGGGGCATATGTGATCCCGCACACCCATTGTGTGCACGAATGCAGCCATCCCTGTTGCGTGCTCGAAACTCTCCATACACCTGACATGTGCCTCTTCTTTCATTGTTGGGTGCATTGTTTCCCTGGCTTTGTGGCTGGCTGGCTTCATCATCTGCTATACCTAAAGCTGTGTGGTAAGCCCAGGCTGAAGGGAAAATGGCGCATGGCACATACTGCATGTGGTTCATGGTGGTGGTGGGGGGAAGGAGAGGGGTCTCCCTTCTTTGTGGTGGGCGGTGGAAGAAAGGGAGGAGTGGAAGATGTGTGATGAGGCGGAGTAGGGCACTCACTACCTCCCAGGGCAAGTCACTATACACCACGATGCTCTGTGCACCTGTTACTATACACCACTATGCTCTGTGTACAGCCCCCACTATCAACGACACACCGCTATACACTACACATGCTATGCGCATACCATGCACAAACTATGCACCATACACTATATACACTATACACACGGTGAACAAACACTCCATTAATGTAACACGAGCACACGGTGTACGCGCGCCTATTTGGGGAAGGGGGGGCAGTTTTACCCCTCAACCTCCGCCTCCTCCTCCATGAAGCCTCCCCTCCTGGACCTCTCCTACCCATAGGTGACCGTTATGTTCCCTCACTGAATTCACATACACAGCACTTTTCTTGATCCTGAAGGAAGAGACGAAATGCAGAGTCTTCTGGCACTTTCCAACACGAGCAGCAGATATATATATATATATCTAATTATATATATATATATATATATATATATATATATATATATATATATATATATATATGCAATAAGATCACAGTAAACAGGTGATTTCAGAATATGCAAAACAACCACTGTGAAAGAATAGAGAAATTCCAAGTGCTTTCGTGACTACTCACATTATCAAGGAACTATGAAAGTAAAGCATCCAAGAAAGGTATATAAGGGGTCTGGCCAACACCTCACTATCAGATCCCACAACAGTTAAACACCTGACGCGCGCCGGCCCAACTGGACAGGTCCTTCGCACAACCCACCAACAAACTATTCTACCCACGGAAAATTTTAAAAATTATTATTTGTCCAGTGTATTATTAAATTCTTCCAAAATTCTATTAATTATAAATGGATCTAATTTATATAAACCAAAGGAAATATTCATATTATTGTCAAAACTGCTTTTTATGAAACAAGATTCAATTATATTCCTGTCGACCATGGACTTGCTTCATACTACTTTCTTAACTTTTTGAAAATCAATTGGATGGTTAAAATCTCTTTCATGAATAAATAGAGCATTGGAATCTTGTCCAGTTCTAATGCTATATTTATGTTGTTTTAATCTTAGTTCGAGATTTTTACCAGTTTGACCGTAATAAACTTTATCGCAAATTTTACAAGAAATCTTAGACACATCCATCAGCATTTTGGGGGGAATTCTTTATCAAAAGTTTTTTTTACTGTATCAAGATTTTTGAATACAACTTTAATATTAAAAGTCTTAAGAGAAGGCATATCAACCAAGTTTTCATGGTAAGGGAGAACCAACATATTTTTAGTTGAATAAGGCTGGTTGTCCCTTTTTGGATTGTAAAAAGTATTTCTAGCAACTTTAAAAGATTTATCAATTACATTTCTTGGGTATTTTAAATCATTACCTATTTCATAAATTTTGGATATTTCCTCATCTATGAACTCAGGACTACAAATTCGTAAAGCTCTCAAAAACATTGATGAGAAAACAGACAGTTTAACTCTCTCTTGATGGGAAGAATAATAGTGGACATAGGAACAATTATTTGTAGGTTTTCTGTAAATTTTAAATTTGAATTCATTATTACCCTTAATAATTAAAACATCTAGGAGAGGCAATGAGTTTTTTTTTTCAAACTCAACAGTAAAGTTTATAGAATGGGCTAAGCTATTTAATTTTCCAAGGAAATGCTGATGGATGTGTCTATAAGATTCCTTGTAAAATTTGCGATAAAGTTTATTACGGTCAAACTGGTAAAAATCTCGAACTAAGATTAAAACAACATAAATATAGCATTAGAACTGGACAAGATTCCAATGCTCTATTTATTCATGAAAGAGATTTTAGCCATCCAATTGATTTTCAAAAAGTTAAGAAAGTAGTATCAAGCAAGTCCATGGTCGACAGGAATATAATTGAATCTTGCTTCATAAAAAGCAGTTTTGACAATAATATGAATATTTCCTTTGGTTTATATAAATTAGATCCATTTATAATTAATAGAATTTTGGAAGAATTTAATAATACACTGGACAAATAATAATCTTTAAAATTTTCCGTGGGTAGAATAGTTTGTTGGTGGGTTGTGCGAAGGACCTGTCCAGTTGGGCCGGCGCGCATCAGGTGTTTAACTGTTGTGTGATCTGATAGTGAGGTGTTGGCCAGATCCCTTATATACCTTCCTTGGATTCTTTACTTTCATAGTTCCTTAATAATGTGACTAGTCAAGAAAGCGCTTGGAATTTCTCTATTCTTTCACAGTGGTTGTTTTGCATATATAGATATAGATATATATATATATATATATATATATATATATATATATATATATATATTGCTTATATTTATCTATTGCAGTTAAGAGACCAGTATGATTCACTCTATGTATGGAATGCATAATGAGGTACATTTGTGTAAGTGTAATATTTCTGTTGGTGAAATGTTATAAGAAACAACGACATTGGGTCCTGAGCCAACAGAAGATGGACGCGACAACGTCTGAGAAATCATCACGGTTACCTGGAGGTTATTCCGGGGATCAACGCCCCCGCGGCCCGGTCCATGACCAGGCCTCCCGATGGATCAGGGCCTGATCAACTAGGCTGTTACTGCTGGCCGCACGCAGTCCGACGTACGAGCCACAGCCCGGCTGATCCGGCACTGACTTTAGGTATCTGTCCAGCTCTCTCTTGAAGGCAGCCAAGGGTTTATTGGCAATTCCCTTAATGCTTGATGGGAGGCTGTTGAACAGTTTTGGGCCCCGGACACTTATGGTGTTTTCTCTTAGTGTACCAATGGCGCCCCTACTTTTTATTGGCGGCATTTTGCATCGCCTGCCCAGTCTTTTACTTTCGTAGGGAGTGATTTCTGTGTGCAGATTTGGGACCATTCCTTCGAGCACAATTACATAGTAAAAAAAAATTGCTCTGTAAAAAGTCTCCATAAAACTCATATTTTACACGTGTTAATTAGGTATCCTTAAAGGGGGACCTTCACGCGGTCGCCTGCATTTTTTTTTCTTTTTCTTTCTTCCTTCATCATTCTGTATTTTTCGTTCATTACACGAGATTCATCCCACCCGCTTGTAATTGTAATTTTCAGAGCCAGTGTTTGGTAACTAGGGAAGACTACAGGAACAATTGGCATGTGCAGCTGCCCATTGATCAAAGTTTTTGATTCCATTCTTAACATCCTGGAAAGGCTCCGACAACGTCGAAATCCCTTTGCGGCATTACTTCAGATATTAGGAAAAAGTGCCTACTAATAATTGGCGAAGTGAATTTTAGGGGTGTAAAAGCACATATGTCAATATTTGATATTTTCATCCATGTTAAATCATGTTAAATATATTTAAGTGTTTCTCGCCAGAATAACTTCAATATTTAATGACTGATGCAGCCTACTGCAAGGATTATATCCAGTAAGTTTTAGTTTGTGAGCTGGCAAATTTTTCCGAGTACTAAATATTATCATAATTCTTGGAATCGGTGGAATCTGTAGGAGTTTTAGAATGACTTTTCTTATTGGTTTCAAAATTTTAGCCCTGGTTTATCAAAATTCAACGTTTATCCTGTTATGTGCTCCTCAGTTCACAATTTGCAAATTTTAATAAATACTTACCAGTATTGATTTAATATCGATAATGTGGGAATATTTCATCTTATCGGCTTAAAAATATTGACGTCAGTTTAGTGAAATTGTTGATAAAACTCGAAATCGTTTTATTTAGAGTCAATACTGTTGATGGCCTTTATTGAAAGTAAGTTTAGCTTTTACTTTAATCTATGTAAATTTTAAATTGCCACTTGTAATTAATAAATTTAATTAGAGAATATATTTCCTTGTCGGCTTCAAACACTTAAACATTAGTGTATCATAAATGAAAGACTTTTGTATTATTTTTGTGTTTAACTTCCAACTTTGCTACTTTTCTAAAAAGTTTTTCATCAAAGTGGCCTTAGTTAAAAATCACAAAATCAAATGATTTTTTTTTCCTTAGAAAATTGTGGAGAGTTATATAAATCTAGAACGTCAAAATATCTGAGTAACATTTAAGACTCTTTTTATATGATATTTTTAAGTTTTTCAAGTTTAATGACTGTTCAAATACTTGACGACGTGGTGCCTGAGGCGACACACTGCAAGCTACAGTGCTTCATTTTTCACAAACTTCCTTCTTGTCTTAGTCTTGACTTCAGAACTCTTTTTCCGGCTTTAAATCTTCCATACTGGTCATCTATTACAGTAAGACAATGTTAGAAAACCTCTCTTGATCTACTTCAAAATTTCAACACTGGTGTATCCTACTTAAAAGATTGTTCGTGTTGTTAATGG
This sequence comes from Cherax quadricarinatus, assembly GCF_038502225.1. Taxonomy (NCBI): domain Eukaryota; kingdom Metazoa; phylum Arthropoda; class Malacostraca; order Decapoda; family Parastacidae; genus Cherax; species Cherax quadricarinatus. Next base: position 16,882,984 of record NC_091364.1, on the reverse strand, counting down.
AGAGTGTTGGTGCTATTTTGAAACTTTAAATTTTTAAATGTTATATTAATAATTTACATTATTGTATTATCTTACCTTTATACTAGTAAGAGGATCTTGAATCAAGGACCTAGATTTATCCTCCCCTTAATTGGATATAGCATGACTGTCTCTCATTCCACAGACACTATTCTACCCTTTCTAGTTTTGCACTTTCCCCCAGTTACAACAAAAATTTTCTAAGTGGCATAAATATTTATTGGTTGATTCATCTTATGAAAATATTGGAACTTTTATTTTTACTTTAAGCCGTATAGGTGCAAATTTTATTGGATTCTATGCAATAACGGGAAAATGTGTCTGCTGGTAGGCTTTAAGCTTTCATTGAGGGAAGCTTTACCTAGACATTAGGTTGTGTTGGTCTTAATATTCCGGTTTGCTTAATCAAACTAGTTTCTGTGTGATAACTAGTGACTCTTCTGATCAGTAATATGCCACAGTGTTTGACCTTATTTGGATATCCTGGGTTAAATCTACATAAAGTACATTTTACGCCCATAACATCTGTGTGCTCTCAAGACCATTGCAAAAAGCTGATTCGTTATGTTCCACAAAGTTTAAGCAAAACTTACTTATTTACTTACATGCAGTCTTACATAAATCTTCAATGCTGGTCTGTCTTCTTCAGAAATAAGTTTGGCTTGATTTTCACTTGTGTAGGTCCCGATTTGTTTTATTTTATATATAAGAAATCGGGAAAATTGAAATACTGGTTGCCATACAATCCTCTTTGAGTATCTCATCTGATTGGCTCCGCTGTTCAACGATAATAATTTGATAATTCAAATTTAGTTTATTTTACGATATTGGTCACTCAGAGATAACAAGAGACTGCCTCTTCAGCTTGGCTTTTAGACAAATATTTCTTAGAAGCTTCGTTTTAAACTAGAGTTGTAATATATCTTAATTTGCTATTTGTGTTGAAAAATGGCCATTTTGTTCTTCCTGTGATAACTTGTGAATATCTCTTTTGAATGGATTCAAATCTTCAGCACTATTATTTAACTGCATTAGAAATTTATGAAGCGCACTGCCCTATTCTTTCGAGTGCACTGATGTATGGGGCGGCTGGAGTTTTGTAATATCCTTCTCGGATCGCACAGTGGCCGAAATATATCCCGCTATAATTAAAATTGTGCAAATTTGGAAAGGCAATTAATGCGTGTATTGAGAGCCTAAGGAAGGAAGGTGTGGGAAGGCATCTTGTTTCTAGCGCAGCTGCAGTCAGTAATCAGCAGCCGACTGTAAAATCAGTAGTAAGTCAGCATTAGCAACAGTGATATTTAGTAGTGCAGTGACTCTTGCAGCAGTCAGTTACTTCCCTAGTAAACCTCATGAGCAATCATAAAACCACCATAACCGGTAGCAAAGCCTTGGCAATACTTACGGCACACATCAGTTAGAGCTCACAGCAGTCAGACCTCAACGGCAGTTTAGAGGAGCCAGTGACAGCCGGGCAGTCACGAAACATTGCAAGATGGCGGTACTTTGTCAGGTAATGTGATTTGACCTCTATATTATAGAGCTGTGGCCATCACTATATAGGAAATAGGACTCAACTTGGAAGGGTGTGGATTATGATGTGCTCATTAGCCCTTTTATAATTTAGCCCTGTTCAGCAGTTTGTTGTCCTGTTTTTTCGGATAGGGTGATCAAGTTGCCGCTTACGAGACACACACAAGTATTTTCAGGGCACAGTTATAAACACCCCGTATTATTATCTGGAATGCTTCTCTGTCGATGTTATAGACACACATTGCGTGACAAGCAATTCGGTGCTTTAGTTTCTCACATCCAGTTCTTCCCACTCAGCGGTGACTGTCGCTTCTTCAAAAGACACATGGCGGCGATTTTTAAGTCTCTGAGCCTTTATCGGCTCGTTCTCCAGTTCAGAACATTCCGAATTCCCCGTAGGGGTTTACTCCAGTTCGATCATTTTTCAGTTATGTCTCGATGCATACACAGATGGAGCTTCTTGTAAATCAGAGAAGTTCCACTGGTCTCTTGAACTGCCTCATGAATGGAACTTGTAAATCAGAGGACAAGTTTCACCAACCATTGACAATATCATTGGTCTTTGCTGGTGAGCAAAGAGGCAGTTTTAATCAAACTGCTAATATCTTTCTGATAGACTTTCTCCCATCCTTGTCAATTGCGGGAAATGGTTCACATGCGCCTGCAAGTCGGTCACGCTACTAAAAAACGGGCATTTTATTCATGGAGGAATTTTCTATATTTTGTTAATGGCTCAACACATTTTAACTATCTGGTTTATCAGGGCACATGTAAGGCTCATTTCCCTCTACAGCAGATAGCAAGTTTTCTTTATTACATTAATAATTGGGATCGCTAAACCCGGAGCGGTAATATAGCGCCAGGGAAAAAGGGAAGCAATCAGGTTCGATACAAGAAAGAAGAGTACAGGTTCACCTTGATGCATCAAAAGGCGCTTTTCTAGAGGGTGGGCATCGCGCATACTTTCAGACTACATAAGGCAAGACATAAAGATTCTTGGATAATAAAAAAGACAAAACGAATTCAAATATTTATTTAGACTACTCTTGGCAATGTTATGAACCGAAGATTAGTATGCATTAAACATCGAAACAATCACAAAATCTCTATAAATATCCTAACCCCGGGATGATGTATTTCTGGAAACTGTTCCACACGCTGACCATCTGTCCAGTGAGATAATGACTCCCTCTGCGCAGCTCTACACTGACCTATCTCAGGTTAGATAATGATTCCCTGTGCACAGCTCAACACGGACCAGTCTATAGAGATAATGATGACTCCCTATGCACAGCTCCACACTGACTAGTCTCCTGTGAGACAATGATGGTGCCCTCTACTAGGCTTCTCACACAGTAAATACTCTACTGTTAGCCAAATCACAAAACACCTGATTATCAGGCACTATAAGGTTGCAGTAGACATCATGTAGTCACAACACTTAGCTGTTAGTGTAATCCTGGTTTCTTCTCCAGCTCTTGTGTAGTCTTAACTAATAAACATTAGTTCACTCTTCTATATCTGATATTTTTGATAAACTGAGTGAAACATTGTGTGATCTACATTTACAATTTATGGGTTACTTTTTACTGTTATTCTTTGTGAATCAACTGTAAAGTTGTAATTCTTGACATGGTAAAGCACAGGGAGTTGTGAAAACTCGATCCTCCTCCCGATAACCGTGGCTCGGCATTTAATCAGTCAGGCTGATGGTGAATGCTTTGTCAATCACCCCATCATTACCTAAAAATAACTTCGTCAATAACGACCAGTCACCTGGTCATAAAGTTTCGATTTGTCTCTAGCAGATGACTATTACTGACCAAGTACTGTGTTGAAATTAACGTGAATATGTTCATTAAACCTGGTTCCTAGTTAATATACTTTTATTGCAAAATTCTTAGTACACAAACTGCCCTTCACGTAAAAACATAATTTCACACGCTTTAGAGTATAATAATTTGTGCTTGGTCTACAACAAAACTAAAATTAAATATTATTCTGTGTGAGAATATATTAAGATAGGTTCATCTAACCTAGCCTTAAATAATCCATATTTTTGTATGTTTTGTTGCCAAAATTATAATTAAGTAAACAGATGATTCAGACTTAGCAGCAGCGAGACATCGCCGACAATTATAATACAAGAAATCGCACGTTGTTATTTAAGTTATTCTGCGGCTTAGTTAGCAAGACACGTCAGCTGGTAATCAGGCAACATTTATTAATGAACACCTCTTTAGCGATGCCAGTAATGTTTCCACTCAAGAGGTAAAACATCAGGTATGGAAAAAACATCATTTCAGATAACGCTTCGCCTTAAATAACTGAAATAATCCTACCTTTTATGTGATATTTCCACTAGTGACCAGTCAACATTTTTCAAGGGGTCTAGCCAGTGTCTATTTTCGCTCATTATTTTCTGTAGTAACTTTGCTCTGGTATTGCTGCCAGTGTTCAGTTTTACTACAAAATATGACTCATTTTCTGCTAACTTCAAATTTTCCTGGGTAATACGGCTAATTTTAGGCAAGAAACTTTTTCCAACCTCAACTATAATCTTTATACTATTTTTGTAGCAGTACATTTAAAGTTTCACAAATGTATTTCCTCCAGACTCGACGCAGTGAAATGTAAGGCCAGAGTACTCTAAATTATGTCCCGTTTATTGCTTAAATGGCTCATCTTAACTCAGATATTGTTACCTGAACATGTTCGAGTCCCAACACGCGCCTCGTGGATACAGCATCACATCACTCATTCATCACTCATATCAATGAAATGAGATTCTCACTACTTCACGTAGATAAATAATGTAAGGAGTACTTGGAACAGAACCATCATCCTTGTAACTAAAGGTCCAGAGCATTCAAAATTGTTAGCACTAACTGTTGCGCAGCCTAGTTGTGGTTAACCACAGGATTCTTTTGCAAACTCTGTGGCTGCGTTGGTGCTGCTTTTGCAATGCAATTACAAGGCAGTTCTATCCCTAGTAATACATAATTCGTTACTTTTACGATATATTGAAATTCTCATTTTATGTTCCCTAACTGAGCAAAATGCTATACCAAAATACGAAATAACATAAAAATATAATGTCACACCTACTAATTACATACGAAGGACTAACTTTAAAAAAAAGCTGATATGAAAGTGAATACTTTTATCCCTATATTATCCTCTACTGCTTGTATAAAAACAGAATTGGGAAATGCAGAAGAGATATGAAACTGAAGTCACTTCAAAAGACTTGTCTCTAATGTATCACTCCTCGTGAGGTGACTCAGACACGCGTCGTTCACATGTGACCATTAAAAATTAGTCCTACAGATAATCATAACTTGTCATCTGTTGGTGAATAATGTGTTTGTAAACTGCTCCGTACTAGACGTATTATATTAGCCAGTCTTCTACTTCATATTTCACATATTTATCTTACATTTCATTAACCATGTTAAGAAATGCACTAATTAATATCCTATATAGGCGTCAGGTGTCTACTAACATTAAAATTAGTAACGGATTTTGTCATATTACCTGTTGCTTCTTCCGGAGGTCATTGCCCTCCCTCACCTGTACCCTGACCAGGCCTCCTGGTTGCTGGCCTTATCGATCAGGTTGTTGTTGCCCGCCACCTGCAGCACTACTACGTGTGCAACAGCCCGGCTGAACAGTACTGATTTAAGGAACCTGTCGAGTCTCTTCTTGAAGAAAGCTGCTTATCATCGGAGGCATGTTGTACCGTCTTCCAAATCTCTTTTTGTTAAATGTAGCAATTACATTGTGCAAATCTGGAACCAATCCCACTGGTATCCTCGAGGTGTTGATTATTATGTGTTGCTTATCATGTGTTGATTATCATGTATCATGTTCTTAGCACACATCGATGGACTTCAAGTCCAAATAATTTAGGTGCTTGACTAAGTTTGCACAAGCTGTAAAGGTTCTGTAGATTTTCCAGTTGTGTGAGTTCTCCTGCCTTGAAGAGGCCCTCTAGAACACAGCAATAGTTCTTTAGATAAATCTTCTAATTTATATTTGATATTTGGAATTTGCATGAAGAAATATATCGGATTCATCTCGTTCAAATTTTCGATTCTTATGCTGGACATTAAGAAAAACATTAACATTTAACTATATCTTAGCGTATTTCCACTTCAGATTATTATACCTCCTAAGAGGATCCCAGAGTAAGTACAACAATATTTAATTGCTTGTTAAGTTTATTTTCAAGGTGTGGTTTGCTGTATATATTGTATCCTTTGGCGTGCTTTCTAGATGACATTCGTACAGGAGTATAAAATTTATTAAAATCCGAGAAATGTGAATGCTGATATTATTAGCCTTCATAAAAATATCAATATATACTGTCGAGTAAACTTCCGAACCCATCCGTCACTAATTTTGATAAACACTTGTTACAGGGTTTCGATATCAATAATCTTTGCTGAAGTGTTATAATTGATTATCTCAGTAAATTATAATCAAGGTGGAAGACTTGTGTTGTTGCTTGGTCATGGTCATGGCGCTGCCCAACAAATAGCAGCCTTTTGTTTTAATTAACTTGTCTGGTTGTTTGTCAATTCAGAATTTCCACTGCAATTTATAAACCATTTTCTCTGATATCATTACCTTCTGTTGGTATCCACAAGCTGCCTCAAGGAGCCCATGTCTACATATATCTTCTAATTTTGTATAGTACCCTATCCCAATTTCCTTTTAATATTGCTTGTGTACTGCTACATTGATTTAAAACATTTTATCAGTACCACAAATACCTGGTGTTCTTTTCCCCGGTAGTAGAAATAATAAACTGTATTGCTACTGTATCTGCACTACTACAGTAAAAATATTGCATTTCATCATTATATAAGCAAGAGACATTATACAGTATTGTTAAACAATTCACAAAAATAGATAGAATGTTTTCATGAAAAATTAGTTTTGCAATGAGACATGCACCTTATTTCTTTTTTATTCTGTACTTCCAAAGTTATTAGGCTCTAGAATATGGAAAAAAAAAATTGCTTTTATACAAAGGGCTTTAAATTTTTGAAAGTAAAACTGAACCACTACGTCATCTCTCAGATATCAACCTAATACATGAACTGGACACGATGTGACATTGTCCCACGTAATGGGATCCCAGAAAGCATAACCCGCACTAGAGTTCCAAGAATGTTTAGTTTGTCGGGAAACGGAAAGAAACTTTGTATTAAACGGCCTAAACATTTATTATATAGCAAAATATTATAATAAAGGTTGTAAGCCTTTATTACCGAGCGAAACATTGTAATAGAAGTTCAAAGTCTTTATCTACTGGAACATTAAAGTCTTGACTGGTGTAATCTTATTAAAACTTCTCGGAAGTTTCTGTTCATTGACTTTCATTCTCTAACATGTTATAGTCAAGTACTATATTATCTTTACTCAGGTGACGCACCCAGTGCGACCATCTCTATATTTTATACTCGTGTATAAATTTTCCTCTTAAAGTCTCTCTCAATACTTCATTAATAAAAAAAGCCAAATCTCTAATTTAGATCACATCACTTTTGATATCCTTGTCACAAGCTCATTTATC
>NC_091364.1:16863446-16875746 GCF_038502225.1 Cherax quadricarinatus | reverse complement strand
ATTATAAAGACTAAAGTTAATACATAATTATAGACCATTATATCCTCTTAACTGCACCATGACGATTATGTCATGAAGGGTAATTTTAGTGGGTGAAGTAGGTGATAGAAGTGGTAAGCGGGGTGGGTTCGAAAGTGGGGCGAGTAGGAAAGGAGTGAGTTTGGAGGATTATTAGTGGTTGTCAAATGATTAGAGAGGTAGGTAATCATGATTCGAAGAATTGCAACTTCCCTTCTGGTGTAGGATTAGGTTTTGGGTGGGGTTGGAAGGTAAACCTTATCCGAGGAATTGGAGTTACCATATGGGTGGATCGGTGGGTTTTGCTCGTGGGAGGGTAGATGATTTTAATACAGGAATTGAAGATGGAATGGTGGGTTGTAGGGCTGAGTGTGGTGGGTGTTGGGTGGGTTGAAGGGTGGTGGAGATGAGTGCTCTAGATCTGAGGAAATGGAGATGTGCATGGTTGGTGGGTGGACTATGGGTGTGTCGGGGTAAGAGTGTCCATTACCTATATAAAGGAGATACCTTCTCTTTCCTCTGGATGGGTGGGTTGAATGTTGTTGGTGTGGGTGTCCGGTAAAAACAGTCACTCTGCCCCTTACAGTAAAGGCAATCACTCTCACTGCTTCCCTACTACTGGCTCTTTCTTTTAAATACATGTACTTCGTTGGGGCTGCTTTGCATGGGTGCACCAGGAAGCTGCGAGTGTGTGTGTGTCTGTGTCTGTGTAATTGTGAGTGTGTGTAAGCACCTATTTGTAGTCGCCTATCTGCGGTTGCAGGGGTCGTGTCACAGCTCTTTGCCCCGACTGTTCGCAGGTCGCTACTCGTCCACTATCTATTAACAAAATAGAAGGAGCATTGCAGCAGACCTACTGGCCCTACTAGGCAGATCCAGGTCACTTATTGGTCCATGTTAGGCAGGTCCAAGTCACCTACTGGCTTAAGCTATTGGCCCAAGCTAATCAGGTCCAAGTCACATCCGCTGAAGAAAGCACTGCATTAGTCCTATTAGCACAAGATAGTTAGGTCTAACTCACACACCCACCCACACCCACTCATATACCTATTTAACCTATTTTTAAAACTACACAACGTTTTAACTTCAGTGTCGGTACTTGGGAGTTTGTTCTACTCATCCACAACTCTATTATCAAACCAGTGCTTTCCCCTATCCATTTTTAATCTAAATTTTTACAACTTGAAACCAATGCTGTGTGACCTCTATTGCGTATCTGTCAGCCACACCTCTATTCATGAAAAAATTTCTCCTATTACATGTGCCTCGACTTCCTCAATAGCTTCCAATGCGAAACTGTCAAAAACCCTTACTGAAGTCCATACACACAATACCATGTTCCTTACCATGATCTACTTCCTCAAATACCTTAATGAAAGAAGTTAGTAAATTCGCAAGGCAGGAACGACCCTTTGTAAAACCCTGCTGGAATTCATTAATTAATTAGTCTTTCAAGGTGGCTTCGAATAGCCTCGGCAACTATAGATTCCATCAATTTCCCACTATGGAGGTTAAGCATATTGGTCTGAGGTTCGAAGCTTAGGACCTGTCTTCTGCTTTGTAGACATGTATCACATTTGTCATTTTTCACTTATCTGGCACTATGCCAGTTTGTAGAGATAAGTTGAAAAGACTAGACTAAGGTTCATTTAGTTCCTCCTTATATTCCATTAAAACCCTAGAGAAGAGTTCTTCAGAGTCCGGGGGTTTGTTAGGTTTTAATGTATCTATTTGTCTGAGAACTGTCACCAGTGACTTCGATCGTGCATAACTTATTTTCGTTCTGCTCAACATATCTTCTTAAACCTATGTGCGGATCCTGCCTCCACTAAAAATTGTTCCTTACAACTCTGACTGAACAAATACTTTCTAACATCCCTGTGACTCATCTGAGTTTCCAACTTCCAGTTGTGACCCCTTGCTGCTGTCTCCCATCCCTGAAACGTCCCGTCCCTGTCCATCTTGTCAATTTATCTCGGCAATTTTTATGCTATTGTAACCTCCCTATCCCTCCTGTCCTCCAGTGTCGTCTACTAAATCCCCCCTCCATCCCTCCAGTCGTCCAGTGTCGTCAAGATGATTTCCCTTAACCTCTCCTCGTAGGACACAGCCCTAAGCTCCGGGACTAGTTTTGTTGCAAACCTTTGCAATTTCTCTAATTTCTCAACGTGCTTGACCAAGTGTGGATTCTATGCCGGTGCTCCATACTCTGTACACGTACACGGTGTACAGAGTCTTGACTGGTTCCTTACTTAAGTGTCGAAACGCTATTGTTAGCTTCGCTAGTCGCCCATGTGCTGCAGCAGTTATTTGGTTGATGTGCGCTTCAGTATATGTGCTCGGTATTATACTCACCCCAAGATACATTTCCTTGAGTGAGGTCTGCAGTCTTTAGGCCCTAGACTGTACTCTGTACTCTTTGGTCTTCCCTAGTCTTTATTACTTTGCACTTGGTGGAGTTAAACTCCAAGAGTCAGTTGTTTGACCAGGCTTGCAGCCTGTCCACATTCCTTTGTAGTCCCACTTGATCCTCATTCACTTGAATTCTCCGCATTAGCGTCACACCGTCTGCAGACAGGGACACCTCTGAATCTATCCTTTCTGTTATGTCATTCACATATACGAGAAACAGCACCGACATAGGACTGACCCTTGCGAAACCCCGCTTGTCACAGGCGCCCACTCCGACACATCGTCAAGTGTATGTGTGTATGTGTTTATACCTTAGCAGGGTCGACGCTGGTGTACGGTGCCGTGGGTTGGTGGTTAGCTCTGGGCACCTGCGGCCGGCGGCGGCAGCGGCACATTCTCCACCACAACCACTTCAACGCCCTCGACAAAAGGTCTCCTGCGGAAATAGTCACAGGTTAGATTCTGTTAGCATTAAGATCACCAAATTAACTTACACGTGTTAGATGCATGTCAGTATAAGCCATGTAAGCTGTATTTGTTAGTTACACTAGCAGGATTGAAACCATATAATGCAGCATTTGTTAGGTTTATGCTAGTGGTTCTGCAGTTGCCTTGTGTTACCCAAGTTTCTGCATTGCTGTGTAAAACGTATGGAGAAGCGTGCCATAATTTTATAAACTTATACGTAGTTGTAAATCATATATGTATAAACAATGTGATTATTGTAAATATAATTTGAGAAATATGCTATGCATTTTGTGAGTACTGTAAATGAGCTTAAAAAGTAAAATTTAAGGTAGTTCTTCGGGGTTTATTTTCCAAGTGTGGGGGCACAGGGTCTGTGAGCGTGGGTGGTGGAATGTGAATCAGTCCCGTGGGAAGCAGCGGTATAAGTGGAAGACGCTGGCCAACTCACGCCATAGGCTACTTTATTGCTTACCAGTAAGCCCATCGGGGCTCTGATGTGGACAGGGCTCTTTGGGATAAGTGAAGGTAATGGAATGAATGATGGTGAAAGATTTTCTTTCTCGGACCACCCTACCTTGGTGGGAAACTGCCTATGTGTTAATAAAAAAAATACAATCCTTGATGTTTACCACAATCCTTCATGTCATCTTAGCATGTCTGAGGTGCAGTTGACAATTTGCCAGTATGTGTGCACCATGCTAGTATGGGATGTCCAGCTAGGTACTGGAGGCTATCTGTTTGTTTCAGAATGAGGGAGGAAAGTCCAGGGATAATATGAACCTTTAAACCCCTATCTGCCATGGGATGGTTAGAACTATACTAGAATTATTTCTTAGGTATTGGTATGCAATAGCTGTAGAAATGACAGTGTTCTCATACTCTTTCCAAATTCTATTTGCAATTTAAATAATTACTCCATCACACTTTATATAGTGTAAATAATTCTTCACGCTATCTAATGGTGTGTACTTTATTCGTCATCTAATAGCTGGAACACTGAAAGTATTTTTGTTCACTATACGTCTTTTGGCGTTTGTTGCTGTATTGCTTCCCATCCTCATCCACAATCACACGAGAACTTACCTTAACTGAGCCTGTGTAATGCTCAAGGATTACTGGAGCAAATTTAGATGCAAGGACCTAATCTGTCACCTTTAAACCCTTGGAATTATGTTGTGGAATTAATCTGTGAGCCAAACGCCAGATTTTGAGATAGTACCAAACGTAGGGACTAAAGTTCACGGTGATTTTTAGATAAGTCAGTCCTTCAACTTACAGAATCATGTGATGGACACTTTAGATTCTCAGTTAAATTGCCTTTTTGGACGCCATCTTAGAAAAAAAAATCCATTTTCAGCAGATTCAGAGTATATAAGACATGGGCCTATAACTTATTAAGTATTGAGCCTATAAAAATTTACCCATTATTAAAAGTTCTTTAAAATGTGACTTTATCTAATGTGAAGTAGTTTTAATTACTTTTACTGGTACAGTAATTAAAATATGTCAATGAAAAAACGCACATTTTTGGCATTTTTTTCAGTTTATATAATGAAATTCGCTCTAATTTCAACTCATTAAAACGAGTGACTAAAGTGTATCTGTTAGTATACAATATGAGTTGTCGACGCGGCCTGGAATGGGTCGGTAAGTTTACTGATAACAAAAATAATAAAATATTTCAAAATAAGATACTGCGTTTTATTTGGGCGCTATGATTATGTTAAATTTAGCCCAGTTGTGTACATGTAAGATACTCTATTATAATTTTATATCCGGCAAAGTTAAAACTTTTTTATAACTAATTTAAAAGCTGTTTGAACAGAGCCGAAACAAATTTTAACAGAAAATTAATGCATTTTATATATAATCAGTGGAAAAATTGAATAAGTAAAATACATAAAGTACGGTTATTTCTTTATTTTCTGCTGTCGAAAGAGTAACTCGCAGATTAATGTAATATAAACGGGTAAGATCATTAGATTGATGAATGAAAGGTTTGGCACTACAATACAACAAACATATTCACTGCAATGTAGATCTTCCACGAGTGCTCAAACAATAAGACCATACACGTAGCATAAATACTAGTAAATTCACTTGCAGTTGGGTTCTACGCTGTAATACAGAGCCAAAACCAACATGGTAATTTAGTCATCATCGTCTTCACTGTAACAAAGCTTCTCTTTATCCTACTGTGATTTATCATCATGAAAAATAGTCTCGTGGCTGGAACAATCAACAGACTACCCGCACTGGAACAATCAACTAACTACCCGCATTCAGGAGGGGGAAAAGTAATGACGACGCTTTGGACCGACTTAGATCACTCATTAGTCACGACGTTTCGGTCAAAGTTGGACCGAACTTCATTAGTTTCCCTCTCCTAAGTGTGGCTTATTTGTGTGTCATCATCTCTATTAATCATGTTTGAAAATAACTGCAAGCAGAGTTACATTGAAGAAAATTTAATACATAAGTACATTATGATGACCAGCAAGCTATTTTTACATTTACATGACGTAAGACACCCCGCATCTGGAGCAGGAGTTGTTATCATCCACTGGATAATGTTGTATCGTTCTATGCTGCTTTCTCTGTCATAATAATTATTGTTAGGAATATCAGGATAATTTTCCAGGCATCTTCAAATATGAAAGTTAAGACACATGTGCAACATCTGGATATCTTTATTGTAGACGTTTCGCCATCCAGTGGCTTTATCAATACAGATTCTAGGACATAATAGGAAGACAGTAGAACTATATACAAAAGATGAGGTAATCAGTCCCTCGGCCTTGGAGTTAGTATATAGTTCTACTGTCTTCCTATTATGTCCTAGAATCTGTATTGATAAAGCCACTGGATGGCGAAACGTCTACAATAAAGATATCCAGATGTTGCACATGTGTCTTAACTTTCATATTGTCGGTATTTTATACCTTTCTTGCACATCTTCAAATAGCAGATTGATGGTTGGTTCATATGGTGTACTGCCTAAGAGTGTCCTCACAAAGATGTGTCCTCGCAAGGTGGTAGCTCTATGGATTCTCCGTCAACCTTTTAATAGAGAAACGTATGCTATCGTAATTTCCTCTCTAGATCTTCCTATTTCTGCAGTAAAGCTGACAAATAAATTAATGGATTATACTTAAATCATTCTTGGAAAGCTCCCACTCTGAACCAAGAGATGCAAACGTATCCATGTTTTTTTTTTTTTTTTTTTTTTGTTATGAATAATAATTTTCAAGGCCTTCGCTTTTCTATGTCCAGAAATGGCACTTATAGTGTGAAATAAGTCCAGTGATCCAGTCCAAGCAAAGCAGAGCGGAGTGTTGTTGCCTCTTTTGTAATATCGACTTGTATAACGTGAGTTTTTGTTTACCGTGTGTGGATCTTGCTGTTGATGTCATTGCACAAAGGAAGACAAGTGATTAATACCTTTGTATCACCTGTTATGCACATCAAAGTTGTGCAGGCTTACCAAACAGTATGATTGCTAATGCATTAAACTTACCCTCTTGGTAAGTTGGCCCTCATATGTTACAAACATGACCTTAGCGCCAAGGCATTCGCTTCTTTTCCTATCAGCCAGAAAATATACAAGCTTATTCTTGCTCTTTATACATGCCAGCAATCGTCTAGAGCTCTTTAATTTGTATCCAAGTTTTATGTGACTGAAGATTATTCCTTCCGTGAAACCCCGGATAACATACCCAGCAGACTTAATTGATTCCTCATTGTACACATCAAAGATCACAAATTCTGTTGCTGTCTTGTACAGTATGAAGCGTCAGAGCGAAAACAATCGGAAACTTCTTCAATTGTGGGATTTTTGCTGTTGTCTTTGAATTTGTACCTTGGCATCAATTAGCGTGGCACTAGGATGAAGGGCCTCTTCAACTAGAGACACATTATATCTCATTTTCTTTGCAATAGCAACAATTTTTTTTTACAAAATTCCATTAACATTAGACCGTGCCCAAGGTAATGATCCCAGTGGATGGCAGAAAACCTCGCTCATTTTTCTAAGTCTTTATTCAAAACAGTCACTTTCGGATTTCCAAGCGCACTTCTCTCAGCAGTTAGGATAACCTACTTGCTTTGATCTGTAAATGGCTTTTTTCTTCAAGGGAATAAAAGTTTTTCAATTTGAGCTTTTTCATACTGTTATAAAAAACCTTCACCCGTTTGTATTCGTTGTTCCTGAAAATTCTGGTAAAGTTCTTTTTCCTGGATATTGTAAAGTGATCTGATCACATAGCTGTCTCAATGCTGGTGCTCGACCATGACTGTCTGCTGATGCCAGTTGCTGATGTATGATTACCACCAAGTAACGCAGTAAAATAAATATCGGACTATCTGGCAGTGTAACAACTCTTTAGTGTTGGGGCCAAGACAGTTCCTTGTTTTCATGCTTAATTTCCCCTCAAGGGAGGTTCCTTGATGCTGGTGAGGGACTCTTGCTCTAGGGAATTGGATCTGCACCCCGGTTCCCTGAATTGAGCCTGAATACCTTCCGTCCCCCCCACATGCGCTGTATAATCCTATGGGTTTAGCGCTCCCCCATGGTTATAATTACAATCATGTTTAATTTGATCTCGTACGAAGAGCTACCTGAAGGATCAAAGTATTATATTTTATATTGTCAAAATGTGCATCAAGTTATTTCTTTATTAGATCATCAACAGTTATGACTGACACAAGTAACGAGCTGTCTGGTCTGCAATTCGTTCCTTGTTTAACTGGAAAGAAATGACAGGCATTTCCAGATTCCAATTCAAGATTTCTACGTACTTATATGTTTCGTTGTCTATGTGATTTTCATTCATGAAAGATACAACTTGGGCAGTTAAATCATGAAGAGAAATAATTTGTCGATAAGAAAGCATCTGTTCCAGTGAGTCATATTTTCTAATAAAAGCTTACATTTGTTTTTTTGGTTTATTTTTGGAAATTATCATATGTATCAATTGCAATATTGATTTTCTCTGACCTTTTGGCTAGGCTACAACAAGGTGTCTTGAAGCTCCATTGCAGTTCCGCTAATTGTCAGCTCTCATCTCTGTGGCTTAAGTCAAGGATTCATGCACATGTGATCCTTTCAATTATTTTTACTTGCTCTTTCAAAAGAAAATACATTCTTTTCACAGACCCATGTACCACCAGGAGCTGCTTATCTTAATGAGTGTATGGGCTTGAAATAATTAAGGCTGGACAGAGATATTTGATATTTCTTGATTAAAGCTACATATTCGTACATGATATATAACATCTGTATTTTATGTGATATTTTAAGTCTGGAATTGCTGTTGGATTGTCATGGAACAATTTCCAGACTGGATGAAACGTTTTCACAATTGCTGCATCATTCACTGTTTTCTAATAACTAAAATCACGAAAACAGGGTACGTGGAATCCACCTGAAGGGTATTCCGGGGATCAACGCCCCCCGCGGCCCGGTTCATGACTAGGCCTCACGGTGGATCAGGACCTGATCAATTAGGCTGTTCAGCCCGGCTGATCCGGCACTGACATTAGGTATCCGTCCAATTCCCTCTTGAAGACAACCAGGGGTGTATTGATAATTCCCCTGGTGGGAGGCTGTTGAACAGTCTTGGGCCCCGGACACTTATTGTGTTTTGCTTCAGTGTACTAATGGCGCCCCTACTCTTCATTGGGGGAAGTTGCATCGCCTGCCAAGTCTTTTCCTTTCGTAGGTAGTGATATCTGTATGCAGATTAGGGACCAGTCCCTCAAGAATTTTCCAGGTGTAGATTATAATGTATCTCGTCTGTGCTCCAGTGAGTACATGTCAAGTGCTTCCAAGTGTTCCCAAAGTTAAGGTGTCTGATGGAACTTATATGTGTAGTAAAGGTTCTCTGTGCATTCTCCAGATCAGTGATTTCACCTCCCCTGAATGGAGATGTTAATGTACAGCAGTACTCCAGCCTAGAGAGAATAAGTGATTTAAAGGGATCATCACTGGCTTGGCATCTCTTGTCTTGAATGTTCTCATTATCCATCCTATCAGTTTCCTTGCAGATGTGATAGTGGAACTGTTGTGATCCGTGAAGGTGAGATCCTCAGACATTACTACTTCCAGGTCCCTTACACTATTTTTCCTCTCTATTGTATGGCCAGTTTGTAGTATACTCTGTTCTAGTCATTATCCCCTCCAGTTTTCCAAAACGGAGTAGCTGGAATTTGTCCTCATTGAACATCATATTGTTTTCCGTTGCCCACTGGAAAGCTTTGTTTATATCTTCTTGGAGGTTAACCGTGTTCTCAATAGATGACAGCCTCATGCAGATCCTAGTATCATCTGCAAAGGATGATACGGTGCTGTGGGTTACATCTCTGTCTGATAAGAGGATGAGGAACAGGATGGGGGCGAGTACTGTGCCTTGTGGAACAGAGCTCTTCACTATGGCAGCCTCCGATTTAACTCTGTTGACCACTACTCTTTGTGTTCGATTGGTTAGGAAGTTGAAGATCCATCTCCCCACTTTGCCAGTTATTCCTATAGCACGCATTCTGTGAGTTATTATACCATGACTGCACTTGTCAAAGGGTTCTGCAAAATCTGTGTATACTACATCTGCATTCTGTTTGTTTTCCAGTGCATCCAAGACCATATAGTGGTCCAGTAGTTGCGAGAGGCAGGAGCGACCTTCTCTGAACCCATGTTGCCTTGGAATGTGCAACTGTTCGTAGTCCAAGTGGTTTGTAATCCTGCTTCTTAGAACTCTTTCAAAGATTTTTATGATGTGACTCACATTAAAGCTATTGGTCTATAGTTCTTAGCTATTGGTATGCTGCCACCTTTATAAAGTGGGGTTATATCTGTTGTTTTTAGTGACTGGAATCTCACCTATGTATGCTCCTTCTCCATAGCATACTTAGAGCCCGCGAGATGGGTTTCTTGCAGGTCTTAATGAACACAGAGTTCCACGAGTCTGGGCCTGGAGCAGAGTGTATGGGCATGTTCTCAATGGTTTTCTCAAAGTCTAGTGGAGTTAGGGGTTATGTCAGAAATCTGGAATACATTGGCAGGGTTTTGAAGCTCATTCATGAAAACATTATTTGGGTTGCTTATCTTTAGACTGATTAATGGCTAGCTAAACACAGAGTCGTATTGAGATTTCAGTATCTCACTTATTTCTATGTTGTTATCTGTGTAAGATCCATTTTGTCTGAGCAGGGGCCCTGTAATAGATGTGGTTTTTGCCTTGTTTTTGGCATATGAGAAGAAATATTTCTAATTTCTTTCAATTTCACGAATCGCTTTTAGCTCGCCTTGTTTCTCCTGGATCCTGTATGTGTCCTTTAACTTAAGGTCAATATTTTTCACTACCCTGGTTAGCGCTTTTTTCCGAGTTTCAGATAATCTA
Organism: Cherax quadricarinatus; assembly: GCF_038502225.1. NCBI lineage: Eukaryota > Metazoa > Arthropoda > Malacostraca > Decapoda > Parastacidae > Cherax > Cherax quadricarinatus. The sequence goes on along the minus strand of NC_091364.1, from coordinate 16,865,454 downwards.
GCATTCTTGAGGAGCTCGGTGATTTTTCTACTTCTCCTCTAGAGGGAGAGTCAGTCTCTCTCTCTCTCTCTCTCTCTCTCTCTCTCTCTCTCTCTCTCTCTCTCTCTCTCTCTCTCTCTCTCCAGTTTACTTCTTCCCTTCTTTTTTCTTAAGGGAATATACCTTGAACATACTTCAGCTACCAGAGAGTTGATCTTTTCAAGGCACCGGTTAGGGTCCATGTTATTTAAGATATCTTCCCAACATGTTTGTTTAGGATGTGGTTTATCTGGTCCCAGCTGACGTTCTTGTTGCTGAAGCTGAATTTGGTGAAGGTACCCTCATAGCTGTATGCATTTTGCTGATCAGGACCCCTGTGCTTGTAACTCTGGACTTCGATTAGATTGTTATCAGAATTAGTTGTTTTTTGCATTGTTTGTTTCTTTCCAGGTCCTCATTATTTGTGAAAATAAGGTCATGCCTGTTCTCCAGTCTTGTTGGCTCCACTGTCTGTTGACTTAGGGTGTGTTTACTGCAGAAATTCAGACGCTCATGTGTGTGTGACTTTTCATCTGAACTGCCTCCAGGGATTATTTGGGCTGCAAGATTATTTGCTACATTTTTCCATTTTGTATGTCTTAGACTGAAGTCACCAAGCAACAAAATATTTGGGGATGTGGCTGGAAGGTTTTCCAGAGAGTAGTCAATTCTCGAAAGCTGTTCCTTGAACTGTTGGGAAGTTGCAAGTTTTGGTTCTCGATTTTTACTGTTAGAACTTCAACTACATGATTTGTGGTGTTCAGTATATACGTGCCAATGAGCGACTCTTTAACATACAGGGTAACCTCCCCATTCCTTGTTGCCTGTTGCTTCTGTCGCATCTGAAAAGGCTGTACCCAGTTATCCATATTTCATTGTCAAAACGATCTTTTGCGTGTGTGTCTGTGAAGATTGCAAACATTGCATTTGACTCCCTACAAGTCCACTGATGAAAGGTATTTTGTTGTTGGTGAATGGCTTAATTTAAGGCACTGTATATTAGCAATTATAAATAAAGATGTTGCATGTTTGTTGGAGGTATTTTGCTGTTTGTATCAGTAGTTGAGAGTCTGGAGGGACCATTGGTTGTGCCTCCAGTCCAAAAATGCTCCAAGGTGGTGAACTATTTTCGTTATTTCTTTCCATTCTCTTTCTTCATTTCCTGCCACTAAAAAATCACTTTCAGTGGAGTTATCGTAACTACTATGATTTGTTTTACGATGCGTGTACCTCCTGGTCCCTTTCAAGAGGTATGCTGGACAGCTGATGTTATAACATTGTTTTCTAAAGACTGAGGCTAGCTCATGTAATGGTGGTGACTGTGAAGACTGAGGCTAGCTCATGTAATGGTGGTGACTGTGAGGACTGAGGCTAGCTCATGTGATGGTGGTGACTGTGAAGACTGAGGCTAGCTCATGTAATGGTGGTGACTGTGAGAACTGAGGCTAGCTCATGTAATAGTGGTGATTATGAGGACTGATGCTAGCTCGTATAATGGTGGTGACGATGAGGACTGAGGCTAGTTCATGGAATGGTGGTGACTGAGAGGACTGAGGCTAGCTCATGTAATGGTGGCGACTGTGAGGACTGAGGCTAGCTCATGTAATGGTTATGACTGTGAAGACTGAGGTTTGCTCATGTAATGGTGGTGACTGTGAGGACTGAGGCTAGCTCATGTAATGGTGGTGACTGTGAGGACTGAGGCTAGCTCATGTAATGGTGGTGACTGTGAGGACTGAGGCTAGCTCATGTAATGGTGGTGACTGTGAGGACTGAGGCTAGCTCATGTAATGATGGTGACTGTGAGGACTGAGGCTAGCTCATGTAATGGTGGTGATTGTGAGGACTGAGGCTAGCACATGTAATGGTGGTGACTGTGAAGACTGAGGCTAGCTCATGTAATGTTGGTAACTGTGAGGACTGAGGCTAGCTCATGTAATGTTGGTAACTGTGAGGACTGAGGCTAGCTCATGTAATGGTGGTGACTATG
>NC_091364.1:16753446-16853446 GCF_038502225.1 Cherax quadricarinatus | reverse complement strand
ATGGAAAAGCAAATGGAAAATATTTTAACTAAACTAACCACTGCTATGCATAATTTATTGAAATTTCACGTTTCTATTGTAAATAACATCTACGGAAATGCACAGTGATTATTTTTGTCAGATACATAAGTTCAACAGCTATGAGATTAATTTACTTGAGGAATATGAACCTCGGTAGTCTAACTGCAGCTTTCAGTTGCAAGGAATACTCAGGACTCCATACCAGCCGTGACTTGTAGACCTGGATAATTTCAACTATGGTGAAAATAGTAATAAGAACAGATAAGATTTGTTCGGATTTTTAATCTGGAGGGTTAGTCACCCAGGATAACCCAAGAAAATCAGTGCGTCATCGAGGATTGTCTGTCATATTTCCATTGTGGTCCTTCAATATTGTCCTCCAGAATACCACCCACAACAGTCGACTAACACACAGGTACCTACTTACTGTTATGTGAACAGGGACATCATGTATATGGAAATATGCCCAATGTCACTATTCGGCTGGGGATTGAATCACGGATACTCATTGTGTGAGGAGTGTGTGTTGTCTAACAAGCCACATCTATAGGATTAAGGTATCACATAGCACATACGTTCAGGAATTAGACTCTGTTTCATGCCTCGAGAACAATTTTGAATCTAACTGACAATAAGTCTCTATCTTAGGTTATTCCATCTACTCCAAATACAAAGAAAATTGTGAAGCTGCCAACAAATAAATTTGATTGGTCTTTGGTACTAGATACATTATATATATAGATTAATACGACATGGTTTTTGAGCTGTCTGTCATGTTTAATATATTATAAATTCTGCTGTCTGTAAACCATTGGTCCTCTGGTTGCCCATGTAGTGGGGTACGAGTTTAGTGTAAGGCTATTTAGGCACAGGTGCACATAAGTACAATTATTATACAAAGTAACATACAGTATGTGCAAATTACCTAGAATAAACCAAAAAAGTCCATTGGGGTTCTTAGTGGGTGTAGGAGCACTAAGGCTGCCTTTTTAGAGATGGGCTTGGTGTTTGCTGCACTACCTTTCTACCTCTGACAATTTTTCCCATTGGCTTTCCATTTGCATAGTTCCTGAAGAAGCTCTTGGAGAAACGAGAAAGACCTAGAGCTAGTATTTTTCATCCCCTGGTGGTTTGTGTAGTTTGTTTTTATTTTTTTTTTTTTTTTTTTTTTTTTTATTATCACACCGGCCGATTCCCACCAAGGCAGGGTGGCCCGAAAAAGAAAAACTTTCACCATCATTCACTCCATCACTGTCTTGCCAGAAGGGTGCTTTACACTACAGTTTTTAAACTGCAAAGCACCCTTCTGGCAAGACAGTGATGGAGTGAATGATGGTGAAAGTTTTTCTTTTTCGGGCCACCCTGCCTTGGTGGGAATCGGCCGGTGTGATAATAAAAAAAAAAAAAAAAAAAAAAAAAATAAAAAAAAAAACAAACTACACAAACCACCAGGGGATGAAAAATACTAGCTCTAGGTCTTTCTCGTTTCTCCAAGAGCTTCTTCAGGAACTATGCAAATGGAAAGCCAATGGGAAAAATTGTCAGAGGTAGAAAGGTAGTGCAGCAAGCGCCAAGCCCATCTCTAAAAAGGCAGCCTTAGTGCTCCTACACCCACTAAGAACCCCAATGGACTTTTTTGGTTTATTCTAGGTAATTTGCACATACTGTATGTTACTTTGTATAATAATTGTACTTATGTGCACCTGTGCCTAAATAGCCTTACACTAAACTCGTACCCCACTACATGGGCAACCAGAGGACCAATGGTTTACAGACAGCAGAATTTATAATATATTAAACATGACAGACAGCTCAAAAACCATGTCGTATTAATCTATATATATAATGTATCTAGTACCAAAGACCAATCAAATTTATTTGTTGGCAGCTTCACAATTTTCTTTGTATTTGGAGTAGTTCAACCCAAGGGAATATTGTACTAAATCAGATCAGTACGCATTAAGAGGAACTATAATCATCTTTCAACCGCCATAACATCAACTGGTACTGTATGGTCTATAAGTTTGTGTAGTTTGTATTGAAATAAAATGGAACCTCCATCCCAGCCTGGGGTTAACAAGTCATTTTTGAAAGTCATGCTCACTATACTCCCACAGACTGATAGGGTGAATGGAAACATTAAAGAAAAATTGCAAATTAATATGGCAAGCACACAATTCTCTAAAGTAAAATTTAGCACAGACAAGAACACATAAACGGTCACCTACATTTGAAAAAGTGATCATGAAGGGGTATTCACATAAAGATACACATTAAATTATATAATACACTCCTGCCTTGTACAGAAAAAAGATAATTTTATGTTGATAAAAGGATAAGAACACAGCCTTGAACAATATACAGTTCAACCCAAGGGAATATTGTACTAAATCAGATCAATACGCATTAAGAGGAACTATAATCATCTTTCAACCGCCATAACATCAACTGGTACTGTATGGTCTATAAGTTAGTTTGAGTAGCATGAGAAAGAAAATTTAGAAGAAACAGGTGCAAAGCTAGCTTAAGTGAATAAGACGGTGGAAAAAAATATTGCAGAATATAGCAAATAAAGTCAATGTGGAAATAGTATTAACATGAAAGACGGGTTAGATTAGGCATGTGCTAGAAACAGAGGAACAGCATTAAGTTATGCTAAAGGGAGGAAGATAAATTAAAAGGGAAACAAATTTACTGAACATACTGACAGGTTACACCAGCAACTTAGTGAGATTCTAAACGAAAATAGATTTAGAGATTGCTAGGGTAAGATAGGCTATGATAGGCTAGTTTATACAAAGTTGGAACAAAAACATGTCTCTTTACATCCTTAATTATTACTTAGCCTACATTATCATTAATTCACAATAATATACAAGTGCTACCTATATTATAATAGTTCATGGTAAGGCATTAATGTGCCGGCTTGGGTTGATGATGTAACCTGTTACTTCTTTAGAAAACTTATGTTCATCAATACATGGGTTTCCCTACCTGCCTGAAGTCTTCCTGGAAGGAATTCCGGGGGACAACGCCCCTGCAGCCCGGTCCATGACCTGGCCTCCCCGTGGATAAGGGTATCATCAACCAGGCTCTTAGTGCTGCCCTCACGTAGTTCACGAACCACAGCCCGGCTGATACGGCACTGACTTTAAGTACCTGTCCTGCTCCCTCTTGAGGGCAGCCAGGGGTCTATTGGTAATTCACCTTGTGCATGGCCAGAGGCTGTTGAACGGTCTTGGGCCCCGGACACTTTTTGTGTTTTCTCTTAGTGTACTAATGATCCCCCTGCTTTTCATTGGGGTATGTTCCACCGCCTGCCCAGTCTTTTCCTTTAGTAGGGAGTGATTTCTGTGTGCAGATTAGGTGCCAGTCACTAGGATTTTCTAGGTGTAGATTATAAGAACATAAGAAAGAAGGAACACTGCAGCAGGCCTACTGACCCATGCGAAGCAGGTCCATGTCACCCCCCCGGCTTAAACCAATGACCCACCTAGTCGGGTCACTTCCACTTTAGGATGGAGCACGGCATCAGACCTAGTAGCACAAGCTAGTCAGATCCAACTCACAAATCAATATGATGTATCTTTCTTGTCTGCCCTCCAGTAAGTACAAGTCAAGTGCTTCGAAGCATTCCCAGTAGTTAAGATGTTTGACGGAACTTATATATGCAGTGAAGGTTCTCTGTACATTCTCTAGATCTGCGATGTCAACTGCCTTGAATGGAAATGTTTATGCACAGCAGTACTCCACCCTAGAGAGAACAAGTGATTTAAAATGGGTCATCACAGGCTTGGCATCTCTTGTGTTGAATGTTCTCATTATCCATCCTATCAGTTACCTTGCAGATGTGATAGTGGCACTGTTGTGATCCTTAAAGGTGAAATTGTTAGGCATTACCACTCACACGTCCTTCACATTGTTTTTCCGCTCTGTTGTGTGAATAGAGTTTGTAGTAGATATTATTTCCTCCAGTTTTCATGGAAAACCTAGAGACAGAGGAATTCAGCACCCTCATTCCCAAAACAGTTACCTGCTAAGATACGTTGATGATATACTGGTTTTCACTCCGAGACGTCTCGATATCCAGGCCCGTCTCAAAAAGATCAATGCAGCCGAACCATCAATAAAGTTTACAGTTGAACTCGAAAAGGATGGCAAACTTCCTTTCCTCGACGTCCCCCTGTGCAGACCTCCCGTCAGTGACAAACTTCTCTTCAAAGTGTATAGAAAACCTAACAACAAGGACGATCTTATACACTTCTACTCACACCAAGACATCCGAACTAAAAGAGGAATCCTCATTGGCTTCTTCTTGAGAGCTCTTTGCATCTCCAGCCCTTGTTTTCTTGAAGAATGTATTTACATAACACAAGCCTTTACACGTCTTCAGTTTCCATCTGAGATTGCAGACTCAGTGCACAAGCTATCCTCAACAAACCGCCCATGGAACAGCCCTCTAAGCAGTTCATAGTGCTCCAATGTGGTGATGTTGCCACGAATACTCGCCGGACACTTGCTAAGAGTAGCATCAACGTTTCCACCATAAACACGTCATCTATTAAAGACCTCACTGCGAAAAGCAACCCCACACCTCTAACTTCCACAGCAGGCGTCTACACCATCCCCTGTGGATTCTGTCCCAAGAATATGTAGGCAAGACAAGCAGAGATCTTGTGGTCCGCCTGAACGAGTATCGAAGTGCTTCTAACAGAGACGATTTAAGGTACGCCTGTGTCCTCCACAGAGACTCTAGGGGGCATTTGATGAACTGGAATGAGGCATAATTCGTTCTCACCGAACCAGACCTCAGACGCCGAGTGTCTAGAAGCCTCGCTAATCGCCGTCACCGACACAATAGAACGTAACACTGGAAATCACAAAATTTCAAAAAACATTAGCATACATGATACTTAAGCAGGCTAAGCACCACCAACCCAACAACATAGGAGTCACATGATCTCATGGTCTACCCGTTATCATCCCAACATGGCATACTTCAGGTCACCATGCGTTACTCACACCTCAATCTCCGCCTATTCGTCTTTCTACCTCTGTATGTTAGAAGTGATCAAGGTCCCAGGACCGAAACGTTTTCTAATAAATGTCATAGTCTTTGCTTACGTGTCTTTCTAAACCTTGTATAGAGCTGTAAAATAACTTTTGAACTTCTGTTACTTACACTTCCTGAAATAAATCCCAGTAATCTGTTAGCCTTATTCTGCGCACTTTGGAACTGCTGTCTTGGCTTTAGATTTCTGCTAACCATAACTCCAAAGTCTTTTTCACATGATGTATGATCAAGCTCTACTTCACCTAGTTTATAACTTCGAGAGTTATTTTCATTACCAAGGACCTTACATTTATCCACATTGAACTTCATCTGCCATTTTTCAGACCAAGACATTAATTTGTCTAAATCCTAATTCCCATTCAGATTTGACCCCATTAATGGAAACTCTCTGCTTTCTATTGGTAAGCCATGCCTCTATCCATGCTAGAACATACTGAATCTGTTCGGGTAGAATTTTCAGAGGCATGAAAAATTTATTTTAGGCGTGATATACCGTCCCTCAAACTTGGATGGAGACTCAGGAAGACTACTCTGAGAAGAAATTGTTAGGGCCACAAGGCATGATAATGTTGTAATTCTAGAGGACTTAAGTCATATTGATTGGAATTCACTGACTGGGAATTTAGAGTCTAACGACTTCTTAGAGGTAATTAAGGATCGTTTTCTAAAGCAGTTTGTTACAGAACCTACAATGGGAAATAACCTGCTTGACTTGGTTCTGGCAAACAAGGAATCTCTTGTTAATAATCTAGAAATTTCAGAGTAACTTGGTGCAAGCGACCACAAAGCAATTACCTTTAGCATTGAATGGAAGTATGATGGTAGGGATAACTCAGTAACAGTCCCAAATTTTCGCTTAGCAGATTACACTGGGCTTAGAGAACACGTATCATCTGTTAACTGTAATAATGTTGGTAGAATTACCGACAAATTGTGAAGTAAAACCGTTAACGGCTTGACAAAGCTCCTGGAGAGCGAAACGTTGCCACAATAAAAATGTCACATTAGTTGCACTTGTGTCCTTTTACTTTACATCTGTTGACTGGGGTAACGAAGAGAGCTATCAATATGAGTGTTTCCTAAACACTATATATGCTGCCCAAAGAACGCTTATCCCGTATAAAGAAATTAGATCGAATAGAAATGACCCAAAATGGAAGAATAATAGGCTCAAATATTTTTTAGAGCAGAAGAAAGGAATTTATAGGTGCATAAAAAGAGGTGAGGGTCATCTTATGAATCAATATGTTGACATTAAGAGGCACGATAAAAAGGGGATAAGAAAAGCTAAACGAGATTACGAAATTAAAGTTGTTAGAGATTCCAAAACTAATCCAAAAACTTTCTTCCAGGTTTATGTAAAAAAGTTAGAGAAAAGATAGGTCCCCTTAAAAAAAACTCAGGGCATCTTACTAACAAGGAGAATGAAATGTGCTCGATTTTTAATTATTATTTTCTCTCGGTTTTCACACAGGAAGACACTAACAATATCCCAGTAATTAATTTTTACAGTGGGCCTGAAGAAGATCAATTATGTAATATCACAGTCACTACCGAAATGGTTATGAAACAGATAAACCGACTGAAACAAAATAAATCACAGGGCCCTGATGAGATTTTTTCAAGGGTTCATAAGGAGTGCAAGGTGGAACTCTGTGAACAATTGCCTAATATTTTTAATTTATCTATTCAAACAGGTGTAGTGTTTGATATGTGGAAGATGGCTAATGTAATTCCTATTTTTAAAGCAGGGGACAAGTCGTTACCATCGAATTACCGCCCAATAAGCCCAACCTCAATTGTAGGCAAATTATTAGAATCAATTATAGCTGATAATATAAGAAGTCATCTTGATAAGCATAATTTGATTAATGACACTCAGCATGGATTCACTAGGGGCCGTTCCTGCCTAACTATTTAATAACTTTCTTCAGTAAAGCTTTTGAGGCCGTTGGTCGCGATAAAGAATTCGATATTGTTTATTTGGACTTTAGTAATGCTTTCGATAGAATACCGCACCAAAGGCTGTTAAATAAAGTGGGAGCTCACGGGTCTGGGGTAAAAGTGCTGTCATGGATTGAGTTATGGCTCACGGACAGGTCAAATCCGAGTGGGGATCTGTAACAAGTGGCTTTCCACAGGGTCAGAAAAGTGGAAGATGCAGTTCAATGTAGATAAATGCAAGGTTCTGAAGCTCGGGAATGTCCATAACCTTAGCACTTATAAGTTAAATAATGTAGAACTTAGCCATACAGATTGTGAAAAGGACTTGGGGGATATGGTAAGCAGCAACCTTAAACCAAGACAGCAATGCCTAAGCGTACTTAATAAAGCAAACAGATTGCTGGGATTTATATCGAGAAGTGTAAGCAACAGAAGTCCAGCGGTTTTATTACAGCTTTATACATCTTTAGTAAGGCCTCACCTAGATTACGCAGCTCGGTTCTGGTCCCCATATTACAGAATGGACATTCGTTAGAAAACATTCAGCATAGAATGACTAAATTAATACATAGCATTAGAAATCTTCCGTATGAAGAAAGATTGAAGACCCTTAAACTACATTCACTTGTAAGACGAAGAATGAGGGGAGACATGATCGAAGTGTATAAGTGGAAGATGGGTATTAACAAAGGGGATATAAATAATGTTGATGGGTATTAACAAAGGGGATATAAATAAGGTTTTGAGGATATCCCTCCAAGAGAGAACCCGCAGTAATGGATTCAAATTAGATAAGTTTAGATTTAGAAAGGATATAGGAAAGTACTGGTTTGGTAATAGGGTAGTTGATGAGTGGAACGGTCTGCCTAGGTGGGTTATGGAAGCTAAAACCTAGGGTAGTTTCAAATTTAGGTTGGGAAAGTACATGAGTGAGAGGGGCTGTATCTGAGAGGGACTTGCACATGAGCTAATAGAATTATCAAAGCTTATTGCTTGGATAGAATTGAAAATTGGGTTGGGCAAATATTTTGCTAGTGGATGGATTGTGAAGGACCTGCCTAGTATGGGCCAACAGCCCCATGTTCTTATGACTTCCCTAGTATGGGCCAACAGGCCCATGTTCTTACGACTTCCCTAGTATGGGCCAACAGGCCTACTGCACTGTTCCTCCTTTCTTATGTTCTTATGTTTTCATCCTATACCATGAGCTGCCACCTTTCTTAAGAGTATCTTGTGTACTCTGTCAAAGAACGTTAGTAAATTTGTCAGGCAGGAACGACCTTTCGTGAACCCACGTTGAGATTCATTAATCAAATTATGCTCTTCAAGATGACTTCTAATAGTATCAGCTATAATCGATTCTAATAATTTGCCTAATATAGACGTCAGGCTGATTGGACGGTAATTTGATGGAATGGACCTATCTCCTGATTTGAATATAACTACATTAGCTATCTTCCACGTCTATGGCACAACACTAGTTAAGATGGACGCATTAAACAAGCTCGTTAATGGCTAAGTTCCATCTTGCATTCTTTAAGTACCTTGGAAAATAAACATCAAAATGGTATACAATACCGACAGGTTGGTAGGTAAGACACATAGGCAACAGTTAGGCAACTTTATTCCGAAACGTTTCGCCTACACAGTAGGCTTCTTCAGTCGAATACAGAAAGTAGGCAGGAACAGTAGAGATGTGAAGACGATGTAATCAGTCCATCACCCTTGAAGTCATATATTTTGAGGTTGTCAGTCCCTCAGCCTGGAGAAGTTCATTTCTATAGTCAGGAACTATCTGAAGATCAAGCGACAGTGCGGAGACTTAAATACTGTCGGAAGGAGAGGTGCAGAGTAGTAGTAGTAGTAGTAGTAGTGAGAATGTAGCCACTGAGAGGTCATGTCCCTCTCAAATCCAACAATTCTCACTTGAAAGGTTGTCCAAGGTGTTTTCTGTACCAAGATGCCATGTGTTGCAGTGTCTGACAAGATGAACATCAATATTTAAGTCTCCACACTGTCGCTTGATCTTCAGATAGTTCCTGACTATGGAACTGAACTTCTCCAGGCTGAGGGACTGACAACCTCAAATTCTACGACTTCAAGGGTGATGGACTGATTACATCGTCTTCACATCTCTACTGTTCCTGCCTACTTTCTGTATTCAACTGAAGAAGCCTACTGTGTAGGCGAAACGTTTCGGAATAAAGTTGCCTAACTGTTGCCTATGTGTCTTACCTACCAACCTTGGAAAAGAACTCGTCGGGTCCCGGGGACTTATTTTGTTTCAATTTATCTATTTGCTTGATAACTATGTCCCTCGTGACAGTAATATTCGTTAATTTGAATTCTTCAGGAACTGAATAATTGTTAATTTCTGAACTCTCATTAACGTCTTCTTGAGTAAAGATTGACAAAAAAATCATTAAATAGAGAACACATTTCCAGTTTGTTATCCGTCAGCTGTCCATACCCAGTTTACAGAGGTCCTACTGTTTCCCTCACCTTCGTCCTATACACTTGAAGGAACCCCTTTGGATTAGTCCTTGATTCATTAGCAACTTTAATTTCATAGTCACGTTTAGTTTTTCTAATGCCCTTTTTTACTTCTCTTTTTAACTGAACATATTGGTCAGTAAGGTTAATCTCTCCTCTTTTGATGCGCCTATAAATTCCCCTTTTCTCTCCTAGTAAATGTTTTAGCCTCCTGTTAACCCATTTGGGGTCATTATTATTTGACCTAATATCTCTTTGGGGAATATATATGCTATGAGTTTGTTGTACATTATTAAGAAAAAATTCATAAACGCAGATCCCTTCGTAATCGTTAGTATGATCATCAATGTGTAAGAATGGTATATAATACCGACAAGATGAAATTAAGACACATGTGCAACATCTGGGTATCTTTATTGTAGACGTTTCGCCATCCAGTGGCTTTATCAATACAAATTCCAGGACATAACTTAAAGACAGTAGAACTATGTACAGAAGATGAGGTAATCAGTCCCTCAACCTAGGAGTAGGTGCGAAGAGCACCATAGTCGTGGAGATTTTGAAGCAGAAGAAAGGAGCCTGGCGCTTATATAGTAACGTCAGGTGTAGCAGATGAGGGCATAGTCACTGGTAGGCGGGACTTTACGGCTACGACAACTACTACTAAAACTAACCCATCTCTATGGGAAGGACCTACTTCCACTGGGGAATCCCGCCTACCAGTGACTATGCCCTCGTCTGCTACACCTGACGTTACTATATAAGCGCCAGGCTCCTTGCTTCTGCTTCAGAATCTCCACGACTACGGTGCTCTTCGCACCTACTTCTAGGTTGAGGGACTGATTACCTCATCTTCTGTACATAGTTCTACTGTCTTCAAGTTATGTCCTAGAATTTGTATTGATAAAGCCACTGGATGGCGAAACGTCTACAATAAAGATACCCAGATGTTGCACATGTGTCTTAATTTCATGATCATCAATAAAATTATTAGCTAGATTACCCCAATCCAGATTAGACAGGTGTTCCCTAAGTCCATTATAATCGGCAGAACGAAAATCAGGGACTTTTACCGTATTCATTAATCTCGTATTCCCAGTTAATGCTAAAAGTGATGGATTTGTGATCACTTGCGCCAAGCTCTTCAGCGATCACCAGATTATTTACGAGTGTTTCCTTATTTGACAAGACTGTCTAGCAAATTATTACCTCTGGTAGGCTCTGTTACACACTGCTTCAGAAAACAGTCCTGAACTGTTTCCATAAGGTCACTGGACTCCAGATTACCGGTCAAAGAAGTCCAGTCACTTTAAAGTTAAAATCCCTCTACTAATCACTATGTTATTATGTCTAGAAGCCCTAACAATTTCGTCCCAAAGAAGTCTCCCTCTATCGTGATCCAAGCTGGAGGTTGGTATATTACACCTAGAATTAATTTTTCTTGACCTTCTACAAACTCTACCCAAACAGATTCTGTTACTAATCCATCTATTTTTATACCTGTTTCGATGCAACAATTTATATTTTCTTATACATATAATGCAACTCGTTCCCCCTTCCCATTATATCTATCCACATGGAACAACTTAAACCCTTGAATATTACACTCAGCAATCATATCTCGACTCTTTAAATCATACCATGTTTCAGTTATTGCAATGACGTCAAAGTTCCTAGCACACGCTACCAAACGTAATTCATTAATCCTATTTTTTGCACTTTGGCTGTCAGTATAAAATACAGTTACATGTTTTTTTCTTCTGCACCTTTTTTCTGTTCACCTTTGCTTTTACACAATTTCTGTAATTATCATTACCATGTGTTACTCCATGACTGTTATTATTAAGATTCATAATATCAAAGCCTAAGTCAATATATCCATACTCATTATTCTCCATTTCTAAACCCATACCTCTAATTAATCCTAGTTTAAAGTCCTAACCACACCCTCAATTGAACTAGCAAGAAAACCCACACCTGCCCTAGATAAGTGAACCCCCATCCCTGGCATACATGTCATTTCTACCGCAGAAGTGATCCCAGTTGTCGATGAATGGTACTGCATTATCCTTACTGTTCTTGTCCAGCCAACAATTAATACCAGCTGTTCTGGACAACCATTTCCAACACCCGTTCTTGGCAAAATGCCACATATAGCAGGGCGCCCCCCTTCTTCCTAATTGTCTATTGCTGTCCTGTATCTTATAACTAAATACTCACTTCTACGCTTGCCTACATCATTGCCTCCAGCACTGAGGCAGATAATAGGATTGATCCCATTACCGTTCATGATGTTGTCAAGCCGGCTAACAATATCCTCCATCCCAGATCCAGGAAAGCAAACCCTCTGTCTCTTACTCCTGTCCTTCAAGCACAAGGCCCTATCCATATACCTAACCTGGCTATCCCCAACAACAATAATGATTTTACCTTCCTTGGCGTCGTTCGTCATGAACCCAGTAGTTGACTCACATTCATCGGGTAACGCGGAGAATGGGTACAATCTGGTACAATCTGACTTAAGATACTGCCCAAAAGAGCAGAATGGTGCCCTGTGGTCTGGTGGTTAAAGCTTCACACGGCGAGGGTAGAAACAGTGGGTGTGTTTCCTTACACCGGTTGTCTATGTTCTCTATCAGTAAAATGGGTACCTGGGTATTAGTCGACTGGTGTGGGTAGCACCCCGGGACAAAACTGACCTAATTTGCCCGAAATGCTCTGCATAACAAATGGCTTTGTATGTAGTAGAATGTCACTGATGTCAGCTAGGCCTGTACATCTTATACATGTACATGTAGAAACAAAGATATTATTATTATTATTATTATTATTATTATTATTATTATTATTATTATTATTATTATTATTATTATTATATTATTATTATATTATTATTATTATTATTATTAGAATGTTCGTCAGGAAGCAGGACAACTATTTCCTGATGCGGGTCTTAGACATGAGGTGAACCACAGCTAGAGGTTTTGGTCATCTGACCGAGAACTTCCACTGTTTTATCGGTCCGCCTCTTTAAAAATCATGGTTATGATTATAACCATCAAGTATAAACACAAGAGCAAAGTGCATGAGTCGATGCCTTATATTTACCAATGCCTCGGGCTCTCGCCTCCCTCCATATTTTGAACTACACAGACCATTCTGCAACATTATTCTAATACTCATAACTATGGCTCTCATCCCATTTACTAATACTAATATTAAGTGTTAAAAATAAACTATATTTTTAGAACATTAACTAGTTAAAGAATAATGAAATACATATATCTTACCTTGGGCTTGACAAGATACCTAGTGAAAACATTGGAACATTCTCACACGACAGCTTCGATTACCATTAATTTTCATATCTTAATGCATTTTCGATTAATGGAACCTTTACAGCTGTTTTAAATTACATTTCATTAAAATAATAACGAGTTCCAGAGATTACGCTACTTATTTACCATGCCTGAGCTTGACGATGCTCACCATTGCCGAAAGGTAAAGGATGAACATATTTCACAATACCACCCCTCAAGGAAGGTTCCTTGATGTTGGTGAGGGGCTCTTGATTTAGGGAATTGGATCTATGCTCCAGTTCCCCAAATTAAGCCTGAATGCCTTCCACATACCCCCCCAGGCGCTGTATAATCCTCCGGGTTTAGCGCTTCCCCCTTGATTGTAATCATAATAATTCACAATACCAACAAAAATAGCAGCAATACTACTACTACTACTAGTAATAATAATTACCATTTCTGAGGTCTATCAGTAAGATAATTTATCCAACAAATGTTACAATTAAGGGGATGAGTAGCTTCACTACAGTATCGACAGTTCAAGTCTGTCGTTTATATATATATATATATAATATATATATATATATATATATATATATATTTTAACAAAAAAATTTCAAGCTCTTGATGTGTTGGTTGCAACACGAAAGGCTTAGAGTTATCATTCAATTCCCTCAGTGGATGTTTTCCATATGCATGTATATTTTTTTTATTAACACATCTGCCGATTCCCACCAAGGCAGGGTGGCCCGAAAAAGAAAAATTTTCATCATCATTCACTCCATCACTGTCTTGCCAGAGGGGTGCTTTACACTACAGTTATAAAACTGCAACATTATCACCCCTTCTTCAGAAGAACAGTGTCTACACTCTGAAGGAGGGGTGTTAATGTTGCAGTTTTATAATTGAAGTGTAAAGCAACCCTCTGGCAAGACAGTGATGGAGTGAATGATGATGAAAATTTTTCTTTTTCGGGCCACCCTACCTTGGTGGGAATCAGCCGATGTGTTATATGTATATAATTATATGTATATAATTATATATATATATGTATATAATTATATATATATATATATATATAATACCACCTCTATAGCTGGACTGGGGACCCTCATCCTCAGAGAAGACAATAAACGTACCTCAGGGAAAACTCAAGGTTCTCCTCCCAGCTGTTTGAATATTTTCTTCTACCACCCCCTATATTTTATATTCTATGTGAACATTTATTAATAAACAGAACACATTTACATAAAACACAAACATGAATACAATGGTACAATGTATTAAAGATAATGAATTTCCTCCAGCTCCTCCGAAGCTGGACGTGAGCCAAGTACGCAGCATTTCCCCTCTGGATGGCCACGCTGAGGCGCTGGAACATGAAAGAGGCTGCCCTTGGGTCCCTGGTGGTGTCGATGAGGCTGGAACCCAGCTCTTTAAGGAAACGTGTGGCATTTTTTCCCCATGATCCCAAGGTCTCTGATCCCACTGGGACAAATTGATACTGTTGGCTTATGTCCCTGTACTTGCTGATCTTGTACTCCTCCCTGTGGTCAGCAGCTCCTCCCTGTCGCCCCACACTGTGATGGATATAGGTGTCAGCCAGTGTAGACACACAGATATAGTCCCATGCTAAGAGCTTGCCATTCTTCCAAGGATAGATGGTGATCCCATTGGAGTGGTTTGCTGGGTTGTGGGTATTGTTGCCTGCTAGTGATCGGGGCTCCCTCTCTGCTGGGCATCGAGCTGTAGCAAGGGTTCTCTTTATGATGTTGACCTCATTGTGTCTTGCATGCCAGCCCTTGATTTTGGAACAGTTAAGACCATGTAGACTGTATTGGTCTGCGCTTCACTGCAAATACACGTATATTCTGTGTGAATTGGGGCAGCAATACGGAGGGTTTTAGGGTCGAGTCGCATTCCCATTGCTGATATGGGAGCTGTTTGTATCATGTGGGAGTTCGATACGTGGATTAGGGTAGAAATACTCACGTAGGCTGTTATACGTGTAATTACTGTTATGTGGACAGAGCCCTTGCCAGCCGTGCCTATCTCCTTGCTTCCACTCGTAACACTGGCTAGGCGGCTGGCCAGTACCCCGCAGTGGGTGTTTTGAAATAGTGTCAGCTCAGCACAATATGAAGACGTGACTCAAGACGGTTGGTCGTGAGTCAACGGACACTGGTTACTGGTAACTGGTTACTACGTTACTACTACTGAGATTACTGGTAACTGGTTACTACGTTACTACTACTGAGAGCTCGGCGACGCTAACGTATGTCGTCCCGACATACAACTAATACAAACTAGAGATGGCAGGTATACGGCTTGGGCTGATTCTATACAATGTCAAAGTACACAACATGAAACATTATAGATACATAAGTAGAACATTGGAATGAAAGCTTACGTAACTGAAACTGTAATGCAATACAAGGTATACTATAGTACAACTTAGAACTCAACAAATGAACAACGAACTCTACGTTGAGATTACAAGTAATAAAAACAAAAATTTTGATCGATCGATCTGTATTCGTGTGATCTACGGATTCTGAGGAAGGAATATATACAAAGAAAGAGTGTTTAACAGAAAGGCAGATTCGGTGCACGCAAATCTAGACTGTTAACTCTCAGAATGCGGAGAGAACACGAACACAAAAAAAAATTCTTGAATACTGATAAGTTGATACTGTAATTATTCATCTATACAGGTTATTTACATTTAACCCCAACTCTGCTAGGGTGTGATTGACATATGCAGAATGGGTGTCATCTCTGGGAGGATCAAACTCTGTAGCATTGGCTAACTCATGCTGTATTTGAGGCAAATCTGAATTGGAAGTTACAAATGATACTTGAGGATTTCTCAATACCTGTCGTGTACGTAGGGAATAACGACATTCAGGTTGATCATCTGACTGAGTATCAGAGGAAGAGAGTACAGGATCAGGAGGATTGTCAGAGTCTGTCACATTAGTCTGGGTTGGAACATCATTATCATCACATACTAACTTCATATGATCCAAATGCGATTCTTTATACTGACCAGTACTAATCTCTCTAACCTTATACTTATTTCCAGTGATATGTTCAACTACTCGATAAGGACCAACAAACCTTTGATCAAGCTTTGGCATAGCAGACGTTTTGTTAAAATTAGTCAGCATAACTCTCGAACCTACTTTGATTTTGGATGGCTTTACTCGAGTATTTGCGACTCTTGTGAATTCAGCTGTTGATTTATGAAGTGTTTCACGGATTCTTCTAAAAACACTTTGAGCTAAGCTGGTACGAGTTGCTACGAAATCATCAGGGTTGTAATTTGGTTTCGGATTAGAATACAACAACTCATAAGGCAAACGTTTATCTACACCATACAATGCATAATGTGGAGTGTCACCTATAGAAACATTGTAAGCAGAATTTATAGCACACTGCACATCAGGTATAACTTCATCCCAAGTTTCACTGTTGGGATTGATAGTGGCTCTCAAGACATCAAGTACTTTCTTATTGGTTCGTTCCGCTAACCCATTGCTGGCAGGATGATGAGGAACAATGGTGGATTTAGTGATCTTGTACAAGGTACACAAATTTTCAAGAATTTCATTACAGAATTCACCTCCATTATCTGTTACTAGGGACTTAGGGGTGGTATGCCTGCAGATAATGCGTTCTTTAAATGCTTTAGCTACTGTCTCGGCAGTCTTATCTGCAATAGGAACTAACTCGCAATATCTGGTGAAATGGTCTACCATAACACACAGATGTTTGTTACCTTGGAGGGAACATTGGAAATTAGTTAACAAATCTAGCGCAACTCTTTCCCAAGGTTCGCTAGTAGTTGGATACACTTGGATTGGATTAGGACCATTAGCATTGCCTTTATGTTGCATGCAGACACTACATTTCCTAACATACTCAGAAATATCAGTTGCCATACGAGGCCAAAAGTATTTCAATCTGGCTTGTTTTACTGAACGATCCATACCAGGGTGTGCAACACCTGGTACATCGTGAACTAGCTGTAAGGCTACATTCACTAGTGACTGTGGAATTACTAACTGGTATACTCTTCTGCTAGGAGTACCCAACTCTGCTGTTCGATACAGTAATTCTTGGTTCATGAGAAAGTCACTAATGGGTGCTGGTGGTTTCACATTCAGAATAAGATCTTCCTGGAGCAGGAATCGAATCACACCAGACCACATGGGATCGGTTCTTTCTTACTGGAAGGAATGAACAAACTCGGAGGAGTGGATGACTCCCCCCGGTTGAAAAAAAAAAAATTAACGCTATAACACGCAATATGAGCAAGGGAGAACGAATCTACTATCTCAAACTACAAGCACAGGAGAAAAGAAATGAACACGGTGAACAATGCTGATATTCTGAGTCGCACACAGTGACATGAGGTATCAGCTATAAACTTCACTTGCAAACATTAACAACATGGAAGTTACTCGAGAAATAACTTCTTACAATGCACTGATTACTGTCAACTAGGATGGGATCACAATCTGAAACACAAGGGACAACAACAACACTCAAGTGAGCACACTAGCCACAGAAACGTCTTTCTGCAATGGCTGGTGGCATCAGCAAGAGATGGCATAACTCGTTGCAAGTAAAGTTCTTCTCAAAGCGTCCCCTGGGAAGGAACGAATACTTGAACAAGTCGCCATCGCAAGGATAGTAAGCACTATCCTGCGTGCACGATATTGTGGCTGGAGTCCAGACAGGAGTGACAGCATTACTAGTGCCTGACCGCTCGGCTACGTTAATAAGTAATTCACGGATCTATAGGAACTTAATCTGAACTTCACATTTCGCAGCACTTTAACAAATCTCAGATACAAGCTGTGAGAACAAACACATTGCTCAAGGGCTAGGTATTGTCTTTCAGTCAGTAAGGGAATGTTGGTACTGTAGACTGATTCATATTGACTTTGACAGGCATGATACACTAAGTGAACATTCAAAAGTGACTGGGACATGACCGCAAACCATGCTTCAAGACTATGTACATGGCCATTGAATAAAGGTAACGCATCAAGGGAATCACGAGTATAACTATAATATCTCGGTGTCTGAGTCGGTCTGTCAGTCGGTAAGGAACTGTGAGGACTGATGACAGGACCAGCAGTAGTAGCCTGAGAGGTCTGAGTGTCGACATTCACTAAAGTATCACTTGACGGTATGTGAGACATAATGGCAAAGTAGCACGAGAACAAATAAGGCAAAAATAATGAACAATAAAAATGATATAAAATTCTAGAATTGAAATGAAAAGATATACAACTAATTCTGCAGAATAATGTTTAAATACACTGCAAGAGGAATGAAAACTCAATTTAAAGGACTATTGACCAAGGAAAAAAAATTTACATTGAAATATACAAGTAAAAATATTACTGGAGACTGAATTAAATGCAAAATGAGCTGTCTTTACTCTTGCTACTAAAGAAATTAATTAATTAAAATTTTAAATCAATGTGAAAGTGTAAAATAAAATTATTAAATTGTAACTGGGGAATTTTAAATATTTTCTAAGAATGCATAGACAAAATTAAAATATAATGCACAAAATATCAATAAAAGAAAATAATTCACTGCAGAACAGTACAACAAAATAATTCACTTCAGAACAGTACAACAAAATAAAGTATAGAAATAATCACTGCAGTAATAAAGTATCACTGGGAAAACTCAGGTAAAATAATGAATTAAAATTATGAAGATCAAAAAAAAATAAACTGATTGAACACTTTAACTCTTAATTGTAAATTAGACAAAACAATTTACTCAAACAGAGTATGAAAAACACTTTACGTTAAAAGTAATTGAAATTGCATCAAGAGTGAATTTGTTCAAGAATATAAAAATATAAAATAAAACACAGGAACAAAACAGGGAATATAACACTTACAGTGACGGAGCACACTTCTTAAATTAATATTCTTACAACAAAATCCTGCTGTGACTGATACAACAAAATCTTGCTGTGACTGATACGACAAAAATTTGCTGGCAAAAATAATGGTACACAGTCTGCGAAAAAATTAGAGAAATGAGACACTGTTGGCATACGAAAAAAATGACACACATAGAAATAAATGGAAAATGTGGTATACTGGGGTGAATATCACTGCATGAAATACAATGATATACTGAGAATACAACGCTGAAAGAATACAATAAAAAAAAAAATGAATCACTTCACACAGGTGACTGACTGGTACACTACACAATAATACTTACTACAGACAGGAGTAGCATAAAGAAAAACACAGCAGAAAAATATAAGATAAGTGAAAACACTGAAAAAATATTGTAAAAAAAATACTGAGTCAAAGAATACTGCGTTTACACTGAAAAACACAAGGTTTAGAGTACACAAGCAAATTTACTATAAATGTCTCACACACGCAAATGTCTTTAAATGCAAGAAAAATGTCTCAAGAAATTATCACTGAAGTCGAGAGTAGAAGACGGACGGTGAGTACTGTTGGGGGGGCGGGTGTCTGGTGTCCCGCGCGGTGATGGCTGACGTCACCTACATTCACTGTTGTCGTGAAGAAATGTGCGCTCTAGACGAACTCACATAACTGGCTTTATCTCGTTGGCACCAGCTACAATCTCTTGACCAATTATGTGAGCCAAAACAGTACTAGGACCCGGTACAAGGGTGCAAACAACCACAGGTAGATGAGTGGATGGCTGGTGGTGGTGGTGGGTGGATGCTTCTGCCGCGCACCCCGGGTGGTGGGAGAGTGTGGTGGGGGGGGGGACGGTGAGGCTGCCGCGTACCCCTCTCACCCACGAAGATGTCTTAACCCACTTTATGCCACAGGAATGGTAAAAACCACTCTTAGCATCCAACAGGAAGCACAAAGCGAGATACACAATACTTCAGAGGAACTTGGCTTACTTCTTACTGCGTGGCTTACTTCTCTCTCTCAGCTGGGTTAGAAGCTGGGTTGGCTGACTGGCTTACCCCACGAGAATGGATGACTGGAAGACGTGTAACGATGCACAAAGCACGGAGGAGCAGTTGGATGACAGGAGACAGGCTGGATGATAGGCTGACTGGCGTTCACTTCCACAGTCTGGCTTACTGACTGGCTTAATTGCAAAATCCGGGTCAACCCCTCGGAGATTGAAGCAATTAGCACACGAACTAAGCCAGGAAGCTTGAAACGGCTGCAACAGGCTTGCAGGCTGAAGCTGTGAGGGTATAAGCTGCTGGCTCGAGGTGGTGCGGATGGGTAGTGGCTGGTGGGTGTGAGGGGAGGGCATTCACCGTTGACCCTGCCGGCTACTCACAACAGTCTTCAAACGCCTTGAATTACCCTTAAAAACGTAAATCCACGCTCCACACCGCTGTACACCATTTATCATGTGGGAGTTCGATACGTGGATTAGGGTAGAAATACTCACGTAGGCTGTTATACATGTAATTACTGTTATGTGGACAGAGCCCTTGCCAGCCGTGCCTATCTCCTTGCTTCCACTCGTAACACTGGCTAGGCGGCTGGCCAGTACCCCGCAGTGGGTGTTTTGAAATAGTGTCAGCTCAGCACAATATGAAGACGTGACTCAAGACGGTTGGTCGTGAGTCAACGGACACTGGTTACTGGTAACTGGTTACTACGTTACTACTACTGAGATTACTGGTAACTGGTTACTACGTTACTACTACTGAGATTTGGAGGAAGTCCCCGGAGTCATGTGCACTCACAGCCTGGAGACGGGCAGTCTCCCTATCTAATGTTGCAACCCTGAGCATGTTGGCAAGCACCTTTTTAGCAATTGGATCATCCCACCTTGACTGTGAGCCAGTGCTGCACTAGGGTTTGGTGCTGGAGCAGCAAGAGTCTCCCATTTGGTGATGGCACTGGCACAGCTAGGGTCCTGTATTCCTGCTGAGTCACTGAGGTTATCAGGAAGAATTTGTCTTATCAACTCGTTTGATGCTATGGAAGAGGATAGGAAAGCTGTTAGAGCAATCTGGGAGAATCTGCATACTCCCAGCTCCCCAAGCCTGACCGGAAGTGAGGCTTGCAACCACTGTCCATCTTCAAGGGAAAGATTCATTACACTCTCTAGCATGGTCTTAAGGAGAGAGTCGTATTCCTTGAGTTTTGGACTGCTGAAGGCTGGGGAGCATCTCAGAAAGTAGGTAAGTTTTGGGATTGACAGGCACCTGGTGAGTAGGTAGAAGGCATCATGTGTGTCAATGTCTTTCATCCTGCTTTCCATCCTCCGGAGGTCTTAGACTTTTTTTTCTAAGATCAGATCGATGGCATTGGACCCAGGAGGAGCACCAAAGAGAGTGCTATTGGCTGGATCAATGGCTCATGCTCCTGGTAAAATGGCACTAATATTCTGGATCATCTGTCGATTGGTAGAAACTATTTCACATTTGGTGGGGTTTAAAGATAGGCCCAGACTTTCTCCCATGTCTTTAATTTTACTGATGTCCTCTAGGAGACATTCTGTTGTGCCAGCTAGGGTACCATCATCCAGGAACCAAATATTGAGCTCACTGGAGAGTGCTTCTGTGACTTCCTTGATGACCAAACAGAATAGAAAGGGGGAGAGAGGGTCCCCCTGTTGCACGCCCTCACATGAGTCAATTTCATGGTCCCCAAACAATAGTTTGGAAGTCACACTATAACACGATTCTATGAAGGGATAAAGGGAAGGGAAGTTTCTATAAACTGCTTAGATAGCAGCATCCCTTCTGAGTTGAAAGCGTTGGCAAAGTCCAATTTGACCAAGGCTTTTTCATCAGACATGTTGATATACACTCGTGCTGCATGGGCAGCTGCTTCACAGCCCTGTTGAACGTCAAAACCGAGCTAAGTTGGTTTCAGCATTGCAGCAGCCTCTTGACTCCCCCCTCTTACTACAGTGTTGGCGACTAGGCGCCGAAGGATGTTGTCCACTGCAATGGGCCTGATTCCACCATCATTTTTCCAGAGGGCACACAATGAGGCACCAAAGAAAAGGGGTCTGATGGCCTCTGGGACACTGCCAGCCAGGCACAGGTTCGAAATTTTGGCGAGTTCAGACAGCAGCCTCTCTGAAACCTCACCAAGTGCTGGACTGAGTATTTGTTTTAAGTGTTGAGGCCTTAAACTGGTGAAACCTCCTGCTGAGGCCTGTGGAAATGATATAGCAGCTTTATACACATCAGCATCCTGTAAGGTTAGATGTTCTTCACCTACTGCAATGTCAGGGAGGTCAATGTTGGTACTGGGAGCCCTGGGTAGATATTTGTCCTTCAGAGCTTGCACCGTGCTGATGTTCTTGGGAGAGATGGTATCCTCACTAATTATAAGCCTCAGAGCTCCAATATTATTTCCCTCTTCTATTTTTTTGCTAATTTGGCCTCTGATTTTTGAGGCGTCGGGTGTCCTGTTGTTGGCATTTGCCCGGCGGGTGTTTGTCGCCCTAGGGGGGAGACGGACGAGGTTGTCATCCCTTGGGAATGCATTTATTGCCCTAATAACATGTGTTGCTAGTGACGTGTCTCCCCTTGGTGGGACAGCCAAACAGGCATTGCCAAAAAGCAGCAAGTTGTGCCAGGATCTGTTGTTTGAAGGAGCATCATTGACTTTCTTCAGAAGGTCAGTGAGTTTGCTAGCAGCTTGAGGGCGAGCTGCTTTGGGATGTGTGTCAGAGTCCTGGTCGATGTTAATTTTATTTCAGATTTGAGGTCCTCTGTAGACGTGAAGTCACGGTAGCTGTCAGCGCTGTCTGCTGGGATTGGCTGTTGGTTGTTCTCATTTGGAGTTCTCCTGGTGTCTAGACTCCACGGATGTTGCCAGTTTAGGGATTAAGTGCACATTCCCTAGGGCACACCCGGCAGATGCCTCGTGAACGACGGCTTTGGCTTTGTCGTGAAGATTCCTGGGGACCTGCGACACTTGTGACATTGCTGATATCGTGGGGGTGGGAGGGCGCCAGCTGATGGGTGATGGGTGAAGGACAGTTTGGATGCATGGGGGATGAGGGTGGGGGAGTAGCGAGCAGCAGAACTTGTAATTGGTGGGACACTAAACGGCAACACCCTTGGTCAGGAAGTCAGTGGGCCTAGGTTGGGATTAGGGGAGGGGATCAGGGATTGGGGGCGGAGGGAGTGGCCCTGTGTGTTCGCTAAAGATGCACATCACTGACTAACTTTTGCTAATTGTTATACACTTATTATTCCATTTAGAAAAAAACCTTGCCATTTGGCACACTAATCACCATGCTCTCACTATTATCCGAGGTGTTCTTCTGTTCAGCATCCAATGATGGTGTCGTGAGCGGCCACTTCCTCCCCCAACCCCTGACCCCGGCCGGACACAGGTAAACAAAACCTCCTCCACACTACCGCTGGTAGGATCCCCTCGCCAAATCCCAACATACACACTGCACTTTCACTGATACAGAAGCAACGGTCTGATGCAGAGGATTGTCACAACTCTGCAATCTCCGGTGGATACTCACGATTATGTCTGCCGAAACTGGCCCATGTAAACCATGTTGGTTCTTGGTTTACACACAAAATGTATGGAGCACCACAAACTGGCTCCCTCCCTCCACGCCGGCAAGCGTGGTTGTTTTCCAAATTATATGGAAAACAACCACTGGGGGTGTTGAATGATAGCTCTAGGCCTTTCGTGTTGCAATCAACACATCAAGAGCTTGAAATGTTGCATAAATGAGTAATATCCCAGCAGATTCACTCAGAGGAACGTTCTTGCTAAGAATGAGGTAGGAAGGCAGGAGACGTTTAGTGCCTCAGGCACATCACTGCCAAGTACCAGAAAGATTGAGTTTTATAGGAATAGAGGATAGTCAGCCCACAAGCAAAGGTAATTGAGTGATTACCTAGCGAACTTAGCAATGGTGACATGACAATTATAAAAAATTCAGTCGGACTTCGAGACAGTATAAAAGACTTTAACATTCTGAATATAGATTTGTCTCTCATTTGTCTTAGGATATTTCCACAAGATTAAGAAAAAAAGAAAACTGGTCTACGGCAGACTCACTTAAAAATAAAGGAAGATCTCCAGGGCAGACAGCCATAGTTAATCTTTCCCACCAGACTCTTGGGCAGGCGCTGTTCAGATTCAAGTAGGCAGAAGAAGCTGACCCTAATTCCTTGGAGTATTCCTAATTCCTGGAGTATTCGTATATGAATCCGGTTTTAGAGTAATAGAGCGCTAACACGGACATAGCTTTCCCTACACCCACCTAAGGGAATGTTAAATAAACCCCTCGATATTCTCCACGTACTGTGAATAAGCCAAAGGAGATTCCTTCGCGTTTCGCCCGTCACGACGCACGAGAGCGCGAAAGATCTAGAGCTAAAGATTTTTATTCCCATGTGGCTCATTTTACATAGTTAAGATCGCTATTATTTTTCCCTCTCTCTCTCTCTCTCTCTCTCTCTCTCTCTCTCTCTCTCTCTCTCTCTCTCTCTCTCTCTCTCTCTCTCTCTCAGATATATATATATATATATATATATATAGGCTGGTAGACAGCAACCACCCAGTGAAGTACTACCGTCCTGCCAGATGACTGTGAAACAGAAACCTGTAACTGTTTTGCATGATGGTAGGATTGCTGGTTTCTTTTTCTGTCTCATAAACACGCTAGATAACAGGGATATCTTACTACTCCTACTTACACTTTGGTCACACTACACAGACACGCACATGCATATATATATACATACATCTAGGTTTTTCTCCTTTTTCTAAATAGTTCTTGTTCCTCTTTATTTCTTCTATTGTCCATGGGGGAAGTGGAAAAGAATCTTTCCTCCGTAAGCCATGCGTGTCGTATGAGGCGACTAAAATGCCGGGAGCAATGGGCTAGTAACCCCTTCTCCTGTAGACATTTACTAAAAAAGAGAAGAAGAAAAACTTTATAAAACTGGGATGCTTAAATGTGCGTGGATGTAGTGCGGATGACAAGAAACAGATGATTGCTGATGTTATGAATGAAAAGAAGTTGGATGTCCTGGCCCTAAGCGAAACAAAGCTGAAGGGGGTAGGGGAGTTTCGGTGGGGGGAAATAAATGGGATTAAATCTGGAGTATCTGAGAGAGTTAGAGCAAAGGAAGGGATAGCAGTAATGTTGAATGATCAGTTATGGAAGGAGAAAAGAGAATATGAATGTGTAAATTCAAGAATTATGTGGATTAAAGTAAAGGTTGGATGCGAGAAGTGGGTCATAATAAGCGTGTATGCACCTGGAGAAGAGAGGAATGCAGAGGAGAGAGAGAGATTTTGGGAGATGTTAAGTGAATGTATAGGAGCCTTTGAACCAAGTGAGAGAGTAATTGTGGTAGGGGACCTGAATGCTAAAGTAGGAGAAACTTTTAGAGAGGGTGTGGTAGGTAAGTTTGGGGTGCCAGGTGTAAATGATAATGGGAGCCCTTTGATTGAACTTTGTACAGAAAGGGGTTTAGTTATAGGTAATACATATTTTAAGAAAAAGAGGATAAATAAGTATACAAGATATGATGTAGGGCGAAATGACAGTAGTTTGTTGGATTATGTATTGATAGATAAAAGACTGTTTAGTAGACTTCAAGATGTATCAGATATATCAGATCACTTCCTAGTTGTAGCTACACTGAGAGTAAAAGGTAGATGGGATACAAGGAAAATAGAAGCATCAGGGAAGAGAGAGGTGAAGGTTTATAAACTAAAAGAGGAGGCAGTTAGGGAAAGATATAAACAGCTATTGGAGGACAGATGGGCTAATGAGAGCATAGGCAATGGGGTCGAAGAGGTATGGGGTAGGTTTAAAAATGTAGTGTTAGTGTTCAGCAGAAGTTTGTGGTTACAGGAAAGTGGGTGCGGGAGGGAAGAGGAGCGATTGGTGGAATGATGATGTAAAGAGAGTAGTAAGGGAGAAAAAGTTAGCATATGAGAAGTTTTTACAAAGTAGAAGTGATGCAAGGAGGGAAGAGTATATGGAGAAAAAGAGAGAGGTTAAGAGAGTGGTGAAGCAATGTAAAAAGAGAGCAAATGAGAGAGTGGGTGAGATGTTATCAACAAATTTTGTTGAAAATAAGAAAAAGTTTTGGAGTGAGATTAACAAGTTAAGGAAGCCTAGAGAACAATTGGATTTGTCAGTTAAAAATAGGAGAGGAGAGTATTAAATGGAGAGTTAGGAATTGTTAAATGTTGATGAAGATAGGGAAGCTGTGATTTCGTGTATAGGGCAAGGAGGAATAACATCTTGTAGGAGTGAGGAAGAGCCAGTTGTGAGTGTGGGGGAAGTTCGTGAGGCAGTAGGTAAAATGAAAGGGGGTAAGGCAGCCGGGATTGATGGGATTAAGATAGAAATGTTAAAAGCAGGTGGGGATATAGTTTTGGAGTGGTTGGTGCAATTATTTAATAAATGTATGGAAGAGGATAAGGTACCTAGGGATTGGCAGAGAGCATGCATAGATCCTTTGTATGAAGGCAAAGGGGACAAAAGAGAGTGCAAAAATTATAGGGGGATAAGTCTGTTGAGTATACCTGGTAAAGTGTATGGTAGAGTTATTATTGAAAGAATTAAAAGTAAGACAGAGAATAGGATAGCAAATGAAGAAGGAGGCTTTAGGAAAGGTAGGGGGTGTGTGGACCAGGTGTTTACAGTGAAACATATAAGTGAACAGTATGTAGATAAGGCTAAAGAGGTCTTTGTAGCATTTATGGATTTGGAAAAGGCGTATGACAGGGTGGATAGGGGGCAATGTGGCAGATGTTGCATGTGTATGGTGTAGGAGGTAGGTTACTGAAAGCAGTGAAGAGTTTTTACGAGGATAGTGAGGCTCAAATTAGAGTACATAGGAAAGAGGGAAATTATTTCCCAGTAAAAGTAGGCCTTAGACAAGGATGTGTGATGTCACCGTGGTTGTTTAATATATTTATAGATGGGGTTGTAAGAGAAGTAAATTCGAGGGTCTTGACAAGAGGCGTGGAGTTAAAAGATAAAGAATCACACATAAAGTGGGAGTTGTCACAGTTGCTCTTTGCTGATGACACTGTGCTCTTGGGAGATTCTGAAGAGAAGTTGCAGAGATTGGTGGATGAATTTGTTTTTTTTTTTTTTTTTTTTTTTTTTTTTTTTTTTTTTTTTTTTTTTTATCACACCGGCCGAGTCCCACCAAGGCAGGGTGGCCCGAAAAAGAAAAACTTTCACCATCATTCACTCCATCACTGTCTTGCCAGAAGGGTGCTTTACACTACAGTTTTTAAACTGCAACATTAACACCCCTCCTTCAGAGTGCAGGCACTGTACTTCCCATCTCCAGGACTCAAGTCCGGCCTGCCGGTTTCCCTGAATCCCTTCATAAATGTTACTTTGCTCACACTCCAACAGCACGTCAAGTATTAAAAACCATTTGTCTCCATTCACTCCTATCAAACACGCTCACGCATGCCTGCTGGAAGTCCAAGCCCCTCGCACACAAAACCTCCTTTACCCCCTCCCTCCAACCCTTCCTAGGCCGACCCCTACCCCGCCTTCCTTCCACTACAGACTGATACACTCTTGAAGTCATTCTGTTTCGCTCCATTCTCTCTACATGTCCGAACCACCTCAACAACCCTTCCTCAGCCCTCTGGACAACAGTTTTGGTAATCCCGCACCTCCTCCTAACTTCCAAACTACGAATTCTCTGCATTATATTCACACCACACATTGCCCTCAGACATGACATCTCCACTGCCTCCAGCCTTCTCCTCGCTGCAACATTCATCACCCACGCTTCACACCCATATAAGAGCGTTGGTAAAACTATACTCTCATACATTCCCCTCTTTGCCTCCAAGGACAAAGTTCTTTGTCTCCACAGACTCCTAAGTGCACCACTCACTCTTTTGGAAGTTAGGAGGAGGTGCGGGATTACTAAAACTGTTGTCCAGAGGGCTGAGGAAGGGTTGTTGAGGTGGTTCGGACATGTAGAGAGAATGGAGCGAAACAGAATGACTTCAAGAGTGTATCAGTCTGTAGTGGAAGGAAGGCGGGGTAGGGGTCGGCCTAGGAAAGGTTGGAGGGAGGGGGTAAAGGAGGTTTTGTGTGCGAGGGGCTTGGACTTCCAGCAGGCGTGCGTGAGCGTGTTTGATAGGAGTGAATGGAGACGAATGGTTTTTAATACTTGACGTGCTGTTGGAGTGTGAGCAAAGTAACATTTATGAAGGGGTTCAGGGAAACCGGCAGGCCGGACTTGAGTCCTGGAGATGGGAAGTACAGTGCCTGCACTCTGAAGGAGGGGTGTTAATGTTGCAGTTTAAAAACTGTAGTGTAAAGCACCCTTCTGGCAAGACAGTGATGGAGTGAATGATGGTGAATGTTTTTCTTTTTCGGGCCACCCTGCCTTGGTGGGAATCGGCCAGTGTTATAATAAAATATATATAAATATATATATATATATATATATATATATATATATATATATATATATATATATATATATTATAATTTCTTTCAACACACCGGCCGTATCCCACCGAGGCGGGGTGGCCCAAAAGGAAAAACGAAAGCTTCTCCTTTTACATTTAGTAATATTTACAGGAGAAGAGGTTACTAGTCCCTTGCTTCCGGCATTTTAGTCGCCTCTTACAACACGAATGGCTTACGGAGAAAGAATTCTGTTCCACTTCCCCATGGAGGTAAGAGAAAATAAACAACAAGAACAAGAACTAGTAAGAAAATATTAGAAAACCCAGAGGGGTGTGTATATATATGCTTGTACATGTATGTGTAGTGTGACATAAGTGTAAGTAGAAGTAGCAAGACATACCTGAAATCTTGCATGTTTATGAGACAGAAAAATGGACACCAGCAATCCTACCATCATGTAAAACAATTACAGGCTTCCATTTTACACTCACTTGGCAGGACGGTAGTACCTCCCTGGGCGGTTGCTGTCTACCAACCTACTACCTATAATATATATATATATATATATATATATATATATATATATATATATATATATATATATATATATATATATATATATATATATATATATATATATATATATATATAATGTGTGTGTGTGTGAGTCGTGCCAAATATGTAAAACTGGTCAATTAGCAAGAACTCATTTAAAATTAAGTCCTTTCTGAAATTTTCTTTTATACGTTTAAAGATATATTTTTTCATTAATGTTACTGTAAAAATTTTTAATTTTGCACCAAAAGAATCTTAGAAAACTTACCTAACCTTATTATAACAAGAACAATTTATTTTAGCCTAACCCAACTAAATATATTTTAGACTTGTTTACAGTAATTTAATACTAAACAAACACAGTGAAATATATTTTTGTCGTTAGGTTCAGAAAGATTTTGGCGAAATTATTGCATACACAAATTTTCACTTGTCCTATATGGCAAGATGAGCGTTGCTATTTAAGCCAAGATCGCAAGTTCTGCCTATTCGGCACGACATATATATATATATATATATATATATATATATATATATATATATATATATATATATATATATATATATATATATATATATATAATTATATATATATATTTCCATTTTTGAGAATCGGATCCTGTAACAGGGACCACTAAGGATAATGAATCTGAAAAAAAGAATATAAAAATCAATATATATGCTCATTTGCAGCGATTTTTCGGTCGTGTATTCAGCTGACGTATTCAGAATATCATAAGTATAATGTTTATAATCTATATTTTATGCATATTTCTTAAAACATATTTTGACCATCTGTGTGTTGTGACAGTCACCTGGTTATATCTTATCAGTATTGTGACAGTCACCTGGTTATCTTATCAGTATTGTGACAGTCACCTGGTTATATCTTATCAGTATTGTGACAGTCACCTGGTTATCTTATCAGTATTGTGACAGTCACCTGGTTATCTTATCAGTGTTGTGACAGTCACCTGGTTATCTTATCAGTGTTGTGACAGTCACCTGGTTATATCTTATCAGTATTGTGACAGTCACCTGGTTATATCTTATCAGTGTTGTGACAGTCACCTGGTTATATCTTATCAGTGTTGTGACAGTCACCTGGTTATATCTTATCAGTGTTGTGACAGTCACCTGGTTATATCTTATCAGTGTTGTGACAGTCACCTGGTTATATCTTATCAGTGTTGTGACAGTCACCTGGTTATATCTTATCAGTGTTGTGACAGTCACCTGGTTATATCTTATCAGTGTTGTGACAGTCACCTGGTTATATCTTATCAGTGTTGTGACAGTCACCTGGTTATATCTTATCAGTGTTGTGACAGTCACCTGGTTATATCTTATCAGTGTTGTGACAGTCACCTGGTTATATCTTATCAGTGTTGTGACAGTCACCTGGTTATATCTTATCAGTGTTGTGACAGTCACCTGGTTATATTATATCCGTGTGATGCGATAACAAAATGTTTTTATTTATATGTTTAATGGATCTTGGTAGATGTGAAGGCTTACTCAGCCCTGTAACAACTTCAAATAGTATTACCAAGGCTGGCTACTCCTCAGGAAAATTAATGAATAGAAAAAGAATAAAAACTGTCAAACATAAACACTTTATTATTTAGAAAATATAAAATACTTAAATATGAAATATTTATCCTACTTCAAAGAAAAATGAAAAATGAAAAATATAAATATCTGAATTCAACGCTAATATATACAATTAAACTTGGTTGTCCGGTTGATATTGACACAGTCTTGTAGAGATTATAGCCGTTGTTGTTGTGGGGGGGGGTCACAGGTGTTGGTGACAACCCAACGGCCAGTTCTTCACAGAGTCTATAGCCTTGAACAGTCAGTTCAGATGACAGGAACGCAGGTTCGTTACCACTGCAAAGATGAGGGGTTATGTCCTGTGGTGGCATACAGTTAATCAGTTAGGTAAAGAGTGACATCTCAGTACGTTATTCCGTCTCCTTCAATACTTCTCGTTGGTTGGTAGGTGACCCAATCTGTCATTCCAAGAGTTGTGCTGGGAGCTGTGAGTCAAGTGATTACTGTTTGGCCGGAGCCCCACACGTCACCTTTCCGAGGGGGGGAAAGGGGGGATAGCGGGAGCTAGACTTACCCTACCTTAACAAGCAGCCGGCAATCAAACTATCGTTACCACATACTCGCTCGCTACTCCTATCTGTTGAACTTTTCCCTCACACTCCCCCATACCAAGACTTAGTCAAGGAGTATAAGAAGAATAGGCGAGGAAAAAGTTCTACCATGTGGAAGTCACGTAAGGCAACAAATCTTCTACTGACTGTCATGACATAACCAGAGAAATAATTGGATGAACCATTGATATACACAATATGGAACTTAAAAGCTTGGAGAGCCAATGTCCACCTCAAGAGGCGACTGTTGGTTCCCTTAAAAGTTTCTAGGTATATCAAAGGTTTGTGGACAGTAGGAGAAGCCTGGGCTTTGGTCTGAGCCCTAGTCAAGACATTTATAGTATCGGAGTTGATATCTTCACTTTCATCTAACAAGTGAACCGGTGATTCTACTATCTCGCTTTTGAGAGTAGTATCACTGGTTTCTAACCCCACATGAATATTCCGAGACATTGCCTCATCTGAACTTTCGAGGGGCTTCTCTGACTCTACAGGAAGAGGATCTGAAAAGCTTATGTCCATCTTGTGTGATGAAAGGTGAACCTCAGAAGAAAGAATGGCACCTTTTACATTACCTATTAGTACGGAGCAAGAAGTGATGGGAGCTAGTACGGCTTCAGACCAACCTGTGAACCATTTAGACCTAATGTAACCGGATGGTAGAAAAAGTGTTTGTATGGCCTAAGTAGTCTGAAAGTATAGCAGAGGAATGAGTTTCTCTAAGATTAGGGAACAGCTTATCAGAAATGACTATACATGTGCATCCAGTGTCTCGTAAAATGGTAGATACATTAAGTCCATTAACTGTTCCTGAGCTGAAGGGTGCTTGGTCATTACAGTCTTTAAAACATCTTCCAACTTTTTGGACCTTTTCAGAAGGACAATCGGGACGTTTATGTCCCTTAACACCACATAAATGACAAACAGGAATAAAAGAAGTAAGTTTACTTTCCACTAGAGGCTTTGATTTAAGATCTGGTGAACCCTTGCCCTTAGGGTTCGATCCCTTTAGGTCTTTATAGGAATTGTGAGCCTCAGCATACAAGTCAGCGGCCTCAGCAACTTCATCAGTTTTAATCAGGTTACGTTCTCTAATGAATGTTCGTATCTGGTGAGGAAGAGCTGTCAGGAACTGGTCAGCAACCATGAAGTCTCTAAGAGATTCATAACTGTGATCAATTCCTGAACTCTCTATCCAAAAGTCGAACAAACGAAAGAGTGTTACCTGCAACTGCTGAAAGTTTTGGCCATGCTGTAAGGTGGCATACCTGAAATCTTTCCTATAAGAATTTGTGGGTTGTTTTATGTGCTTTAAGGATTGCCTTCTTCAGTAGGTTATAATTACATGTGATATCCTGCAACAAAGTTGCATAGATATTCAAAGCTGTACCAGAAAATAACATTCCTAACCTGGTAGCCCAGGTGTCAGCAGGCCATTCACAGAGGGTAGCGGTATTTTCAAACCTGATAATGTATGAAGTTATGTCTTCCCCCTCTGTGAAGGTAGGTAAATTAGGCGTTGGAATATGTGCACTAGCTGCACGTTGTTCCATTACTCCTTCCTCTAATTGCTGTTGTGAGAAAGTTAACTTTTTATTCTCTAATTCAAGGCGAGATTTCTCTACCTCGCGATTTTTTTCTCTTTCTCTTAACTCACGTTCTCTATCTTTTGCTCTTTCCTCAAGTTCTCTTAACCTAACTTGTTCCTCACGTATTTTGGCTTGTTCCTCACGTACTCTAGCTCTCTCCTCATGATCAAGTCTATCACGCTCCTTTTTGTCTTCTCTCTCTCTTTCTAGCTGTCTTTCTTGGCTTTCTCTTTCTATTCTCTCTCTCTCTTTTTTTTCTCTTTCCTGGATCTTAGTGCTAATGAAAGCTTCTAAATTTTTCCCTGTTATTCCTACCTTACTTCCAGCATTCACCCAAAACTGATATTCCTCCATACTTGCAAGAATAACTTAAACTACCAGGGGAAAATGAAACAGGTATCAAAGAAAACAGAGGGGTCAATTCCTGCTCCACTCGAACTGTAAATAAACCAGAGGGCTCGATCCCTGCTTCGATTAAACAATATGTATTAATGAAAACGAAGGGTTCTATGCCGGCTCCGAGCAAACAGTAAGTAGAATGGGGTCCCTTGAACATCCAGTCTTCTCACCAACAAACCAAGAGTGTCCTACGACAGTTCCCTTGATATAATAAAGGGTTCAATGAAACAAATTGTCACTGGAAAATCTCGGGTCCCTAGAGTCTATTCCTCCAAATAGTTTCAAGCTCACAAAAATAGGTGGCAGAATTAACTAGTATATCCTGCCTTGACTTGATTTACAATAAATTG
This sequence comes from Cherax quadricarinatus, assembly GCF_038502225.1. Taxonomy (NCBI): domain Eukaryota; kingdom Metazoa; phylum Arthropoda; class Malacostraca; order Decapoda; family Parastacidae; genus Cherax; species Cherax quadricarinatus. The sequence goes on along the minus strand of NC_091364.1, from coordinate 16,820,143 downwards.
AGACTATAACAATCACCAAATCTTTTAAATACCTGTACTATAGTCCTACCATAGAGAATGATTACTCATGGCTGGTGGTAACCGTCTGTGGTATGCGGCGTTGAAGTTTCAATGGTAGATTCGAGATAGAGTTGAATCTTGATGCAGTCGAGTTGATCCTGGCAAGGTCCCCACTTGTGAAGGCTTACTCAGCCCTGTAACAACTTCAGACAGTATTACCAAGGCTGGCTCCGCCTCAGGAAAATTAATGAATAGAAAAAGAATAAAAACTGACAAAAATAAACACTTTATTATTTAGAAAATATAAAATACTTAAATATGAAATATTTATCCTACTTTAAAGAAAAATGAAAAATATAAATGATATCTGAATTCAACGCTAATATATACAATTAAACTTGGTTGTCTGGTTGATATTGACAAAGTCTTGTAGAGATTATAGCCGTTGTTGATGATGTGTGGGGGGGGGTCACAGGTGTTGGTGACAACCCAATGGCCAGTTCTTTACAGAGTCTATAGCCTTGAACAGTCAGTCCAGATGACAGGAACGCAGGTTCTTTACCACTGCAAAGACGAAGGGTTATGTCCTGCGGTGGCGTACAGTTAATCAGGTAGGTAAAGAGTGACGTCTCTGGACGTTAGTCCGTCTCCTTCAATACTTCTCGTTGGTTGGCAGGTGACCCAGTCTGTCATTCCAAGAATTGTGCTGGTAGCTGTGAGTCGAGTGATTACTGTTTGGCCGGAGCCCCACACGTCACCTTTCCGGGGGGGGGGGCGAAAAAGAGGGGGATAGCGGGAGCTAGACTTACCCTACCTTAACAAGCAGCCGGCAATCAAACTATCGTTACCATATACTCGCTCGCTACTCCTATCTGTTGAACTTTTCCCTCACAGTAGATATCAGTGTTGTAGGTTGTGACACAAGTTAGAAAAGATGACAGCCCTGTTGCCAAATCCATACTAGGTTAGGCTAATTGATAATCAACTGATAACTCTTAAAATGGGGTATGACAAATCAAATTTCACATAGACTTTAAGAAGCAGTCTGAGCTCTATCCCAGAGATCGTACCATAAAATACTTACTCTCCTAAGGAACTTTGCTGTGTTCCTCGTTGCCTGCCATATACCGTTAATGCATGTTGTTAATTTAAGTGTACTTTACGTAAACATATATTAGTCTACATTATCCTAGCCAGACATACCTTAAATTACAAATATTACATACTGTAAAGACTTAAATTAGGCGTGAGGACTACAGATCTTTTGGAGGGGAGATTGGACAATGACGGATAATGTGGAACCATAAATAAATGACTATTATTGTTACAAAGTCCCTTTTCATGTAAACAGTGTCATTACCGCTGTAACCTGCTTAGCTATGAAAGCTGTGGGACCTAGTCTCTAAACCTATTATGTGAATATGTTAACTTTTCAGCACTACTCACAGGGTGGTACGGAATGCACAATAAAGCCATTACCCAAGCTAAATGTGAGACACACTTCAATCTTGCAAAAATGCTATTTTTTAAAAAAGAACAGAGGATTAATATATTTCCATGATAGTAATATATTTCCAAGATAGTAATAGCTTATTCTGCACCCTGCCTCGGTGGGAGACCGCCGACTTGTTGAAAAAACAAAAAACAAAAAAAAAGTGTGTGTGTGGTGTTAACGAGCGTCATGTATGATTTTCACTCACCATTAAGAGGGCCAAAACGACATGGGTTAGAAAATACTTTCATCATTCAACTCTTTCCTCTCACTCACACATAATCACTGTTTTTGCAGAGGTGCTCAGAACACAACAGTTTAGAAGCATATACAAATCCCTTCAAACCGCTAATATCGCGAACCCTTCCTTTAGAGTGCAGGCACTGTACTTCCCATTTCCAGGACTCAAGTCCGGCTATATAAAAATAACCGGTTTTCCTGAATCCCTTCACTAAATGTTACCCTGCTCACACTCCAACAGATCGTCAGGTCCCAAACACCATTCGTCTCCATTCACTCCTATCGAACACGCTCATGCACTCCTGCTGGAAGTCCAAGACCCTAGCCCACAAAACCTCCCTTACCTCTTCCTTCCAACCTTTTCGAGGACGACCCCTACCCCGCCTTACTTTCCCTACAGATTTAAATGCTCTCCATGTTATTCTACTTTGATCCATTCTCTCTAAATGACCAAACCACCTCAACAACCCCTCTTCAGCCTCTGACTAATACTTTTATTAACTCCACACCTCCTAATTTCCACACTCCGAGTTTTTCTGCATAATATTTACACCACACATTGCCCTTAAACAGGACATCTCCACTGCCTCCAACCGCCTCCTCGCTGCTGCATTTACAACGCAAACTTCACACCCATATAAGAGTGTTGGTACTACTATACTTTCATACATTCCCTTCTTTGCATCCACAGATAACGTTTTTTATCTCCACATATACCTCAATGCACCACTCACCTTTTTTCCCTCATCAATTCTATGATTAACCTCATCCTTCATAAATCCATCTGCCAACACGTCAACTCCCAAGTATCTGAAAACATTCATTTCTTCCATTCTCCTCCTCCACAATTTGATATCCAATTTTTCTTTATCTAAATCATTTGATAACCTCATCACTTTACTCTTTTCTATGTTCACTTTCAACTTTCTACCTTTACACACACTCCCAAACTCATCCACTAACCTTTGCAATTTTTCTTTAGAATCTCCCATAAGCACAGTATCATCAGCAAAAAGCAACTGTGTCAATTCCCATTTTGTATTTGATTCCTCATAATTTAATCCCACCCCTCTCCCGAACAAACTAGCATTTACTTATTTTACAACCACATCTATAAATATATTAAACCACCATGGTGACATTACACATCCCTGTCTAAGACCTACCTTTACTGGGAAGTAGTCTCCTTCTTTTCTACACACCCTAACCTGAGCCTCACTATCCTCATAAAAACTATTTACAGCATTTAGTAACCTACCACCTATTCCATATACTTGCAACATCTGCCACATTGCTTCCCTATCCACTCTATCATATGCCTTTCTTAAATCCATAAATACAATAAAAACTTCCCTACCTTTATCTAAAACTGTTCACAATATGCTTCAATGTAAACACTTGATCTACATATCCCCTACCTACTCTGAAACCTCCTTGCTCATCCACAATCCTACATTCTGTCTTTCCTCTAATTCTTTCAGTTATAACCTTACCGTACACTTTTCCTGGTATACTCAGTAAACTTATTCCTCTATAATTTTTACAATCTCTTTTGTCCCCCTTTCCTTTATATAAAGTGACTACACATGCTCTCTGCCAATCCCTAGGTACCTTACTATATATTTCCCCTGCTTTTAACCTTTCTGTCATGATCCCGTCAGTTCTAGCTGCTTTACCCCCTTTCATTCTACGTAATGCTTCACGCACCTTCCCCACACTCGCATCCTGTTCTTCTTCACTCCTAAAAGATGGTATACCTCCCTGGCCAGTGCATGAAATTACCGCCTCTCTTTCTCCATCGACATTTAAAAGTTCCTCAAAATATTCTCGCCGTCTACCCACAACCTCCATCTCCCCATCTACTAACTTCCCTACTCTAGCCTTTCTTAACTTGTTTAACTCCAACTTTTTTTCTTATTTTCATTAAAATTTCTTGATAGTGCCTCTCCCACTCTAACATCTGCTCTCCTTTTGCACTCTCTCACCATTCTCTTCACCTTTCTTTTACTCTCCATATACTCTACTCTTCTTATAACACTTCTGCTTTGTAAAAACCTCTCATAAGCTAACTTTTTCTCTTTTCTCACACCCTTTACTTCATCATTCCACCAATCACTCCTCTTTCCTCCTGCACCCACCCTCCTATAACCACAAACTTCTGCCCCATATTCTAATACTGCATTTTTAAAACTCTTCCAACACTCTTCAACCCCCTCCCCACTACTCATACTTGCACCAGTCCACCTTTCTGCCAATAGTTGTTTATATCTCGTCCGAACTTCCTCTTCCATTAGTTTATACACTTTCACCTCCCTCTTGCTTGTTGCCATTTTCCTCTTTTCCCATCTACCACTTACTCTAACTGTAGCTACAACTAAATAATGATCCGATATATCGGTTGCCCCTCTATAAACGTGTACATCCTGGAGCCTACCCATCAACCTTTTATCCACCAATACATAACCTAACAAACTACTTTCATTACGTGCTATATCATACCTTGTATATTTATCCTCTTCTTCATAAAATATGTATTAGTTATTACCAAACCTCTTTCTACACATAGCTCAATCAAAGGCCCCCCCCCCATTTTCATTTACCCCTGGCACCCCAAATTTACCTACTACTCCCTCCACAACATTTTTGCCCACTTTAGCATTGAAATCCCCATCCACCATTACTCCCACACTTGGTTCAAAACTCCCAATGCATTCACTCAACATTTCCCAAAATCTCTCTTTCTCTCCTCTACACTTCTCTCTTCTCCAGGGGCATATACACTTACTATAGCCTACTTTTCACATCCAGCCTTTATTTTACTCCACATAATTCTTGAGTTAATATATTTATAGTCCCTCTTTTCCTGCCATAATTTATCCTTCAACATTATTGCTACTCCTTTAGCTCTAACTCTATTTGAAACACCTGACCTAATCCCATTTATTCCTCTCCACTGAAACTCTCCCTCTCCCTTCAGATTTGTTTCACTTAAAGCCAGGATATCCAGCTTCTTCTCATTCATAACATCCACAATCATCTCTTTCTTATCATTTGTACAACATCCACACACATTCAGATTAACCACTTTGACAATTTTCTTCTTATTCTTTTTAGTAATTATTACAGGAAAAAGGGTTACTAGCCCATTGTTCCCGGCATTTTAGTTGACTTTTACAACACGCATGGCTTACGGAGGAAAGATTCTTATTCCGCTTCCCCATGGATATAAAAGGAAAAGTAAGAAGACCAAGAACTATTAAGATAAAATCAAAGAAAACTCAGGTGAGTGTGTATAACTAAACATGTACATGTATATGTAGTGTGACCTAAGTGTAAGTAGAAGTAGCAAGATGTACGTGTAATCTTGCATATTTATGAGACAGACAAAAGACACCAGCAATCCTACCATCATGTAAAACAATTACAGGCTTTCGTTTTACACTCACTTGGCAGGACGGTAGTACCCCCCTGGGTGGACAAATACCAAGATGAGAGAAACTCTGTTATGCGACTCTTGTATAGCATCAGAGGTTCTATACAAGTCAAATATTAGGATTTATTTGTTTTTTTAAACACAGTAATATATACAGTATTTAAAATGAGATTATGAATCTCGTCCAGTTCCTAAGAAGCTGGACGGAAGCCGAGGATGCAGCAAGCATTCTCTCTGGATGAGCACACTGATGTGCTGGAGCAGGAAGATGACAACCCTTGAGTCCCTTGCAGCGTTGACGAGTCTGGAACCCAGTTCTTTGAGTAAGCTTGCTGCGCGTTTTTCCTATAGCACAAGGCTCTTCATTCGTTCTAGGGCAAATTGGCATTGATGGTCCAAGTCCTTTATTTGCACCTCTCTCTTTCCACACATTATTACTGATAGAGGTGTCAGCCAGAGTACAAATGAAGGTTAGTTACGTACTGAGCGTCATGTATTCTATCAAAGATAGATAGTGATCCAGTCAGGGTGCTTAGTGGGATTATCAGGATTGCTGGATTCTAGAATTTGGGGCTCTTCCTAATCCGGGCACCAAGCGGAAATAAGGCTACCTATGTTTGATGTTGATGGCTTTCTTCTATCTTACATGCCAAACCCTTGTAGTTGGGACTGGCTGCACTCCTGCATTTGAAGGAGTGCAACCACCATACAGGAATTTGGAGATGCTACTGTAGCATGACTTGATGAGTGGGTAGAGAAAAGGGAAATATTGATGATGAAGTTGAAAGCACTGGCAAAATTTATATTAATCAGGTTTAAGAACTGCATCAGCAATGTGTCAGCCCGTGTTGCCCGGTTCAATTCCCAAGCCATGCTGAATTGGTTTCAGCATTGCACCTGAATCATGACTTCCAAGCTTCACAACTGCCCTGGCACAAGACATCGGAAGATATTTCCAACAGCAATGGGCTTGAATCCTCCATCCTTTTTTACTAAGAATACAGAACAATGCACCAGAAAACAAGGGGTCTAATTAAGAACAAAAAGGCACAATACTATGATTAGAACAATGCACAAATAGACAGTACATGTACTGGCTATTTACGTAAAGAGGTCTAATGGTCTCAGGGACACCTCCAGCTAGACACGCATTTCCCGATCTAGTGAACTTGAAGAGGAGGCTCCTTCAAACATCACCAAGTGCTGGATTATTATTTGTTTTATGTTTGTGACCTTGTACCAGCGAAACCACGTGTTGGCCCCGGTGGGAATGACATAGCAACTTTTTACACATCTGACACTTGGAAGTTTAAATAAACTGTAAATGAACAAGTGTCAATGAATTAACAGAAATTTCTCTTAACAAGAGAAGAGCCGTCAGCCTAGAATGGCAGTATCGGCCGATTGTACACTTTGTTCGATGCTTTCTCCACATCAAAGGATGACTGACACATGTCACACAGTAAAACTGCGTTATACAGCATAACTGTGTTATCTGAGTAAAGTGTTAACTACTTACAGCATGACAAGGGCCCTCACAGAGCTAGGTAGAGAACTGGCTGTAGTTCCTGGAAAAAATTAAGAGCAATATGCATGTCTGAGAATGGAGAGGATCAACAACATGACCGCAGGTAAACCACAAATACTGTTAACATGGTAGGTTGATGAGGCAGACTGTGTCACAACGCATAGCAGCGATGTGTTGGAGTGCGTAAGCAAAGTTGAATAACCACACAATACTGCATGTTTTACACAAACACTACAAATGTTTTTCCTGGTGACACATGACACGCAGTTGTCTGCAGGGCTGTGCAGAGGCGGCAGTAACTAGTTTTTTAAGCCTCGGGACACAACAATGTTAACACAAATTGGAGATCGGCAGAGCAAACGAACGCATTACGGATGGCTGACCGTGTGATATCACACCCTGAGAACTTTTAGTAAACAAGGCGCTCTGCCTGTTTTCTACACAAATATCCCAATACCTGACTTTACCCAATTTTAACATACACAGAGACTCATGAAATTTGCCGATGAGGCATCAGTACGGCTGACATGTCGCCTTGCTGAGGTGCCTCGCAGTATTTTATGTCATTCTTATATCTTCCCTAACCTTCCTGTCCTCCAGTATCGTAAGGCCGATTTCCCTTAACCTTACTTCGTAGGACATTTCCCTTATCTCCGGGACTAGTCTTGTTGCAAACCTTTCTACTTTCTCTAATTTTTTGACGTGCTTGATCAGGTGTGGGTTCGAAACCGATACTGTATACTCCAATATGGACATGACGTACACGGTGTACAGAGTATTGAACGATTCCTTACTGAGGTGTCTGAACGCTATTCTTAGGCTTGCCAGGCGCCCATATGCTGCAGCAGTTATCAGGTTGACGGTCGCCTCAGGAGATGTGCTCGGTATTATACTCACACCAAGATCCTTTTTCTTGAGTGAGGTTTGCAGTCTTTTGCCACCTAGCCTATACTGTCTGCAGTCTTCTTTGCCCTTACCCGGTCTTCATGACTGCATTTGACAGGATTAAATTCCAGGCCAGTTTCAAGACTAGGCTTGCAGCCTATCCAGGTCCCTTTGTAGTCCTGCCTGATCCTCTTCCAATTTAATTCTCCTCATTAACTTCACATCATCTGCAAACAGGGATGTACCTTCCGTCATGTCAAACAGCACTGCTTGTAGGACTGACCCCTGTGGAACCCCGCTCGTCACAGGCGCCCAAGTCTGACACCTCATCACGTACCATGACTCGTTGTTGCCTTCCTCTCGGGTATTGTCTGATCCATTGCAGTGCCTTTCCTGTTATGCATGCCTGATCCGGTAACTTTTACACTAATCTCTTGTGAGGAACTGTGTCTAAGGCCTTCTTGCAGTCCAAGAAAATGCAGTCTACCCACCCCTCTCTCAGGTGTCTTACTTCCGTTACCTTCTCATAAAACTCCAGTAGGTATGTGAGACAGGATATCCCTTCTCTTAAGCCATGCTGGTTGTCATTTATAAGCTTGTTCCTCTCCAGGTGCTTCACAACTCTCCTCCTGATAATCTTCTCAATGACTTTGCATACTATACACGCTAGTGACACTGGTCTGTAGTTTAATGCTTTGTGTCTGTTTCCTTTCTTGAAAACTGGGACTGCATTTGCCGTCTTCCGTACCTCAGGTAGTTGCCCAGTTTCAGTGGATGTGTTGAAGATTGTTAGTAGCACACACAGCAGCTTTGCTGCCTCTCTAAGGACCAAAGGAGTGATATCTGGTCCCACCACCTTTTAGATGTCACGTTCACGTAGCAGCTTCTTCACCTCCTCGGTTGTGTGTATTTCATGCATCATTTGTTGGTGTACCCCCCTATTCTGATTTCCCGGAGACCTTCTGTATCCACTGTAAATACTTCTTTAAATCTCATGTTTAGCTCCTCACATACTTCTTGGTTGTTTCTTGTGAACTTCCCACCTTCCTTCCTCAACCTGATTACCTGGTCCTTGACTATTGTTTTCTCTTCAGCTTCGGGTCAGAGTTGACTTTCGATGTTATGTCATTTTCGTATTGCCTCTGGGCCTCTCTCCTGTTCTCTGCATACTCGTTTCTTGTTCTTCGACTAATCTCTTTATTTTCCTGAGTCATTTGTCTTCTGTACTTTTTTCCATTCTCTAGCTCACTTTGTTTTTGCATCCCTACACATTTGGGCGAACCAGGGGCTCGTTCTGGACTTTCCATTATTTCTGTTGCCCATGGGAACAAACGTCTCCTCTTCCACCTTGCATTTTGTTGTCACCTAGTGCATCATTTCGTTAATTGATTTTCCTATAAATTCTCTTTCCCACTGAACTTCTTACAGGAAGTTCCTCATGCCTGTGTAGTCCCTCGTTTTGTAGTCTGGTTTTTCCCATTCAACTCCTGTTACCCTCTCCACTTGTAGCTCTCCTAAGTATTCCAAGCTTAGAACCACGTGATCACTATCTCCGAGGAGCCTTTCGTATGTGATGCCCTCGATGTCAGAACTGCTCAAGGTGAATACGTGGTCCAGTCTTGCCGGTTCATCCTCACCTCACCTCTAGTATCCCTAACATGTTGATGACTGAGGATTTCGAGTACCACATCCATCATCTTGGCTCTCCGTGTTTTGGGACCCCCATGTGGCTCCAGGTTTTCCCAGTCAATGTCCTTGTGATTGAAATCACCCATAACTACTAATTTTAGTCTACCCGTGTGAGCCCTTCTGGCACCTCAGCTCGTGTGTCCACCATTGCTCTGTTGCTCTTTAAATCCTTCTCTTGGCCTGCTGCAGTGCTGTGGCGGGTTGTATATCACTGCAATTTCCACCTTAGGGCCCCCAAACTGAATTGATCCTAGTAAGTCTCTTTCGTCCATTACTTCCATTTCCTCAAATCCCCCACTGCTCTTTCTATCTTTCATCAGGATCTGATATCCGGGTGGAAAGATTGCGTCTTTTATCATCTCGATGAGTTTCGTTTCTGTGAGTCCTATGCTATCTGGGAGTGCCTTGTGTGTGTGTGTGTGTGTGTGTGTGTGTGTGTGTGTGTGTGTGTGTGTGTGTGTGTGTGTGTGTGTGTGCCTGTGAGAGAGAGAGAGAGAGAGACAGCTAGACTGACAGAAAGACAGGGACAGAGGTAAGGATATGTGGCAAGTTGGTGGATAGCAGACAAGAAGTAGGGAACTGAAATAGAGCCCACCTAGCTGGTTGGAGGTGGTACCTCTGGGAGGAGAGAGAACGAGGGTGACAACAAAGGTGGTGTGTGAGAGCGGTGATCCTCTTGATCCTCATACTGAGCCACTTTTCATAAGGATCTTAGACAGACGAGAGATGGCAGAAATAGTTAATTCTATATTCTGGGACTTACAGTCAGATCTTCAGGACTCTCCCAGGGATTTCCTCTGTGCCGCGAAATAATGAATGCTTCATAAGTAATAGATGGTTAAGAAAAAGTTCATGCAACCCTTTCTGCAACTGCAGAGGGCAATACTTGACAAATTGTCTGTCGTGTATTTTTGCACACCCATACTTTATCAGAAATTTCAATGTTTGTCGATCTCAGTTAGATTAAGTTTTCTTTATCATGATTAACCTTTATTGACGTTTTTCGATTATTTTACAGGACTACACAGGAATTAAAAAACAACTTGCAACTTATATCTAGCAGAGCGCGGCGTATTTTAATATCGCAAGATTTCATTTTTTCTGCGCAACGGGTAAAACGCTGAAGGATGGACTATAGTATGAAGTGAATGATGCGGACCTTGAATATGGTGTGAAACACACCACTTCATTACGGACAGTGGTAATAATATGTAAAAAACTTAAGTTTATTGAAATAAATTTAATGGCCAGCTACAATAACTTAAACCTGTGCTAACAATGAGTACTGTAAACTTACGTGATCACATCCCCTTCATTCTACAAGGAAAAAACTCAGGTACCAATGATGAACAATAAATGTTGCAAGATGCAATACTTGGAAATTTAAAAGTTATTTCAATAACTCTTTCAATAACTTTTGTATTTTATAACTTATTACAATGAGTGTTCCAAGCTGCTATACCTTGTGCTTTACAAGTCATTACAATGACTCTTCCAAGCTGCTACACGAGATAACAACGAAGGAAAATCAGGAATGGTAACGACAGAGAGAACAGAAGCTCCTTTCTGTAAGGGAAGAACTGCATGGAAAGTTAATAATGAGTGTATTGTACGAGGACATAACGACACGAGAAGGAAAATTAGGCTTCTGAATAGGGCTTCCCACAGTAGCTTCCTCAGATTTTTACACTCATACACGATTTTGTTGAGTTTCAGTGTAATAATTTCGGATTACCTCTTCTGATGGATTTTAAATTGCAAACGGTGGTGTATTTTACTCGCGTTAAGGATCGTATTTTATTGGTAAGTGTAGGCAACAATTTAAAAATATTTTTTACCTAACCGGAGTATTCGAATCTTTCCATTATCTTGAAAATGTTTCATGTAATATCATTGCGTAAAATTTTCGTTCCAAATCGGACCGAAACGTCGTCGTAAGTTTCTCTCTCCTAGATACGGATTATTTGTGTATTGTTCCAGTCATGGTATTGTGCCTTTTTTCTTTATAATTTGTCATTTTTAATAATAGAAATTAGGTTTTATTGTTTCCTGATAGCTATAAGAAACAGGGAGTGGAAGGTTTCTTATATACACCGTTCTTATTTATCGTAGAGAGTGAAACCTATTTGGTTAAGGTCAGAGTGTACTCGAGCAGCTGTGCTTGTAAATATCGAGTCATGGATTCTGGTTCAGCCTCTACAACTGCGTGTGTGTGTGTGTGTGAGGTTGCAGGGGTCTAGTCCAAGCTCCTGGCCCCGCCTCTTCACTGGTCGCTACTAGGTCACTCTCCCTGAACCGTGAGCTTTATCATACCTGCGCTTAAAGCTATAATGGATCCTGCCTCCACTACATCGCTTCCCAAACTATTCCACTTCCTGACTACTCTGTGGCTGAAAAAATACTTCCTAACATCCCTGTGATTCATCTGTGTTTTCAACTTCCAACTGTGTCCCTTTGTTGCTGTGTCCCATCTCTGGAACATCCTGTCTTTGTTCATGTTGTCAATTCCTCTCAGTATTTTGTATGTCGTTATCATGTTCCCCCTATCTCTCCTGTCCTCCAGTGTCGTCAGGTTGATATCCCTTAACCTCTCCTCGTAGGATATATCTCTTGCTGCAAACCTTTGCACTTTCTCTAGTTTCTTTACGTGCTTGGCTAGGTGTGGGTTCCAAACTGGTGCCGCATACTCCAATATGGGCCAACGTACACGGTGTACAGGGTCCTGAACGAGTCCTTATTAAGATGTCGGAATGCTGTTCTGAGGTTTGCCAGGCGCCCATATGCTGCAGCAGTTATTTGGTTGATGTGCGCTTCAGGAGATGTGCCTGGTGTTATACTCACCTCAAGATCTTTTTCCTTGAGTGAGGTTTATAGTCTCTGGCCCCCCTAGACTGTACTCCGTCTACGGTCTTCTTTGCCCTTCCCCAGTCTTCATGACTTTGCACTTGGTGAGGTTGAACTCCAGGAGCCAGTTGCTGGACCAGGCCTGCAGCCTGTCCAGATCCCTTTGTAGTTCTGCCTAGTCCTCGTCCGATTGAATTCTTCTCATCAACTTCACATCATCTGCAAACAGGGACACTTTCGAGTCTATTCCTTCCGTCATGTCGTTCACAAATACCAGAAACAGCACCGGTCCTAGAACTGACCCCTGTGGAACCCCACTTGCCACAGGCAGCCACTCTGACACATCGCCTCTAACCAAGACTCGCTGCTGTCTTCCTGACAGGTATTTCCTGATCCATTGTAGTGCCTTCCCTGCTATCCCTGCCTGGTCCTCCAGTTTTTGCATTAATTTCTTGTGTGGAACTGTGTCAAACGCCTTCTTACAGTCCAAGAAAACGCAATCTACCCACCCCTCTCTCTCTCTTTTCTTACTGCTGTCACCCTGTCATAGAACTCCATCAGGTTTGTGACACAGGATTTCCCATCCCCGAAACCGTGTTAGCTGTTGTTGATAAGCTCATTTCTTTCTAGGTGTTCCACCACTCTTCTGATAATCTTCTTTGTGACTTTCCATGGTCTGTAGTTTAGTGCTTCTTGTCTGTCTCTTTTTTTAAAAAATTGGGACTACCTTTGCTATCTTCCATACCTTAGGTAATCTCCCTGTTTCGATAGATGTGTTGAATATTGTTAGGGGAACACACAGCCCCTCTGCACCCTCTCTCGGGACCCATGGAGAGATGTTATTCGGCCCCATTGCCTTTGAGGTGTCTAGCTCACTCAGCAGCCTCTTCACGTCTTCCTCGGTTGTATGTATTGTGTCCAACACTTGGTGGTGTACCCCACCTCTCCGTATTTCTGGAGCCCCTTCTGTCTCCTTGAATCTCATGTTGAGTTCCTCACATACTTCTCGGTCGTTTCTTGTGATCTCTCCTCCTTCCTTCCTTAGCCTGATTACCTTGTCCTTGACTGTTGTGTTCCTCCTGATGTGGCTGTACAAAAGCGTCGGGTCAGATTTGGCTTTCGCTGCTATGTCATTCTCATATTGCCTTTGTGCCTCCCTTCTTACCTGTGCATATTCTTTTCTGGCTCTACCACTGCTCCCCTTATTCTCCTGGGTCCTTTGCCTTCTATACTTCTTCCATTCCCTAGCACACTTGGTTTTGGCCTCCCTGCACCTTTGGGTAAACCATGGACTCATCCTGGCTTTTTCATCATTCCTGTTACCCTCGGGTACAAACCTCTCCTCAGCTTCATTGCATATTGTTGTACGTGTGTGTGTGAGCAGAGCAGCATCATTTCCCATTTTGCCTTCAGATAAGAGGTAGGAGGAGATTAGGCAACTTAGGTGGAAGACCATGAGGACACAACTTAATCACAGAAAAGAAGTAAAGAGGCATGAGACCCCAACTTTTCCAAAGAAGAGAAGTAGAGGAGCATCTAGCCAAAACTTACTCACAGAGAAGAGGTAAAGGAGCATCAGGCCACTACTTCCCCACAGAGTAAAGGTAGAGGTGCTTGTGAAAACATCTTAACCCACAGAAAAGAGGCTAGGGTCATGATGTTACAACTTGCCCATAGGGATGAGGTAGCGTGCAAGAGGCCACAATTTACAAACAGAAAAGAGGTAGAGAAGCATGAGGTCACAGGTTACCTCAGAGAGGTAAAGAAGCAGGAATCTTCAACTTACCCACAGAAAGGAAAAGAAGTATGAGGCCATAACTTACCCACGGAGGAGAGGTAAAGGAGCATGAGAGGGATGCCCAGTAGAGCGTAGATGATGGTGACCACACGCCCCAGCACCGTCTTTGGTGCTACTGACCCATAACCTGTTGAAGAGAAGACAACATCAGCCAAGACATCCTCACCATACTTTATGGCTTGGTGTAACATTTTTTTTTTCTCTCTCTCTCTCTCTCTCTCTCTCTCTTTCTCTTTCTCTCTAATATATATATCCATCTATCTATCTCAAATATCTTCTTAAAGTCATAAACGAATGTAGATACCAAATTATTTAAACACTAACCGCAACATTTAATCATTAAAGGAAGGTAAGGTGGCAATATTCTGGAAAGTAACAAAGGACACAACACTTGTTTCCTCAGCTCTCATCACATCACTTGAACGTCAGTTATAAGTCAACAACTTGAGACTATTATTACGGACAATATAGTTACGTTTTTGGGAATAACCCATTAAAAGAAAAAGTGGATGGTTTCCACAGCATAAGTTCATGCCATATTAATTCACTCGATTTTTTCAATTATATACTTAAAAACCTAAGACGGAAAAGTCCCAACAAGGTACCTCATAGAAGATTGACAGTTAAAAGTACATGGTACAGGAGACAAATTACATGTCTGGATAAGTGACTGACTCTCAGATAGAAAACGAGGAGTGGTACTCAATGGAGAAGCGTCTAAGTGGCTGGTCATGAGGGATGGAGTTCCCTCAGGAACAGTTCTTGGTTCAATTCTCGTTATAATGTACATAACTGATTTCGAGGTATGGCTTACATCTAGAATAGCAAAATGTTCGTCTGACACCAACTGAGAAAAAATGCACCATCTAAAGCAGACTGCTTGAATATTCAAAGCTTTCTGGAGGGCGGCACTGTCGTCAGACACGTCGAAAGTGAATGGGTTGCAAAGTATATTATGTATATATATTACATGTATATTACCTTATAATATAATTTTATATTGCTTATATTTGCGATAATAGCTAAATCGTGAATATATTGCTTTATATTATTATTTGACTTAGTTAAATTTTGTTAGGTAGGATGTAACATATTATGTGCTCAGTTCAAGTCTTGATTTTCTAACTACTGTAATTATCGCTCTTTGCTCGTTATTCTACCGACTTCTGTTGCTGAGCTGCAGCTGTCCACGGAGCTATCACGTGATAGAGGGGGGGGGGTGATCACACCTCGCCTGAAGTATTCAGTCTGGTCTAGACTCGCTGGGTGGTTGGACGTATTCCTGACAAGTGCCTAAATCTCGCTTATTGGCCCTTGTTGGAAGATCATCTCTTTCTTATTGTTGTTAGTTCTGGAGACTCTGTTCACAGAACATTGTATAGACTTAGTGATATTCGACGTTGTACTGAGGTTGTGTGTCGCTTAGACACTCTGAGTAACTCAGGTCCTGAGCTGTAGCTTCTGACCTAACTTGTACTGGTATCTGTGTAGTGTCACAGTCGGGTGATTTTCTTATGCTGAACTTAAATTCAGTATTATGGGAGCTTTATGACTTTTGTGGAGGATCTGCTGATGGTCCCTACTTAGTGTCGTTATATTATCTCCTTGATCCTGATTGTGTCGCAGTTGCTTGTTATATTGCTATTGGGCTTAGCATTCTTTTTGTTGTTCAAGCAGACTGTTTTGATTGCCAGTTGGTCAAGAAGTTAGTTTATTTGAGGACTTTGTCAGTCACTTGTTTAAGTCTAGTCGAGTCGTGAGACATAGTGAACTACTTAGAGCACTTACGTACACACAAACTTATTTGTATATTGTATTATTAAATGTTAATGTACCAGACGGTACTTAAGACTTATAAATGTGATATGTGCCTACAGCACAATACTATTGTACACGAGAGAAGTGATTAATATTATTTTGATTACTGTGATTAATTTAATTTAATTTGATAATATACCTCTAGACTTAATTAATAAATTTATTAAATTTTATTTTCTCTAGTTAGTAGCCTACCAGTTGTAATCCTGAAGCACTATTGAATCATTCTGAATTCTAATGGATAATTGGACAAGGATACTGACTAATTGTTATGAAAACCCAGTAACAGGCTGGATGCTAGAAGGGCAGTCCTTTCTAGTATTCACTGGAGATCTCTAAGCTTTTAGAATCGCGTTTTTTGTAACAAATGGGGGCCTGTCTGGGATGCTCTTGATCCAAGGTGTTGGAGAAATTGTCCAGTTTGACATACTAGTAACTTTATGATCAAACACTTTGAGTACTTTCCTAATCTGAAGACTTTGAGTTTAGTCTTGTACAACATACTAGGTAGATGTAATTACTTGACTGAGTCTCTTGATCCAAGGAGATGGAAATACTGTTAATGAGCTCTAGCTCTAAGACAACCAACACTAAAATTCCTATTAGGATTATAGTTTCCCATAATCACTCTCTCGTAGTACATTTATTTTCGTGATGTATGCCAAAGTGAAACAGTTAATTGATACTCTGACTTTGTCTGAGTTAAGTACATTAAAACTTCAGACGTGTTGGCAAGTAGGTAAATATCTCGGTGTGACGTATAACAGGAATTACTCCACAGAAACTGTCAGAGCGTTAATTAAAGATACATTGTTTCCTGCTCATACAGAGATGTCTGATTATGATTCAGATTCAGAAAGCCTAGTGTCACAATTAGGAAGTATGACTATTTGATGATGTAGAAGAAAGAGCAACTAAGGCAGAAGTGAGCCTAGTGTCTGAGCCTAGTGTAGCTCAGTTCTCGCTCACGCCTTCCCTCCTAACTGTTAGTATGATGCAGCCTCATACTTGTACTGTATATGCTACACCTGTATCTACTTATCCTAGACCAGATCTAGACTCTCTAGGGACGGTTGGACGAGGTGTCCGACCTAAGGACCGTCCAGACCACGTTAGATTCCTTACTCCTCCATTACCCACTGGTCCTATCTCTCAGGAACAGTTTGAGAGGTTTGAACGCCTCATTATGTTGCAGACTGCACAAATAGAGGCACAGAGGAAACTGAACGAAGAAGATTTCCAGAGAGAAAATGTTCGTCTTGGAAGACAACAGACTGATAGATCACAGGACACATTTAATGTGCAGAAAGCTGCATCCATGGTTCCTAAGTTTTTTGAAAGTGACTTGACACCTATTTTGATGTGTTTGAGAACCAGGCACGTGCTATGAACTGGCCACGTAAGCACTGGGCTACCTTGTTGCACACAGCTTTGACAGGAAGAGCTCAAACTTGTACTGCTGCTTTACCAATTGCCAAGTACATTAGTTATTACACTGTCAAACTAACTATTCTAGAGACATATAACTTGTTACCCATAAGTTATCAAAGCGCATTTTGTACGTTACAACGACGACAAGATCAAACTTGTGTAGAGTTTGCTCGTGAGAAAAAAGTTGCATTTGAGAGATGGTGTAGGTCTGCCAAGTGCAACAATTACTACAGCCTTGTTCAGCTGTTACTACACGAAGAGTTTAACAACTGTATGTCTGCTGACATACAAGAATATCTGATCGATCATACTACCTCAGATATTCTGGAAACTGCAGCATTAGCAGACAATTACGAGATTTCTCACAAACTTGTACGTACTAAAACACAGAGAAACAAGGTAATTAAAAATTGTCCTTGAAGTTGGCAACCCAAACCAGCTGCTCATTGCCGGCCTGATGTATCTGCTACTGTAACTTCTCATACCTTTACCAGGAAAGCTCACAATCCTGAATCTGTCTCTGTGGCTAGACAGAAATCTGATATCGAGAAGTAGAAAGTAAAATGTACCTATTGTAACAGAAAAGGACATGCTAGAGAGTATTGCTATAAGTTACAAAGAGATATGAGGAGCAGTCGTGCGGATGGCACCCCCACTCAAGTCGTATCCTCTTCCGAGCAACAAAGGCACCAAAATCCTAGTAATACCTCTGATCCTACTGTTTTAGATAATATTACTCAGGATAGATGACTAGCGTCAGAAAGTGTATCTGACGAAAAGATTCGTTCAGCGATGAGTCCTTATTTTTCGAGAGGTAAAGTAGGATTTGACGAATCACATCCATCTGAGATAATTATTTTCAGAGACACTGGCAGTTATCTCACCTTATTGAGAGAAGATGTACTGCCCATAACTGATGATACCTATTGCAAGATAGATGTATTGTTAGAAGCCTATGGAGGGGCTGTTATAAAAGTACCTCTTCACAAAATATACATTGAAACAAGCTATTATACTGGTTATATTTCAGTGGGTATATCCAGTGGTGTATTTCCCATCAGGTCAGTGGACTTGTTGATAGGGAACGATATCCTTCATGCTGGTATATGTAAAGAACCACTTGTGATTGATAATAACACTGATGATAATTATGCCATTGAAGCTTGTACAGAGAAGCCTATTTTATTTCCTCTCAGCGCAATTACTAGAGCTATGTCAAAGATACAACAACCATCCTTGTCTCCTGTTGTGTTAGTGGATGACAATGATTGGGCTTGAATATGTTGTTTAGTGACGCTCTGCATCCAGGATCATTAACACCAACTCCCCCCTGTCATCAACCTAGTCAGGACACACCTGACGTTAAATTTCTAACTCATGATGATTTAATCAAGGATCAGTTTGTTGATCAGTCACTGGAAAGACTGAGAGATATAGCAGTTACTGAGAGTGAAGCAAAGGATCTCGATAATTGTTACTATTATAGTAACGGTGTACTGATGGAGAAAAATACATGTAAGTTGTCAGCTGATAGTGTTTCCACCACAGTCAAGCATCTCGTAGTGTTACCAGTTAATTTCGTGAACAAGCCATTGATTTTGCTCACAATAGTCCCATAGGAGGACATTTGGGTGTCAAGAAGACACTCGGTAAACTGGCAAAACATTTTACTTGGCCAAAGATGAAGGAAACAGTAGCTGATCATGTGCGACGTTGCCACGTGTGTCAAGTGTCAGGCAAGCCAGCACACACGCCTCCACCTGCACCTCTCATTCCTATCACCGTGGATGGTGAACCATTCTCACGTCTTATTATTGATTGTGTTGGTCCTTTGCCTAGAACCAAACTAGCCAGCACACACGCCTCCACCTGCACCTCTCATTCCTATCACCGTGGATGGTGAACCATTCTCACGTCTTATTATTGATTGTGTTGGTTCTTTGCCTAGAACCAAACTAGGAAACCAATACTTATTTACTATTATGGACGCTGCAACACGCTATCCCGAAGCTATTCCTATGAGAAAAATTAATGTTCGTGCTATTGTGAGAGCGCTGATGAAATTTTTCTCCCAGGTTGGATTGGCACAAGAGATACGAACAGATCAGGAATCTAATTTCACTTCTAAAATCTTTTGAGAATCATTATCCCACCTAGGAATAAAGTCTGTACTTTCAACCAGTTATCATCCACAGTCACAAGGTGCTCTAGAGAGATTTCATCAGACACTGAAGTCCATGATGAAAGCTTATTGTGAACATTTTTCTAGAGACTGGGATCATTGAGGGTATACCTTTTCTTCTGTTCGCTATGAGAGAAAGTGAGCAAGAAAGTCTCGGGTTTAGTCCGTTTGAATTAATATTCGGACACCAAGTGCGTGGTCCTCTCGCAGTGTTAAAAGACGTGTGGACAGGAAAATCAAATCCATCATTGAGCACATCACCTTCATTAATGCAGCAACATTTGACAGCCGCTAGAGAGCTAGCTTCGAAAAACCTAGTTTCAGCCCAAGCTAGAATGAAGCAACATTATGATAAGCGTGCTGTCTCTCGTTCTTTTAAAGCAGGAGATAAGGTGATGGTTCGGAAATTAGTACCAGGTCATGCTCTACAAGCCTGGTATGATGGTCCCCTGGAAGTAGTGAAAAGGCTTAGCGACGTAAATTATTTGGTACGTACGCCTGGGAAAAAGAAATCTAATCATGTGTACCATGTTAACCAGCTTAAGACATACTACGCTAGTCCTCTACCTGCTACATCTATTCTTTCTAGGACAGAGGAAGAAAACATCAGTCTACCTGACATCTCTAGAGGTATAGAGGTGCTTTTAGAAAATTCAGTGACTCTACAATCACTAGACAATTTTCTTAGTAATCTTGGAATTGATAAAGCTGGTGATATTAAAAACATGATTTTGCATTTCCCTGAATTGTTCAGTGATGTTCCTAAACGTTGATATACAGGGAGCATCACCCATTAAGCAATCTCCATATAGAATGAGTCCAACGAAGCATAAAGCATTGAGAGAAGAGGATGATTTTCTGTTATCTCACGGACTTATTGAGCTCAGTAAAAGTGCATGGGCATCTCCATGTATTTTAGTGCCTAAACCTGACGGTAATTTCAGGATGTGCACTGATTACAGGAAAGTGAACTGTCACCTTGCCTGATGGTTATCCTCTACCTCGCATTGACGACCTTATTGACCGTGTGTCAGGAGGCCAGTTTGTCAGCCGTTTAGACCTCTTACGAGGCTATTATCAAGTCCCGCTTACTGAACGTGCTCAAGAAATATCTGCTTTTACTGTTCAAGATGAATTGTTTAAGTACCTCGTTACCCCCTTCGGCCTATGTAACACGGCTTCTTCATTCCAACGTATAATGAACGAGTTGACCCACAACTTAGAGGGAGTAGAAACCTACCTTGACGACTTAGTGGTGTACAGTGACGAGTGGGAACAGCACTTGACGCGTCTCAGAGCATTGTTTGAGAGACTGGCGCACTACAACTTCACTGTTAACTTAGCTAAATGTAGTTTTGGTCAAGCCAAGATTACCTATCTAGGCTTTTGTATCGGCCAAGGTGAGGTTGCTCCTATTGAGGCTAAGGTTCGTGCAATTTCTGAATTTCCAGTGCCACAGGATAGGAAGGGAGTACAGAGATTCCTGGGTATGGCAGGATATTATCGCAGGTTCTGTCCAAACTTTTCTCAGATTGCAGCTCCTCTCACTGAGCTTACTAGTAGCAAAGTTCAGTTCACCTGGACTAGAGATTGTTCAGACTCTTTCAAAAGATTGAAACGTTTGCTTTCCTCTGCCCCTGTGTTGAAGAGTCCTAATTTCAATCTTCCCTTCTTTTTACATATAGATGCGAGTGGTTATGCAGTGGGCGCTGTGCTGCTCCAACAGTTAACATCCACTGACATTCTCCATCCTATATGTTACTATTCATCTAAGCTTAAACGACACCAGAAAAATTATGCCACTATTGAGAAAGAGGCTCTAGCTCTTTTGGTGTCCTTGGAACATTTTGACGTGTATTTGGGCACTTCCCCATTTAAAATTAACGTTTTTTCAGACCACAATCCACTCACCTACATAAACACTATGAAGAGTAAAAATGCTAGGATCATGAGGTGGGCCCTCAGAATCCAACCTTATTCTATTAGTATAAAACACATAAGTGGTCATTGTAATGTAATTGCTGACGCTCTGTCACGTCCTTAATAATTATCAGTTACATTAAATTAACGTAATTTTAATGCCCAGATACCTTTTGTTACTTGCTATGTCAAATTCAGTAAAGTAACGTAATCCCTCCAGCCCATATTAACTATGTATACTCATGTCATGTCTAATTGTTATTTATATATTCACAGTAATGATGTGTGTGAGGAGGAGACAGAAGCTGAGTGTTGAGTGGGTAGTGTGGGGTGGGCGATGTACTGAGTGACGGAACACTGTCCTGCCGCAGACCATCCCCCTCACTACACACCTTAAGCTGTTTAATACTCAGATGTCTATACGGCATAGCATTCCACAACCACTACTTAAGAGTGGAATGCTGTCTCCTGTCTATCGCACAAGACTATCGTGTATATGCAGTCTCTACTACTGTGATCGAGCCTTAACGTGCCATGCTTGTCTACGTTATGCTGTCTCTACACTGATGTACATAACCACGAGTATGCAGAGATACGATACTGTGTACTGCCCTAGTACTAGGGGCATAACTTAGTGATATAGACACTGTAAAATTATAGAAGTGCTTGGCACAAGAATGACTATGATTATTGTTTATATTAAATTGTATTGATATGAGTAATCAGTAATAATGTGAAAGACATTAATGCAACTTCTAGTGCGACCGTTTGTCGTGTTGAGGGGGGGGGTGTTGCAACCCCTGAATGGGTTGCAATGTATATTATGTATATATATTACGTGTATATTACCTTTTCATATTTTATATTGCTTATATTTGCGATAATAGCTAAATCGTGAATATATTGCTTTATATTATTATTTGACTTAGTTAAATTTTGTTAGGTAGGATGTAACATTTTATGTGCTCAGTTCAAGTCTTGATTGTCTAACTACTGTAATTATCGCTCTTTGCTCGTTATTCTGCCGGCTTCTGTTGCTGAGTTGCAGCTGTCCACAGAGCTATCATGTGATAGAGGGGGGGGGTGATCACACCTCGCCTGAAGTATTCAGTCTGGTCTAGACTCGCTGGGTGGTTGGACATATTCCTAACAAGTGCCTAAATCTCCCTTATTGGCCCTTGTTGGAAGATCGCCTCTTTCTTATTGTTGTTAGTTCTGGAGAGACTGTTCACAGAACATTGTATAGACTTAGTGATTTTCGACGTTGTACTGAGGTTGTGTTCGCTTAGACACTGAGTAACTTAGGTCCTGAGCTGTAGCTTGTGACCTAACTTGTACTGGTATCTGTGTACTGTCACAGTCGGGTGATTTTCTTATGGTGAACTTAAATTCAGTATTATGGGAGCTTTGTGACTTTTGTGGAGGATCTGCTGATGGTCCCTACTTAGTGTCGTTATATTATCTCCTTGATCCTGATTGTGTCGCAGTTGCTTGTTATATTGCTATTGGGTTTAGCATTCTTTTTGTTGTTCAAGCAGACTGTTTTGATTGCCAGTTGGTCAAGAAGTTAGTTTATTTGAGGACTTTGTCAGTCACTTGTTTAAGTCTAGTCGAGTCGTGAGACATAGCGAACTACTTAGAGCACTTACACACATACACACAAACTTATGTGTATATTGTATTATTAAATGTTAATGTACCAGACGGTACTTAAGACTTATAAATGTGATATGTGCCTACAGCACAATACTATTGTACACGAGAGAAGTGATTAATATTATTTTGATTACTGTGATTAATTTAATATAATTTGATAATATACATCTAGACTTAATTAATAAATTTATTAAATTTTATTTTCTCTAGTTAGTAGCCTACCAGTTGTAATCCTGAAGCACTATTAAATCAAACTGAATTCTAATGGATAATTGGACAAGGATACTGACTAATTGTTACGAAAACCCAGTAACAGGCTGGATGCTAGAAGGGCAGTCCTTTCTAGTATTCACTGGAGATCTCTAAGCTTTTAGAATCGCGTTTTTTGTAACAGACAAGTGCAAAGTAACGCATTTTGGTTATAAGTCTTAAACACGCACACTAAATGTTTCGCAACCAACTAACTAAAATAGAGAAAAGTAGCAAAACGAACACTATACTGGGTTTGACAGCCAAGTATTTCGAGCAGACATCCTATTGACCCATTAGTATGCACTAGTCAGACCGCATTCTGAATATGCAAAAGACGAATATATACTGGAGAAGGTATAGAGCATAGCTACCAAACCCCTGCCATCACTCAGAAGAAAAATTTATGAAGACTCGAAGCACTCAAACCTTTTTTGTTTTGTCTTCAGAAATAGAAACTACAAGATCTCATTCAAACATTTAAGATACTGAATTACTTTTACACACACTAACACGAAGAGCTATTTGCAGTGCTGAGTGAGTCTACAACTCGAAACAATGGAATGAAACTGTGAACCAGAATATATAAAACGAACGTATATCAAGTTTTTTTTTTTTTGTAGAGATTTATAGCAGATTGGATTAAACTATCCAGTAATGTTGTAGGCACGAAGTCGGTACAGATATTCAAGTGCCAGCTGGACTAGTTCTTTGCAAGTATTGTACAGAATTCAGTAAAGTACGTCGTACCTTAGTGGAAGAGGACAAGATGCTAGAGCCTTCAGGGCTTAATTAGCTGAAGTGACCAGTAATGTGTAAGGTATGTGATGGGAAGACAGGAGAGAGATTTTACCAGCCTCATTTAACCAATAAACCTTTAATAAATTCGCCATATACATACAACAGATTAGGCAGTCTGAAGACAACAAATTCCTGATGTATGCACAGCGGCAGCATTAGGACGATCAGCTTACAGCGAGGCAACCGAGTGAATAATAGTTGTGGTGGTAGAAATAGAGGGTTGTGATAATCACAGTAGAATTGGTGGAAACCAGAAGCAGATCAACTGGTACACACACCTCTGTGAATGATGGTGGAGTAATAATAATAATGGTAAGATAAAACTGTACTGAATCATCAGAGATACTTGTAGCCCACGACTTCCACCTAGTTCTATCTCTTTCGTATTTCAAGCTGTTTATTAGTATATGTTTATTTTCCATTATGGTTTGATATATTTTCCCAATATTTTTTATTTCGACAGCTAGGAGTCGAAGGTAAGGAGAGAACCTTCTACTTTTCTTTCCTAATCTCATATACATAGACAATAGACGATAAAACTTAATAGACCTTGATCTAGACAGAGATAGTGAGTTCTCCGCAAGTAGCGTCGGTGTGGACGGACTTACAAGTCCTCTGTTGTCTCTCTCTTGATGACTTGATGTATGAGTGATTAGGTGAGTTTGTTTATGAATGAGTTAGTCAGTTGGTGAGTGACTCAGTGAGGTGTGTCGTGAATGGGTGGAGGAGATAGTAGGTGAATGAGTTAGCCAGTGTGTGGGTTAATAGGTAAGTCGGTGGGTGAGTGGGAGAAAAAAAATTAATGAGCGGGCGAGTTTCGTGGGTGAATGATTAAGTGAACGAGTTAATGAGTGAGTGAATTAGCAGGTGAATAGGCAGACAGACAAGTAAGTTGTTTATTAGGACTAAATTTTAGATTTGCCTACGAAGCAGCTAGTTTACTGTGTACCCTAACTACATCAAATGAGAGGTAGTACAAGAGCATCTGGATACGCAGAACTCCTAGAGAATAGGCCCCAAACTGGCTAACAGGAGTACATCTGGTTGTACAATTAATCTTCAATTGACATTATATCACTTGCAAGAAGTTTTAGGATATTTGTGGAATATGTCCGAGATTTTCATTTTCATATGTAACGTATCCTGAAATATTTGATGGGTTATTATGCTATATCTTCATTCTTCAGTAAGTGTACAATCAAGCACATAGTATTCAAGAGAATGGCCATAAGGGGGCTGGAGAAGGCCACTTGTTAATTATGCCTAATTCTGCATGATTGTTTTAGTTTTATCTTATCTATGGAGAGCAGAGATTACATCTTCCAATGAGAAGCAATATGTTTTTGTTGTTTATAGAAATACATAAGAGTTTATGCCAGTTATAAAACGTAATATAATTGAATTCTTTCACAATTCTTTAAAGTTTGTTTATTTACATTCTAATATTCAATAAGTTCCATGTTGAGTAAATGATTAAATTGGCAGGATTATGAGTGATTAGTGATTGAGTAGGTGGGTGGGTTTGTGAGTGAATTGGTAAGCGAGAGTAGTGGTATATGAGTCTGTATGGTCGGTGACTGTACTGCTGGTGACTGTATTGTCGGTGACGGTATTGTCGGTGACTGTTTGGCTAGTGACTGTATGGTCAGTGACTGTATGGCTAGTGACTGTATGGTCAGTGACTATGGCTAGTGACTGTATGGTCAGTGACTGTATGGCTAGTGACTGTATGGTCAGTGACTGTATGGCTAGTGACTGTATGGTCGGTGACTGTATGGCTAGTGACTGTATGGTCGGTGACTGTATGATGACTGTATGGTCGGTGACTGTATGGTTAGTGACTGTATGGTCGGTGACTGTATGGTTAGTGACTATATGGTCGGTGACTGTATGGTTAGTGACTGTATGGTCAGTGACTGCATGGCTAGTGACTGTATGGTCAGTGACTGTATGGTCAGTGACTGTATGGCTAGTGACTGTATGGTCAGTGACTGTATGGCTAGTGACTGTATGGTCAGTGACTGTATGGCTAGTGACTATGGTCGGTGACTGTATGATTAGTGACTGTATGGTTGGTGACTGTATGGTCAGTGACTGTATCGCTATTGACTTTATGGCCTGTGACTGTATGGTCGGTGACTGTATGGTCAGTGACTGTATGGTCAGTGACTGTATGGTCGGTGCTTATATGGTCGGTGCTTATATGGTCGGTGCTTGTATGATCGGTGCTTGTATGGTCGGTGACTGTATGGCTATTGGTCCCCAGTCAGAAGAGTCACCTCCGCAGGGTCAGTCATGCCTGGCGGTGTGGCGTCGTCTGATTCAGTCACCTTCCAACCCCTCACTATCATACCTCCCCTTCCTCCATTTTTCTCCTCTTCACTTCTAATATTTTCCTCCTTTCTTCTTTTCCTACTCCTCAACTGAGTTTTCATCTACTTTGTTTACTCTCTTCTACCGTCTAATTCCTTGAATCAAATCTCCCTTGTTTACATACTATTCAATGTTATTACCATACACATTGTCTTGTATTCAACATTTTGTTGTAGGGACCGTCATACTTGTCTAAGCCATGATTTTTTCTTTTTTTTGTGTGGCTCTAGCTCCTGGACTCTGACTTCTCCATAGTCATTTTCTCCTTTCCTTTCTCTGTTATATCCATCTGCATTTCATTTTTTTATCTCTCCTGTGTACTATCATAAATTCTTAACTTCAGTATTATTTCATCTTTCATGTGGCTCTAGCTCCTGGGCCCCTCATCAGATTTTATGGCTAAGTTTGTTTTCAAATTAATGTTTCATTGTTGCCACTTATCACTCTCCAAAAATTCAATATTCTTTAAGATATTTCTTTTACATCATGTGATTTTTACCATTTTCATCATTTTTGTATGTGTGACTCTAGTTCCTGGCCTGCTCAGTAATTCTTAGGTGTAAATAAATTTAATTTCTTAATAATCGTATAGAGATGATAATTGTTTTACCAGAATAATAAGTAAGACCCATGACGCACGTCTGGATTTTCCTGGATTATTCTGGGTTACTAACCCTCCAGGTAAATAATTCTAATATTTATTTATAAGGCAAATAAGGCAAATAGATTACTGGGATTTATATCAAGAAGTGTAAGCAACAGAAGTCCAGAGGTCATACTGCAGCTTTATACATCATTAGTAAGGCCTCACCTAGATTATGCAGCTCAGTTCTGGTCTCCGTATTACAAAATGGACATAAATTCGTTAGAAAACATTCAGCGTAGGATGACTAAATTAATACATAGCATTAGAAATCTTCCTTATTAAGAAAGATTGAAGACTCTTAAGTTACATTCACTTGTTAGACGAAGAATGAGGGGAGACCTGATCGAAGTGTATAAGTGGAAGATAGGTATTAATAAAGGGGATATTAATAAGGTCTTGAGGATGTCTCTCCAAGAGAGAACCCGCAGTAATGGATTTAAATTAGATAAGTTTAGATTTAGAAAGGACATAGGAAAGTATTGGTTTGGAAATAGAGTAGTTGATGAGTGGAACAGTCTACCTAGTTGGGTTATTGAGGCTGGGACTTTGGGTAGTTTCAAATCTAGGTTGGATAAGTACATGAGTGGGAGGGGTTGGATGTGAGTGGGACTTTCACATCAGAGCTTATTTCTTGGGTGGCATTGAAAATTGGGTTAGGCAAATGTTTTGTTAGTGGGATGAATTGTAAAGGACCTGCCTAGTATGGGCCAGCAGGCCTCCTGCAGTGTTCCTCCTTTCTTATGTTCTTATGTTCTTATGTTCCTTTGCACTTCATTTTTTTACTCATAACATTCTGTATGTATTACTCTAGCTATACAGATCTGTAGTGGAGGGAAGGCGGGGTAGGGGTCGGCCTATGAAAAGTTGGAGAGAGGGGGTAAAAAAAAGTTTTGTGAGAGGGGCTTGGACTACCAGCAAGCATGCGTGAGCGTGTTAGGAGCGAATGGAGGCAACTGGTTTTTAGGATTTGACGTGCTGTTGGAGTGTAAGCAAGGAAACATTTGTGAAGGGTTTCATGGAAACCGGCAGGCTGGACTTGAGTCCTGGAGATGGGAAGTACAGTGCCGGCACTCTGAAGGACGGGTGTTAATGTTGCAGTTTTATAACTGTAGTGTAAGCATACCTCTGGCAAGACAGAGATGGAGTGAATGATGAATTTTTTTTTTTCGGGCCACTCTGCCTTGGTGGGAAACGGCCGATGTGTTAATAATATTCTAGCTCTAGGTCCTTAACTTGCTTAGATTTAACGACAATGTCTGTGTTTGCAAACATCAGTGTTACTCTCTAATGTTTTCATTTCATTTTTCTCTCTCGTAATTTTTCGAGACATGACACTGTTGTATGCATACCATGTTGCTCTAGCTCCCGGGACCCCGCCGCTCACATTATTTTTCAATATTATATTTCCATCATCCGATATATATTTTAGGATCATTTTCTCCCCTTTTTAATTAATTTTATCGTATTTTATTATTACTGTTTGCATACAATTCCGTCATTTGGCAATTCATGATAGTTTTTCGCTTAAAAATGATGACATTTTTTTACACAAATCCGATCGACACCATGCCCGGCCCTTCTAGGGCAGGGTAGGTGCCTGAGCCAGAGCTTGCAGCTCACGAGACTGCCATTCCCATTAGCCCCCCTGGAGCGGGGATGGCAGACCAGAGAGGCCTAGCTTGTGGCTAGGCCTGGGGAC
The DNA here is from genome assembly GCF_038502225.1 of Cherax quadricarinatus. NCBI lineage: Eukaryota > Metazoa > Arthropoda > Malacostraca > Decapoda > Parastacidae > Cherax > Cherax quadricarinatus. Next base: position 16,791,459 of record NC_091364.1, on the reverse strand, counting down.
AGTTGGTCCCAAAGATGAGGAGGTACTTGTGCCTCCTCCCATGGGAGACTTAGGTCTCAGACACTCCCAAGACAGGGAGCCAAGGCCGGGCCACCACTTGGAAAAGGCCCGGGCCGGGAGAATACCGGCGAATCTTTAATAATAATAATTACACAAATCTATATTAGTTATTCTCATACAATACTGAAATAATTGCCTTTCACCAATATTAACTTAAAGTATCATATTGATATCCATTTTCCAGTGTTTCCTTCCAACTTGATTAACTTAATAAAGTTTTAAGTGTCCCAGGGTTGTTTAAGGTAAACAATTTTTATATTGTGTGACTGTATGTAGCACTGGAAGGAATAGGAAATTAAGACACGACAAATATCCACAGAAAAAATTATGATTCGCTTTTGATTTCTGTTGGAGACAGAAGATATCATTTGAGGTGAAGTTCCAGTTTCCCAAAGTTACTTTATATGGCATAAACTGATATTATGTATATATTCCAAATAAAGCTGATAAGGTACAAAAAAGAAGCATTTAAACCCTTCTTTGCAGTTGCCAAAGAAATAATATGGTGAAATAATCCAACACAGCATAAAATATGTAAGTGTTTGTTAAAATACCCATTAAGATGTAAATACTTCTACTGGAAGGTCGACATAATTCAATTCAATTCAAATTCAATTCAAAGTTTATTCTCTATAAGGATTACCCCCTCAAGGAAGGCTCCTTGACGCTGGTGAGGGGCTCTTGATCTAGGGAATTGGATCTGTGCTCCAGTTCCCTGAATTAAGCCTGAATGCCTTCCATCCCCCCATAGGCGCTGTATAATCCTACGGGTTTAGTGGTTCCCCCTTGATTATAATAATAATAATCTATAAGGATTACAATGCTGAGTTTACAGAAATTTGGTTATTGTTTGGTTTACATGTAGTAAAATTGTGATTACAGAGTGTACCACTAGAACGCTTAGCATGGCTAGGCATTTCGGGCAGACTTAGATTAATTCTTAACATTAAATCCTTACAGATTATGGTATTAAGGCTAAGTGGCTACATCATAATTTGTGAGTTTAGCAATGTGAATGCTTTTGTTTTGGCACAATACAAAGTGTCTATATTGGAGTATCATAGGCAATCTTATGACTAGTTAGGATTTATTATTTTAAGATTAAGATTAGCATTTCTGGGTTTATAGTCAGTGGGTGAGTGAGTGTAATTGTGAACCACCAGGTGGTTATCATGTAGTTAGTTGTCGGGGTGTATCAGGGAGATAAGATGTTTTCTAACTGTAGTTTTGAAAGTGATGAATGTGTCTGCAGTTCTAGAGTTTTCAGGTAGGGTGTTCCAGATTTTAGGTTCTTTAAAATACATTGAATTTTTGTAAAGGTTTAGTCGAACACGGGGAATATCATAGAGATGTTTGTGTCTGGTGTTATGCCTGTGGATCCTGTCACAACTATCAAGAAAGCGTTTTAAGTCAAGGTTAATATTGGAATTTAAGGTCCTATAGATACAGATTGCACAGTAGTAAGTGTGGATGTTCTGAACAGGGAGTAAGTTTAGATCTATGAAGAGTGGGGGGGGGGGTGTTGCCAGGGATAGGATTTAGTGATTATTCTTACTGCGGCTTTTTGTTGGGTTATTATTGGCTTTAGGTGTGTTGCTGCAGTTGAACCCCATGCACAGATAGCATAGGTGAGGTATGGATATATAAGTGAATGGTATAGTGTGAGAAGGGCAGTTTGCGGCACGTAGTATCGTATCTTGGAGAGGATCCCCACCGTTTTGGATACTTTTTTCGTTATGTGTTGGATATGGGTGCTGAAATTTAGGTCGTTGTCGAGGTATAGGCCAAGGAATTTGCCTTCATTATGTCTGGCAATTAGTGTGTTGTCGATCTTAATTTTAAGTTGCGCAACACCTGCTCTGCTACCAAACATAAAATAGTAGGTTTTGCCAGTGTTAAGTGTAAGTTTATTGGCAGTCATCCAAGTCATACAAAGTCACACTAACGTTAGTGTGACTTCGTAAATGGTCCAAGTCGGACCGAAACGTCGTCGTAAGCTCCTCTCTTCTATGTGCGGGTTATTTGTGTAACATAAAACACTCCTGGAATGTACTATTTTTACCCCATCAAACAATATTTTTTCGTAGATATATTACCTTTGACGATGCTTGTACAGAAACACTCCTATTGGCAAAGCTTACCTGAAACACTATCTCATAACACACTAGTTTTGAAAAGTGCCTGACCTTGAAATCATTTTACCATGTAACACTGTGTTTATATGCATTATTTTAACACCTCTTTGAGTGAATTAACTTGAAACATAAGGTAGATTAAAAGACATAATCATTACAAACCATTAAAGAACTCTTCGTTTGCAAAATCATAGATTACCTTGGGACAATGTAATTCAAATATATAAACTGTAAGAAGGATTACCTTAAAGGTATGCATAAAACAATGATGCTACACGTAGAACAATATGAAGTTGATAGAAAAGAGAAAGTGGGAAGGCAACATTTAAATGTGAAACACAATGGTAACACTGGGAAATGTGAATTTCAAAATGGTGTACAATACCGACAGGTTGGTAGGTAAGTCACGTAGGCAACAGTTAGGTGATTTTATTCCGAAACGTTTCGCCTACACAGTAGGCTTCTTCAGTCGAGTACAGGAAGTAGGTAGGAGCAGTAGAGATGTGAAAATGTAATCAGTCCATCACCCTTGAAGTCGTAGATTTGAGGCTGTCAGTTCCTCAGCCTGGAGAAGAGTGCTGTTCCATAGTCTGAAACAGGCTGAGGGACTGACAACCTCAAATCTACGACTTCAAGGGTGATGGACTGATTACATCGTCTTCACATCTCTACTGCTCCCGCCTACTTCCTGTACCCGACTGAAGAAGCCTACTGTGTAGGCGAAACGTTTCGGAATAAAACTGCCTAACTGTTGCCTATGTGTCTTACCTACCACTGAGAAATATATTTACATCAGTACTGAATATGAACAACTAATATAAGTCACTGTTTTGTATGGAAAACTGACTTTTATGAGAGAAAACTTTCTTAAATGCTAAAACATTTCCTTCCTTACGATATATAGTATGTGCTAAGTGAGAAAATATGGTAATGTTGACTTAAAATTGAGAATAAATATGTAAGATAACGGAAATATGGTATGGAGCTAGACCAGCATTGGTATGCAAAAAAAATGTTGTCTGAAAAATGGAGGGAAAATTTAAACAAAAAAACAGTATCAGTGCAACACTGATTAGGTAAAAACAGACATTTCTATCACATCTACTGAAGTAAGGAACCAGGAGCTGGAATCATGCATAAAAAATATTATGGGTAAAACAATAGGGAAACAGAACATGTGATTTCAATAGGATTTTTTATATAGTTAAATAGCAGGAGGATTGTAACGTAGGATAATCCAAGGAAGTCGAGAAATGAAGCATATGTAATATCCTTACTTATTAGTATGGATAGAGAATTATTATCCCTAAGAATTTGTGAGTAGACCAGGAGCTAAAGTTGTACATACGAAATAACATGATTTCAATGTTTATAATACTCACGTCGATTTAAAGATATTAAAGAAGTGGAAACATTCGAGAGAAAACATTGTGTGACAATCAGATACACGCATTTCCCAAATTTTGATGTTGGCCACAAGGAACTCCTCAGTATTAGTAACAGACGAGCCGATGCAGAAAGCAAGAAATGTTTCTTCTTTACGTACATAGAACCTAAGGGCTTCCAGCAGCTACGGAATGGATTCACTATGAAACGTTTCTCTCATCCTAGGACCGGTGTAACATTCACCTACTTACTCCTAGACAAGAACACCTCAGCCAATAATTATTAAAATGTACATTGCTTCCAACCAAGACAGGTAGGCCACTAATCCTTTTCATTATCTCACCCTCCTACTAATTATTTATACCTTATTTTCCGCTATTTCACCCTTACCCATTACATCACTTCGCTCTTTCCTCCCTTCTAATCCTACTCTTATAATGACTTATCTAAAACTAAGGCGGGACCCAGGAATTAGAGCCTTACAGAAGTTGTAATGAAAATAAAGGTTGGAATTATTGGAAGTAAGCAAGTCAGCCACTACAACAAAATGTTGAAAAGAAGACAGCAAAGTTTAAAATATAAATTGAAGTAACAGAGGAAAGCGTAAGAGAAGGAGAAAGTGAATGTGGGGAAGACAGAGTCCAGGAACTATAGCAATACAAAAACGAAATCATGACTTGAACAGGTAGGACAATCCCTACAAGATGATTAAAGCAAGACACGAAATTTTAAAATATGCATGGGAAAAAAACAGAACAAAGAGGAAGAGGAGGAGGAGAAAATGGATGTGGGGAAGGTAAAGCCTGGGAGGCAGAGCCATGAGGAAGATGATATCATGATTTTAACAAGTAGGACAATCTCTGCAACAAGATGATGAATTTTTTAAATTTTAAAAATAATTTTTAAATTTGTATTGTATTCATCCTCTTGTTGCAGAGATTGTTATTCTCTGGAATACCAGAGAATAACATTACGTAATGAAGGGACTGGATGAAATAGAAGGAAGATAAGGATGGAGGTGAAAGGAGAGGAAAAGATGAGGAAGAAAGGTGGACACTCAGGGAGGATGAAAATGGAGAGGAGAAAGGAAAAGCAGAGGAGGAGGAGGAGGAGGAGGAAGGAAGGGATGGAGGTGGATTAAGGGTCAAGAATACAGGTGGGAGTTTTAGCTGCTGGTGTGAGATGATGTCCTACTCTGCGTAAACTTACCCAGAGATGTGATGGCGAACAAGGGCAGGGGAGTAGCACACTGGTCCCAGGGAAAGTGGCCATACAGTCACTAACTGCTCAAACACCTACTACTGGGTGGGTGTAGAGACAGTAGAATAAAAAAAAAGTTGATTTCTACAGTGATATATTTCCCTTGTACAATGATAGCTTTCATTGAGTGTAAACAGTGTATAGTGCCAACTTTCACTCTGTGTAAAGACTTGTACAATGGCAGCATTCACTGTGTAAACAAATAATATAAAATCACGATACCGTGATTGGAACAATGCACATATAACCCGCACTTTGGAGACCGAAACTTGTGACGATGTTTCGATTCGACTTCGACCATATACTAGTCACACAGACACTAGTATGACCAGTTAATGATCCTAACCTAGCCGAAACGTCATCATAAGCTTCAGTTACCAAAGTGTGGGTTATATGTGTCCTGTGTAAACTTTCCCACAATGGCAGCTTTGACTGTGTAAACACCTGTACAGAAGCAGATTTGCACAGTGACAGTTTTCATCATTTGTAAACCCTTGTACAGTGGCAGCTTTTAATGTGTATGAACACTTATTCAGTGTAATGAGTGTATGAGTGTGCAAAAACTGAGAAAAACTGTGAGGGAAGAGAGTTGAGTGTAGACATGCCATGCTGACTTCTCGCTACTTACTCAGCATATTCATCCTCCCACTAAAAGATTTATTTGCAGATGAAGGCAGAAAAGGCTGGAGCAAATACAGTACTACTGTATGGCTGGGTAAGTGAAACCTACACTCACGGATAATTTGTATGCAATGTGTGTACTCACCTATATGTGAATGCAGGGATCGAGTCTCAGCCCCTGGTCACCATTTCTCTGCTGGCCGCTAATGATTTCACTCTTCTGGCTGCGTGTCTTATCATACCTATTTTTTAAACTACGTATGAATTCTTCCTCTGCCACTTTGCTGTTTCGTAGGCTAACAACCTAATACTATCCTTGTGACTCACCTGCGCTTTTAACTTTTAGCTGTGACCTTGTAGTCCTGAAACCCTCCTCTCAGACTCTCCCTGTCCTCTCTATCAATTCCTCTGAGTATTTTGTAAGTTGTAATCATGTTAACTCTGATCCTTCTGTTCTTTAATGTCATAAGGTTTAGCTCCGCTAGCCTCTCCTCATGGTTTTTACCCCTCAGCTCTGAAACTGATTTCGTTGCAAATCTTTGCACTTTTTACAGTTTCTTTACATAGGTGCTTTACCAGAGACAGGTTCCATGTTGGCACTGCTAACTCTAAGATGTGTCTGACTGGTCGTGAATACCTCCTTGTTGATGTTTTCTGCAGTGGTTTGTCGGTTTACTGCAGTGGTTTGTCGGTTGATGTGTAGCTCAGGACAATTGTTAGGGATTATTCTCACCCGAGGTCCTCCTCTTCAAGGTGGTTAGCAGCCTTCGTCGCCCGAACCCGTACACTGTTCCTGGACGTCTTTGACCGTCTCCGATTTTCCTAACAATGTATTTTCAAAGGTTAAATTCCAGTAGCCACTTGACCGACTACTCTTGCAGCTTGTCCAAATCTATTAGTAGTTTTTCCCTGGTCTACTCATTAGTTTTACATTATCTACAAACAGGACACCTTTGATTCGATTGCCTCTGTCATGTTGTTTGCGTAACTAGAAAACAGAACTCTTATAGTTAGTGACTCTTGTAAAGCCCCGCTCATCACAATCGCCTGTTCTGACATCTTCTCCATGAAAGGAACTCGCTGCTTTCTTCCCCTTAAGGATTCCTTGATTCACTAGAGTGCTTTCCCTGTAATTACTACCTGTTCCTGTAGGTACTTCAGTCAGTCTCTAGTGGGTACTGTACCGAACGCCTTCTTGCAGTCCAAAAATATGCAGTCCTCCCATCCTGTTCTCTCCTGCTTAACTTTTGTTATCTTTTCATACAACTCTAGTACTTTTAATGAATCAAGATTTACCATTACGAAAAATGTGATGGTTTTTGTTTATGAAACCACTCCTTTCTAGGTGCTCCATTACTCTTCTGATAATGTTCTCCATAATCATACATACCACGCATGATAGCCACACTAATTCACTGGCACCTATCTGACACTTATTTTTTTAAATATTAGGACTACATTCGCTGTTTTAAAGGCCTCTGGTAGACGTCCTGTTGCAATAGATTGTTGAAGATTAGTGCTGGGGCTCACAGTTTTTCTGCTCCTGTTCACAGAGCCCAGGTTCTTTGTATTGTGTGCGGTACTTGTTGGTGCAGTCTCTTTCTTTGACTTTCTAGCAATGTTCGCGATTACAGAGAATTCCTCCCTAAATATTTTGTTCAGCTTCTCACAGGCTTTTGGATCATTCCCTCCTTAATACTTTAACCTTATTACTTACCTTTTACAGTTGTCTTCCTTCTGATATGACTGTACAACAGTCTGGCTCAGTTTTGGCTTTCTATGTTACGTCATTCTCAAACTGTCGTTCAGCCTCTCTTTTTACCCATGTATGTTCATTACTATTCTGCTTAATTTCCTACTCTCTGGCAGTCTTTGCAACCTATGTCTTCACTATTTTTGCACTTTTAATTATTGCATCCCTGCACATCTGGGTAAACCATGGGCTCATTCTGCTTCTGGGTTAAACATTTCCTGTACCTCCTTACATTTTCCAGCTACACACTTCATCATTTAATTTGATGCTTTTCCATCTAGTTATTGTCCCATGGCACTCATACCACCATAGTTTATTTTGAAGTCAAGATAGTCCCTTTCCTCACACTACGTTTACTTCCAGAAGTTATTCGAACTTCTTCACCGAGAAGCCGCCAGCATCAAAGGGCCTCTCATATTCAAAGACCCCTTCATTTCAGTCACTTAAGGTGAACACAAGATTCAGCCTCGCTAGTTCGTCACTTTATTTCTTCTTAGTTGTGTTTCTGGCATGCTCTCCGTGTTTCTCTGGTCCTCCATGTGGCTCCAACTTATCCCAGTCAATTTTCTTATGGTTGAAGTGTTCCATGATTAATAGTTTTGAATTACCCATGTGTGTGTGTGTACTCACCTATATGTGGTTGAAGGTGTCAAGTCTGGTATCTGGTGTGTGTTTGAGTCTGGTGAAAGGTGGACGGGCACAGTATCCATAATGTAATGTGTGGTGTTCTCGTGGCCAAGTGGGCACCCAGCATTAATGCAAGAGTAACCTTCTTTGAAGATATATTTGGGATGGGCGGTAGGGAGTTAGTCCTGAAAACATCACCTCGCATACCAGCCACATACTGCTCATCCCATCCTCAATATTAAACTATAACAACCACACGCAAGATATATTCACCATCCTAGTTAATCCATCATCATTCTGCACCTTCGACATCCTCCATGTAACCTTCGTCAGCAGTCTGCCACTCTTTGTAATGAGCTTACTAAACTAAACAAGTAGTGTGAATAAGGCAGCCGTGAATTCAGCACACTGTTGATGTATGCTAAAGGCAGCACACTACTGATATATGTTCAAGGCAGCACACTGCTGATACATATTACAAGCATCATACTGTTGATGTATCCAAAAAAAAAGTAGCCATGCAGGTACACCTTCATAATGTCTAAAAGACGGAAACCCCAAAAGTTATCCCGTCTGTACACTTTATATTATTGAAGAGGCCTAATTGAGCCGCTTGAGCCTACCTGCTGACCCACAAGGCTATGTATTAACCCTGAGTCTTTGCTGACTGACTCTGATGTCTACGAGTTGACCTGAAGGTCTGCTTGTTGACTTTTCGGCAAGACTTTAGAATAAAGGTGTTAATTTGCCTGTAAATTAACACTCAATGTTGATTCTATCCTCATGTGATTAAAAAAAATAGAGTACATATTTCATAGGAAGAAAAAAATATTTTTTTTTAGAATTAATTTGATGTTTTCATTTGTAAAATCTACATTTGCGTAAACAAAGTGAATTATAATCACATGGATTAATGTTTTTCACATTTTTACATGAATGAAAACGTAAATCTGCTGCCATTATTTATGTTTCATTAATTATTAACAGAAATTTTTGACAATTACATTAAATTTATTGACAGTCCCTGTAATGTGTAGGCAACTCTGTTTCCAAAACAAGCAACACATTCATCATCGGTCTTTTAATTGGTCTCTGACCAAGAGTGAGTAGACATGACAGTTCACTGGACGACCTAAACTGTAACATTTGCACCCACGGTTCAGTGTACACACTGTATTTCCCACCATCGGAAATCAAGTTCTATTAACTTGTTTACCTGAGTACTTTATTGTTACCTTCATTACACTCTAAGAGTACATCAAATGCCAAAACAAACATTTACCTGAATTCACTCTGATATAACAGACTCGTACATGCGTGCAGGGTGCTCAAGCCATTACCACTGCGAACCTCCTTCATCCCCTCCCTTCACCTTTTTCGTCCATTCAAGATTTGTTCAGTTTTTTCATGAATCTATTCTGCTGCATCCTTTCTACCTGACCTTAGCTCTTCTCCCTTCTCTGAATTATACTTTTCATAGAACTGACCCATATTCTAATGTTTTTGCTCCTTATTCTCTATGTTGTAACATACTTAAACCATGTCTTACACCTATATATATATATATATATATATATATATGTCGTGCCGAATAGGCAGAACTTGCCATCTTGGCTTAAATAGCAACCTTCATCTTGCCATATAGGACAAGTGAAAATTTGTGTATGCAATAATTTCGCCAAAATCATTCTTAACCAAACGAAAAAAATATATTTCACTGCGTTTGTTTAGTATTAAATTACTGTAAACAAATCTAAAATATATTTAGTTGGGTTAGGCTAAAATAAATTAATTTTGTTATAACAAGGTTAGGTAAGTTTTCTAAGATTCTTTTAGTGCAAAATTATAAATTTTTACATTAACATTAATGAAAAAAATATATCTTTAAACGTATAAGAGAAAATTTTAGAAAGGACTTAATTTTAAATGAGTTCTTGCTAATTGACCAGTTTTACATATTCGGCACGACATATATATATATATATATATATATATATATATATATATATATATATATATATATATCGTGCCGAATAGGCAGAACTTGCGATCTTGGCTTAAATAGCAATGCTAATCTTGCCATATAGGACAAGCGAAAATTTGTGTATGCAATAATTTCGTCAAAATCATTCTGAACCTAACGAAAAAAAATGTATTTCACTGTGTTTGTTTAGTATCAAATTATTGTAAACAAATCTAAAATATATTTAGTTGGGTTAGGCTAAAATAAACTGCGCTTGTTATAATAAGGTTAGGTAAGTTTTCTAAGTTCCTTTTGGTGCAAAATTATAAATTTTTACATCAACATTAATGAAAAATATATATCTTTAAACGTATAAGAGAAAATTTTAGAAAGGACTTAATTTTAAATGAGTTCTTGCTAATTGACCAGTTTTACATATTCGGCACGACATATATATATATATATATATATATGTATATATATATATATATATATATATATATGAATATATATATATATATATATATATATATATATATATATATATGTATATATATATATATGTATATATATATATATGTATATATATATATATGTATATATATATATGTATGTATATATATATATATATATGTATGTATATATATATATATATATATATATAATTATAATATTATACAAGAAGAAGACCACAAGCTGCTGGTACTTCAGCAATGTTGTTAGTGGAGTGTAGACGTGTTTTATAAACAAACTTTATTTCTCTCAGGAGGGAGTAAGTCACCTGACTCTGCTGGTTTAAGTCTGGGGTTCACTTGATCTAAGTTGGACTCAATAAATGTCAACTTTAGTGTTCTTGAAGAACAACAACAACACAATACTACGTATTTCACATTGGGAGGTTTGTTTTGCGGACAGCTGGAAGCTGGACTGGGTACGGCATCAGCTGTCAGTGACACTATAAACTACCAACAAGAAGAAGACCACGAGCTGCTGGCACTTCAGTCCCATTGTTAGCAAAGTGCAGATGGGTTTTATAAGACGTCTGGCTCTCCTGGTTTAAGTCTGGGGTTCACTTGATATAAGTTGGACTCAACAAATGTGAACTTTGGTGGCCTTGAATAACAGCAACAACAGCACGCTGTACGTATTTCACATTCTAGCAGAAGGATGCCAACCAGGAGGAAGCAAGCAGCCAGGGAAATGGCACAGCTGGCAATACTAGGAGAGGCAAGTGTCGGTCATGCTTATAGCTTCGGTGTCTCAACTCTAATGGTTTTCTCTGCAAACACGGTAGTTGCCCTGGTTCAGGATGTCCTCCTGTGGAAAGTGATGATCCATAGCCACCTCAGGCACCTGAACCCACTCCAACAGATCTCATCTCATCAGACAATATCTTGGAAGCAATTAAAGCAACAGGTACCAGGACACTCACACATATTCCCAAAGCAACCCGTCCACACGCAGCTGGGAAACTTAGACCTCCTGAAAAAAGTAAACGATGGTTCCACTATCTTAAATGCTCCACCAACCATCAAGGCACGGCACAGCTTGCTACTTTTTGGCAATGTCTGCTTAGCTGTGCCGGAAAGAAGGGGAAAGAGGTTAGCCTCTATGATATTTAAACCCTTAAGAGATTTTTCTAGAGCTGATAACCTCATTCGCCTTCTCCGTCAACACAAAAAAGGGAGAGGCAGAACTCCCATTCACTCCACTGACAGTGAAAAAGTCAAGAGTCCAGGTGAGCAAGAAAATTGAAGAGGGCAATACAGTGGGGGCAATCAGAATTCTTACCAGTGAAGATACAGTTGCTCCCAGGGATGCTGACACGGCTGAAGCACTTAGAGGAAAGCACCCTGCCAGGGAAACCAGTGACACCAACGGTTCCAGCACCTCTGTCCCCACTGTGGAACCATTGATTGCGGAAGACTCAGACATTTACAAAGCAATAATGTCGTTCCCATCAGGCTCTGCTGGGGGTTACACTGGAATAAGGCCACAGCATTTGAAGGAAATGGTTAATCCAGTTATTGGGGAAATTGCAGAGACACTGCTTTCAGAGATCACAAGGTTCGTCAACAATTCCTTGGCTGGTCTGATTCCTCATGAACTTAGACCTTTCTTTTTTGGTGCAACACTTTGTGCACTTAAAAAGAAGGCTGGAATAATTCGGCCAATTGCAGTAGGCAACACGTTACGCCACCTCGTATCCAAAGTTGCTGTCCGAAGTATTCGTGCACAGGCAGCCATGATGCTTCAACCAAACCAGCTTGGCTTTGGGGTCTCTCAAGGAAGTGAAGCAGCAGTTCATGCAACAAGGGCGTATATCAACAACCTGCCTGAGGACAATGCAATGGTAAAATTAGATTTCAAGAATGCATTCAATCTCCTGAAAAGAGACGTGGTATTAGCAGCAGTACAAGAACATTTCCCTGGTCTCTTCCCTTTTGTTTCAGCTGGGTATAGCAAGGAATCAGTGCTTCTCTTTGGAGAGCATGAAATCACATCATCGGAGGGTGTCCAACAAGGAGATCCTCTTGCACCATTTCTCTTCTGTATAGCAGTTAGGGAAATCACAGTCACTGACCAGCGAGCTAAACATTTGGTTCCTAGATGATGGCACACTAACAGGTACAAAGGAGTCCCTCCTACATGATCTTACACAGGTAATGACACGGGAACAGGAAATGGGTCTCATCCTGAATCCATCCAAATGTGAAATCATCTCAGTCAGTCAACAAGTGATAAATGCAGTGAGATCAAAACTACCAGGAGCAGCAGTCATTGCCCCCACAAACAACGTCTTGCTAGGAGCACCTCTGGGAAGCAATGCCATTAACAAAATTCTCAGGAAGAAATTGGAAGAGTTAAGGAGAATGAAACAACGAATAGGCAATGTGGACACCCACGATGCCTTGTACCTTCTCACAAAGTGCTTGAGTCTGCCCAGGTTGACATATTTCCTAAGATGTGCACCTTCATATGATAACCCTATACTGCACGAATATGACAGTATCCTGAGGCAGATTTTTACGAAAGTACTTAACCTTATTCTAGAAGACGGGCAGTGGAACCAAGCCACACTTCCAGTCAGACTAGGAGGCATTGGTGTCCGCAAGTCATCACAGATTGCGCTACCTGCTTTCCTGTCCTCGTGTATTGCATCCAGAGAGCTTGTAGCAGCGATTCTCCCTGAACATCTTAGGGACAAGATTGGAGTCCAGGACCAAAAGTTCATTGACGGAGCCATGATCTTGGATTATCTAACGGGCTCTGAAACCAGACCTGCTCCCCTCAACAACTACAATCGCACTGGGATGGTCCAATAGTGGAAAATATTGCCTCAACAGTGCTTCAGTTTGTGTCAGGGAAGGATAGAGCCTGCCTCCTGGCAGTGAGAGCCCCTCATGTAGAGGACTTTCTGTTGGCTGATCCCAACTCCAGTCTTGGCACACGCCTTGACCCACAGACCATCCGCATCGGTGTTGCCCTTCGACTTGCCGCCCCTATTCTCACCGAACACAGTTGTATTTGTGGCAGTGAAGCAGCAGACAGATTCGGGTACCATGACTCAAGAAATCGTAATGACACGATTGCAAACAAACCATACCCCCGGCCGGGATTGAACCGGCGGTCATAGAGTCTCAAAACTCCAGCCCGTCGCGTTAGCCACTAGACCAGCTAGCCACAATAAGATTCATCCAACTAGGTATATTTCTACACCATAGGAAGGTTAGCACAGGCACCTCTGTGACCACAAATGCAAGTTTTTACAGACGAATCTCCAGCTAGCGTGGCCGTGACGAACTCTAGCTCAAGTCCCTTCACTGCCGTCAACATGACTCAAGAAATCGTAATGACACGATTGCAAACAAACCATACCCCCGGCCGGGATTGAACCCGCGGTCATAGAGTCTCAAAACTCCAGCCCGTCGCGTTAGCCACTAGACCAGCTAGCCGTAATTCCGAGGGAAAGATTGCAAGACATGAGGAGGGTAATAACATTATCAAGAGGAGCCTCACAACAGCCGGATGCCCAGCAGTAAGGGAGCCACCCCAGCTATGCAGATCTGATGGCAGCCAGAAGCGTCCAGATGGTATGACCCTTCAAGCTTGGACAGACGGGAAGCAGGTGGTGTGGGACTATACATGTGCATCTACCTTATCTGATACCTATCTCCAATACACCAGGGAGGAAGGAGGGGAAGCTGCCAGCTTCAGGGACTCCCAAAAGTCTAGAAAATATGGAGAACTTGCCCATCATTATATGTTTGTTCCCATAGGCTCAGGGACCCTTGGCTCATGGGGAAAGAGTGCATCTAAATTCCTTGAGCTGGGAAAAAGACTCAACAGGGTAACTAGAGATCCAAGGGCAGCTAGTTTTCTGTTCCAACGGCTCAGTGCGGCTGTTCAAAGGGGTAATGCGTGCTGTATTTTGGGCACACGCCCCAGCTCTGAGGAGCTGGATGAGATTTTCGCCTTATAATCGGTGATACACACGTAACAACATGTACCTTATATGCCACCTTTATATCAACAATGTATCTCTTAAATCTTCTGTACCATATTATGTAATAATAATATATATATATATATATATATATATATATATATATATATATATATATATATATATATATATATATATATATATATATATATATTACACACTCACACACACACAGTTATAGTAGCGACATACATTCCTACTTTTACTGGCAGATACTTCTCTACTTTAAATTCTTTAATTTGGGCCTAACTTACATAACACTCTTCAACCATTGCTTGAATTATTCATTTAAATACTTATTTAGGCTAATTAGAAATTCTTATTATCATTTTCACTGATGTTTTATAAGCCAAATCATAGTCATTAATAAACCATACCACGGACGGGGATAGAACCCGCGATCAGAGAGTCTCAAAACTCCAGACCATCGCGTTAGCCACTGGGCCAGCTAGTCACAATAAGAATCTTATTATGGCTAGCTGGCCCAGTGGCTAACGCGACGGTCTGGAGTTTTGAGACTCTCTGATCGCGGGTTCTATCCCCGTCCGTGGTATGGTTTGTTTGCAATCGTGTCATTACAATTTCGTGAGTCAGTCACTAATATTGTGATCAGGTTTTTCTTTATTCTACTGAGTTTTTGTCTTCTACTGAGAATTTTGATATTCTAGCTAAGAGTGAAAGATTTCTTTGATATTCTTTGTAAGATTGTGAAGCTCCTTTAATATTCTTGCTAAGTTTGTGAATATGATTTGAAAATCTTCCTTGAGATTGTGAAGCTGCTTTGATACTCTATCAAAGATTGTTATGCTGATTTAATTACTGTCTATAGCTGTGACATTGCTTTGATCAATAGCCAAGATCCTTGTTACTCTGATACGCTACAAAGTCTTCACCGAAGCAGAAACAGTAATCCTGAATATGACTTATATCGTCACTGCTGAATAAACGAGAAGCTGCAGTTTAAATCTTGACATATAACTGTTTCATTCGTACAGAATTCGTAAAGCTTAATCATGAAGCCTCGTGGAATAGTCGACTTCATTCATATGTATGAAGTTTGCCAAGCAGAAGTTGCATTTTAGTTTTCAAAACTAATCCACTACTCAGGACACAAACTTTGGCATACATGAACAGGGCCTAAAATAGAACAGTAATGAGTGTTACTCTCCCAGTTATCAAGCCAAGACTTGAGGCAGAAATGTGGAGTCGTGCGAGAACTGTCAGTCATTGTTAACTACACAATACTGCATGACATAGTATTGCCTTCTAGCTACGTTCTTTCATATATGAATTCTGTCTCCAGCTGAGGAAACTGACCTATTATTATAGTTATTATTGTGATTATAACTAATAAAATAGTAATTATACACGACTGGGGAGAATATATTTACTGAATGATATGCCTTGTTGATAAATAAGACACTTGTGCAGCATTTGGGAATATTCATTCTGGGAAAGTTACGCCAGTCAGTGTCTTCCAGTGGAGAGAAACAGCCTAGAGTCGATGTGTTCAGTCAGGCCTGATGGATTTTACATAGTTTCCGGAAATGCCAAGTATTTAATTGATAAGCAGAGAGTAATGGTACTGTTTACCAAAGGGGGTAAATTTAAGAGGTTGTCGGCAAAATGTTCATTTACTGAATAACTTGAACGCATCACATGATCGGTTTAAAATTTTCTAAGCTAGTTTACTATAACAGGAGAAAGGTCACGTAACTATTAGAATGTCCAGATGCCTATCTGTTCATGTATTGAAGCCATACATGGTTTCTGTGGGATAACTTGGGAAAGTCTTTTCTAATCGGTTTCAAACTTTCAATACTGATGTATCGTATTTACAAAAAGGTTCTGATTTTTATTTGAGAATGTATTTTTTGCATAAAAATTACTTCAGATATTGAAGGTTCCAATTTGTCATCCTGCTTATATGATGAAAATATTTGTAATCATTAATTTCAATGCAATAACCGGAAAATACCTTATTGGATCTGCTTTGAGTTTTTCGCACTGGTGTATTTTGCGTAAAGGAATGTTGGCAATGTTACTGGGCTGTGTAATTCCATTTTATCAGTTTTATTTAACAATTTGTGATAAGGATTTCCTTGCAATAAGTGGAGAATGCCTCTTCTAATTACCTACAAACTCGCAATTTTGAGTGCCTTACTGGAAAATTTCGAGTGATTTTGTGCTTTGTACATTTCCATTTGCTTATTTTAATAACAAAGTATGATACTGGATTTAAGCTTATTAACTAAGATTGCCTCAACTCTGACGTTTTTCATAAAGGAAGATCTTAATTTTCAGTGTCATTTTGTAGGTTCCAGGTAGCAAATTTTATTTAAAAACTTTTAAGTGTTATACTTCATTTAATCAATGCCATATAAACAAGTACCCTTTAAAAATTTTTATCCATGAAGTCCCCTAAATCTGGTTAAGTTCATGTAACTATAGTCCTGTGCTGACTAGGGTGGGTCACTTTTAGAGTCAAAATATTTCTTTTGTTATATGGAATTTTGAGAAAGCCTCTTCTGATCAGCTTAAACTGTCATCTTGGGTGTAACCTACTTAGAAGGATACGCCAGTTTTGAATGTTAGATGCTGATTAGAAGAGGTTCTCTCTTCTAATCATAAATCATATAAGGTCCATAAAATTAAATGAAGGGATCCTGCACATTCCTACAGATGCATGCAAAAGGATTAAATTGTTATTGTAGTGTGCAGGAAATAATTTCCCAATTTTATTTTTAAAACAGTGGTATTTATTCAATGAATAATTTGAGATTCCCTCTTTTAAACAGCTTCATACTTTAATTACTTATGAATCTTATGAAAAAGTTATTCCTGCCTTACTAACATGATTAAAAATTGGAAGTATTGACCTCTAAATAATAACTGGGGAATATTTCTTCTCATCAGCTTCAACTTTTTATGCTGGTGTATTTTTCTTGAAGGAAGATTAACACTGCTCTTCGGCAGTGTAAGTCCTACTCTGATAATTCAAACACATGTATAACAGTTACGCAACTTCATTCCGAAACGCTTCGCCTACAGAGTAGGCTTCTTCAGTCTAATACAGAGGAGGCAGTAGAAGCAGTAGAGATGTAAAGATGATGTGATCAGTCCATCACCCTCGAAGACTTTATTTTGTGGTGGTCAGTCACTCAGCCAGAAGAGATCTGCTCAATAGTCTGGAATGTGAATATTGTTCCAGACTTTGTAGGTATTGTGTACTATTATCATATTCACAAGTTGCCGTTTGTCAACTTCATTAAAAAAATGTGATAATGATAAACAAGCAATAGTTGGAAAATGGTCTTTATGAATGGTTTAACTGTCAACTTTGGAGTGTCTTTCTTAGGGAAAGATTTGAACTTATTTTGGACAGAGTATGTGTCAATTTGCTCATATAAATAAAAATGCAATATTAGTTCTGGGCCTGTACTTAAAACTACCCATTATATTACCATTAAGCTTTAAATGCTAGTAAATTCGATTAGTAAATTTTATTTATATACTTTTTAGAGTTTTATACTTACCTTTATGGACCACTAAGAAACTGAGCTATAAAGCTCGGTTGAGGGCAAGAGTCTAGGAACAACTGGCCTGTACACTAAGAGCAAGGTTGTTGAACCATTTCCCAGTATCCTGGAATGGTTCCAGTAACCTCCGAGACTCTCTGTGGCATAGCCTCAAACATTCAAAGAAGTTGACTCCTAATTCGACGATAACAGAGTAAAATTTAAGTGGGTAGGTACACATTTGCCAATTTTTCTTACTTGCTTACTCTCTCACTTATTTCTTTACTTAAAAATTGGCCACTTTTATCTGTAGAAAAATTTGGATTGATTTTTTGCTCGTGTAGATTCCAATTTGCCTTTTCTTGTGGAACAAATTAGCAAAATTGTAATAGACCTTATCAAATAATACTTTCTGAGTGTCACAACCGATTAGCTTCATCTCCTCAATGGTCGTTAGTTGATCATGCAACTTCTAACCGACTTCAAGCCTTGTGCGCTTGTGCATTTTAATATATTGATCTCTTGTCTCTTTTGAGACGTTTTAATTGAATTTGGACTATAATTGTCTAAATTTACCATTTTATTGAAAAATGGATAGATTCCATATGATGACTCGTGAATGTCTTTTCTGATTTGTTTCAAATCTTTAACTCTAATATTTGCAATACAAAATTATACCGCACTTTCTACTATTCCAGTCGCCTGCATTGAGGTACAAGGGACTGGAATTAAACAATATACAGATACCTTCTTGGATTGAGCTACCGAGATACATTTAGATGCGGCATTGTGGATGATCACAAACTCCTGCGCCAGGCAAAACACACCAGCTCTCTTCAAAAACATGAACTTGCTTAACATACATAATATACACACTTATTATTGTACCTACTACATATACAGAACATTAAACTCTAATATCAACCCTCTGCCCAAACTTCTCATAGACAGTTTCAACAGAACACATGGGCATAACACGAGGCACAAAACACTTTTCGACATTCCTCATCTCCGTCTCACACTTTGCAAAAATGCAATGCACAGAAAGGGCCCGAAGATCTGGAACTCTATGCCTGAAACAGCAAGAGGTCCCCTGCCCACAAATCAGTTTAGGACCATACTCAAAAATCACCTCAAATCAATAACAAACATACCCGTACTATGCTAAACCCCAACCAAATTCAAAGAAACTCCCCCAAATATTTTATTATCCCTTAACTATTAAGCCATTATTACAATCTTTAAATGTATGTTTGTATCACTAATTATATTACCTCAAATTAATAATAGAGTAAAAGAACTTCATTACGAATTAAAAAATGTATGATTGTATTATAAATTATTACCTCGCATTAATAATAAAGTGAAATATTTACTGTTTGTATTCTGCCAGTTTTATAAGTATTAGGTTAAGTCTGCCTGAAATGTCTCGGCATAATAGTGACTTTCTTTGATCCAATCAGATTATGATATGTAAACACACATTTTAACTTTAGCAAAGAAATAAATTTTTATTACTAATTATTATTATTTATTATATACAAATAATTATAGAGAAAGAAGCAAAATAAACAGGTTGATGTTGGTTCTATGCGTAGTAAACGAATTATTGGTGTACGTCCGATAACTGAGGAATGCTTCTTCCGATAGACTTTAAACTTTTAGGAGACGTGTGTTTTGCTTCATGAAAGGTCTAAGTTGTAAATATACTGATAAAATTTCAATTTCATTAAACGCATTGTGATATTTTTATACAATTACTGGAAAATGCCTTTTCTGAACAGTTTCAGCTTTGGAAATTATTGTATTTTATAGGAAGAAATAGACAGTTTTTAGTTATTTTGGCACCACTGTCAATTTCATACACTTAAATAGAATACTGTAATAACATGACCACTCCTCTTATGAGTGGCTTCAAGTATCCTACTTAGAAAATTGATGAGCTTGCCACTGGCGCATGTATATGCTACTTTGTCAAATTTACTAAGAAATTTGAGTACTTTTTATTGTGCAATAAACTGAGAAAGCCTCATCTGAGCAGCATCGAACTTTTAACACCTGACTATCTTCCTCATGGCAAGGACCATAATTTATAGCTGGACCAGTATGTCTCACCTCATTGGCTTCAAACAGTCAACTCAGGTTTATCTTACTTAAAGGTAGGTTAGAATTGCTCTTGTGTAAATTTTATTAAAAAATCTGATATTAGTTTCTATGCAATAGCTTTCCAATGCCTCTACCGATCGGTTTAAAGTTTCTGGATCCTTCTAAAATTTTAAGCTTCAGGTGCTAGACTTCCCGAGTGCATTGAGCTAAAACTAATGGGAATCTTCAAAATGTTGATTTCCGGTTCCTGTACCTTCTGGCTCATAAGTGTTTGGTTTAACTAATATGCCTCTCGTATGCGTTGAGGTTCAAGGGTCGGGAGTATCGGGATACTAGTGTTTAAGTCAGGTGAGGTTCATCAGGAAACAGTGCAAATATTTCCTGACGTTAGATAAGGACCCGCCTCTGGAGCTCAATGTAATGCACCAGACGGTAGTGAAGTAACAAGGAAAAATTAGTAGTTAGTCTAAGGACTAGCTAGTTCTAGCTTCATTATTAGCTTAAAGTTATACCGTTGCATTAAGATGGGCAGCTGGCTTAATCTCTGAGAGTCTTCTGAAAACATTAGCCAACCCGGTGAACGAGTTAACGAGCCTCTCTCGTGTTCATCTCCGACAAAGTCAAGCTTTGTGAAGTGAAGCGCATGGACACACTTCCTATATTGTACATTTCTACAAATGCATTAATAGTAATATGTATTAATTCGGATTGTTTTAACTGCTGTCGTGTGAGTTATAGCAATAAATTTCAATTAGCGGTATTCTCTCTCTCTCTCTCTCTCTCTCTCTCTCTCTCTCTCTCTCTCTCTCTCTCTCTCTCTCTCTCTATCTATCTATCTATCTATCTATCTATCTATCTATCTAACTAATTATATATATCTATATTTCTCTTTA
Organism: Cherax quadricarinatus; assembly: GCF_038502225.1. Lineage (NCBI taxonomy): Eukaryota > Metazoa > Arthropoda > Malacostraca > Decapoda > Parastacidae > Cherax > Cherax quadricarinatus. The sequence goes on along the minus strand of NC_091364.1, from coordinate 16,770,630 downwards.
CACTGATGTTTTACAAGATTAGGCTAAAGGTTCTTACCTTTATTTAGAAGCTAAGAGATGATATCATGATATCTATATCAACTCATTTTAAAGAATTTTTATTGTTATGAGACATACAAATAAGGAATCGCTGTGGGCCAGCGGTTTCATTTGATCAACGGAATTTATTTCGTTCATGTTATTATGCTGTACAAACGCGTTCCAGATTCGAGTCATTCTAAGAACAAATGGTTTTATGTGAAGTGATGTTCTGGAGAAGGGTACAACCAGAGTGCAGTTGCTGCTTGCTACCCGTCTTGTTGACGCACAGCAAGCTGAATTCTCGCTCTCCGGAGAGAAGCCAAGTGTGTTAACTTGACAATACTGGCCGTGTACACAACAGTAAAGCCAACCACGTCCCTCTGATGTTAAAGGCTCTGTTGAAATGACAGATCTGTCCAGGCGAGAGATGAGTCGCCTTTCTCTGTTCTTTCTCTATTGTACTCCCCGTTTGGCTGGTGCAGAATGAAATTAGCTCACAGGCACCCACACCACCCGATGTCCTCGGATCACGGTAAAACACCTAGCTCTGCTGGGTGCGTGATTCTTGTAGGATTTGGTGGTCCTGTGGGTTAGAGCATCATGTGGTTTTCGTTCACCATGAGTCGGACCAAAACAACACGAGTTCGAGTCCTTGGTTAGTCGCAAGTGTTGTTATTGATCAATACCACTTCTTCGTTGTTACAGTAATATATATATATATATATATATATATATATATATATATATATATATATATATATATATATATATATATATATATATATATATATATATATATATATATATATATAGTATAGGGGATAAGTCTGTTGAGTATACCTGGTAAAGTGTATGGTAGAGTTATTATTGAAAGAATTAACAGTAAGACGGAGAATAGGATAGCAGATGAACAAGGAGGCTTTAGGAAAAGTAGGGGGTGTGTGGACCTGGTGTTTACAGTGAAACATATAAGTGAACAGTATTTAGATAAGGCTAAAGAGGTCTTTGTGGCATTTATGGATTTGGAAAAGGCGTATGACAGGGTGGATAGGGGGGCAATGTGGCAGATGTTGCAGGTGTATGGAGTAGGAGGTAGGTTACTGAAAGCAGTGAAGAGTTTTTATGAGGATAGTGAGGCTCAAGTTAGAGTATGTAGGAAAGAGGGAAATTATTTCCCAGTAAAAGTAGGCCTTAGACAAGGATGTGTGATGTCACCGTGGTTGTTTAATATATTTATAGATGGGGTTGTAAGAGAAGTAAATACGAGGGTCTTGGCAAGAGGTGTGGAGTTAAAAGATAAAGAATCACACAAAGTGGGAGTTGTCACAGTTGCTCTTTGCTGATGACACTGTGCTCTTGGGAGATTCTGAAGAGAAGTTGCAGAGATTGGTGGATGAATTTGGTAGGGTGTGCAAAAGAAGAAAATTAAAAGTGAATACAGGAAAGAGTAAGGTTATGAGGATAACGAAAAGATTAGGTGATGAAAGATTGGATATCAGATTGGAGGGAGAGAGTATGGAGGAGGTGAATGTATTCAGATATTTGGGAGTGGACGTGTCAGCGGATGGGTCTATGTAAGATGAGGAGAATCATAGAATTGATGAGGGGAAAAGGGTGAGTGGTGCACTTAGGAGTCTGTGGAGACAAAGAACTTTGTCCTTGGAGGCAAAGAGGGGAATGTATGAGAGTATAGTTTTACCAACGCTCTTATATGGGTGTGAAGCATGGGTGATGAATGTTGCAGCGAGGAGAAGGCTGGAGGCAGTGGAGATGTCATGTCTGAGGGCAATGTGTGGTGTGAATATAATGCAGAGAATTCGCAGCTTGGAAGTTAGGAGGAGGTGCGGGATTACCAAAACTGTTGTCCAGAGGGCTGAGGAAGGGTTGTTGAGGTGGTTCGGACATGTAGAGAGAATGGAGCGAAACAGTGACTTCAAGAGTGTATCAGTCTGTAGTGGAAGGAAGGCGGGGTAGGGGTCGGCCTAGGAAAGGTTGGAGGGAGAGGGTAAAGGAGGTTTTGTGTGCGAGGGGCTTGGACTTCCAGCAGGCATGCGTGAGCGTGTTTGATAGGAGTGAATGGAGACAAATGGTTTTTAATACTTGACGTGCTGTTGGAGTGTGAGCAAAGTAACATTTAAGAAGGGGTTCAGGGAAACCGGCAGGCCGGACTTGAGTCCTGGAGATGGGAAGTACAGTGCCTGCACTCTGAAGGAGGGGTGTTAATGTTGCAGTTTAAAAACTGTAGTGTAAAGCACCCTTCTGGCAAGATAGTGATGGAGTGAATGATGGTGAAAGTTTTTCTTTTTCGGGCCACCCTGCCTTGGTGGGAATCGGCCAGTGTGATAATAATAATAATAAATATATATATATATATATATATATATATATATATATATATATATATATATATATATATATATATATTTATATATATTTATATATTCAACAAGTCGGCCGTCTCCCACCGAGGCAGGGTGGCCCAAAAAAGAAAGAAAATCCCCAAAAAGAAAATACTTTCATCATTCAACACTTTCACCACACTCGCACATTATCACTGTTTTTGCAGAGGTGCTCAGAATACAACAGTCTAAAAGCATACACATATAAAGATACACAACATATCCCTCCAAACTGCCAATATCCCAAACCCCTCCTTTAAAGTGCAGGCATTGTACTTCCCATTTCCAGGACTCAAGTCCGACTATATGAAAATAACCGGTTTCCCTGAATCCCTTCACTAAATATTACCCTGCTCACACTCCAACAGATCGTCAGGTCCCAAGTACCATTCGTCTCCATTCACTCCTATCTAACACGCTCACGCACGCTTGCTGGAAGTCCAAGCCCCTTGCCCACAAAACCTCCTTTACCCCCTCTCTCCAACTCTTTCGAGGACGACCCCTACCCCGCCTTCCTTCCCCTATAGATTTATATGCTTTCCATGTCATTCTACTTTGATCCATTCTCTCTAAATGACCAAACCACCTCAACAACCCCTCTTCTGCCCTCTGACTAATACTTTTATTAACTCCACACCTTTTCCTAATTTTCACACTCCGAATTTTCTGTATAATATTTACACCACAAACTGCCCTTAAACAGGACATCTCCACTGCCTCCAACCGTCTCCTCGCTGCTGCATTTACCACCCAAGCTTCACACCCATGTAAGAGTGTTGGTACTACTATACTTTCATACATTCCCTTCTTTGCCTCCATAGATAACGTTTTTTGACTCCACATATACCTCAACGCACCACTCACCTTTTTTCCCTCATCAATTCTATGATTAACCTCATCCTTCATAAATCCATCCGCCGACACGTCAACTCCCAAGTATCTGAAAACATTCACTTCTTCCATACTCCTTACTCTTTTCTATGTTCACTTTCAACTTTCTACCTTTACACACATTCCCAAACTCATCCACTAACCTTTGCAATTTTTCTTTAGAATCTCCCATAAGCACAGTATCATCAGCAAAAAGTAACTGTGTCAATTCCCATTTTGAATTTGATTCCTCAAAATTTAATCCTACCCCTCTCCCGAACACCCTAGCATTTACTTCCTTTACAACCCCATCTATAAATATATTAAACAACCATGGTGACATTACACATCCCTGTCTAACACCTACTTTTACCGGGAAGTAGTCTCCCTCTCTTCTACACACCCTAACCTGAGCCTCACTGTCCTCATAAAAACTCTTTACAGCATTTAATAACTTACCACCTATTCCATATACTTGCAACATCTGCCACATTGCTCCTCTATCCACTCTATCATATGCCTTTTCTAAATCCATAAATGCAATAAAAATTTCCCTACCTTTATCTAAATACTGTTCACATATATGCTTCAATGTAAACACTTGATCTACACATCCCCTACCCACTCTGAAACCTCCTTGCTCATCCGCAATCCTACATTCTGTATTACCTCTAATTCTTTCAATTTTAACCCTACCGTACACTTTTCCTGGTATACTCGGTAAACTTATTCCTCTATAATTTTTACAGTCTCTTTTGTCCCCTTTCCCTTTATATAAAGGGACTATACATGCTCTCCGCCAATCCCTAGGTACCTTCCCCTCTTTCATACATTTATGAAACAAAAGTACCAACCACTCCAGCACTATATCCCCCCCTGCTTTTAACATTTCTGTCATGATCCCATCAGTTCCAGCTGCTTTACCCCCTTTCATTTTATGTAATGCCTCACGTACCTCCCCCACACTTACATTCTGCTCTTCTTCACTCCTAAAAGATGGTATACCTCCCTGACCAGTGCATGAAATTACTGCCTCTCTTTCTTCCTTAACATTTAAAAGTTCCTCAAAATATTCTCGCCATCTACCTAATACCTCCATCTCCCCATCTACTAACTCCCCTACTCTATTTTTAACTGACAAATCCATACTTTCCCTAGGCTTTCTTAACTTGTTTAACTCACTCCAAATTTTTTTCTTATTTTCATTAAAATTTCTTGACAGTGTCTCTCCCACTCTATCATCTGCTCTCCTTTTGCACTCTCTCACCACTCTCTTTACCTTTCTTTTACTCTCCATATACTCTGCTCTTCTTATAACACTTCTGCTTTGTAAAAACCTCTCATAAGCTTCCTTTTTCTCTTTTATCACATCCTTTACTTCATCATTCCACCAATCACTCCTCTTTCCTCCTGCCCCCACCCTCCTATAACCACAAACTTCTGCCCCACATTCTAATACTGCATTTTTAAAACTATTCCAACCCTTTTCTATCCCCCCCCACTACTCATCTTTGCACTAGCCCACCTTTCTGCCAATAGTCCCTTAGTTTATACACTTTCACCTCCCTCTTACTTGTTGTTGCCACCTTCCTCTTTTCCCATCTACCTCTTACTCTAACTGTAGCTACAACTAAATAATGATCCGATATATCAGCTGCCCCTCTATAAACATGTACTTCCTGGAGCCTACCCATCAACCTTTTATCCACCAATACATAATCTAATAAACCACTTTCATTACATGCTACATCATACCTTTTATATTTATTTATCCTCTTTTTCATAAAATATGTATTACTTATTACCAAATCTCTTTCTACACATAGCTTAATTAAAGGCTCCCCATTTACGTTTACCCCTGGCACCCCAAATTTACCTACTACTCCCTCCATAACATTTTTACCCACTTTAGCATTGAAATCCCCAACCACCATTACTCTCACACTTGATTCAAAACTCCCCACGCATTCACTCAACATTTCCCAAAATCTCTCTCTCTCTCTCCTCTACACTTCTCTCTTCTCCAGGTGCATACACGCTTATTATAATCCACTTTTCACATCCAATCTTTATTTTACTCCACATAATCCTTGAATTAATACATTTATAGTCCCTCTTTTCCTGCCATAGCTTTTCCTTCAACATTATTGCTACTCCTTCTTTAGCTCTAACTCTATTTGAAACCCCTGACCTAATCCCATTTATTCCTCTCCATTGAAACTCTCCCACCCCCTTCAGCTTTGTTTCACTTAAAGCCAGGACATCCAGCTTCTTCTCATTCATAATATCCACAATCATCTCTTTCTTATCGTTTGCACAACATCCACGCACATTCAGACTTCCCACTTTGACAATTTTCTTCTTTTTATTCTTTTTAGTAATCTTTACAGGAAAAGGGGTTACTAGCCCATTGTTCCCGGCATTTTAGTTGACTTTTACAACACGCATGGCTTACGGAGGAAAGATTCTTATTCCACTTCCCCATGGATATAAAAGGAAAAGCAATAAGACCAAGAACTATTAAGATAAAATAAAAAAAAACTCAGATGAGTGTGTATAAATAAATGTGTACATGTATGTGTACTGTGACCTAAGTGTAAGTAGAAGTAGCAAGACGTGTCTGTAATCTTGCATATTTATGAGACAGACAAAAGACATCAGCAATCCTACCATCATGTAAAACAATCACAGGCTTCGTTTTACACTTGGCAGGACGGTAGTACCTCCCTGGGTGGTTGCTGTCTACCAACCTACTATATATATATATATATATATATATATGTATATATATATATGTCGTGCCGAATATGTAAAACTGGTCAATTAGCAAGAACTCATTTAAAATTAAGTCCTTTCTAAAATTTTATATTATACGTTTAAAGATATATTTTTTTCATTAACGTTAATGTAAAAAAATTTAATTTTGCAGCAAAAGAATCTTAGAAAACTTACCTAACCTTATTATAACAAGAACAATTTATTTAAGCCTAACCCAACTAAATATATTTTAGATTTGTTTACAATAATTTAATACTAAACAAACACAGTGAAATATTTTTTTTTTCGTTAGGTTCAGAATGATTTTGGCGAAATTATTGCATACACAAATTTTCGCTTGTCCTATATGGCAAGATGAGCGTTGCTATTTAAGCCAAGATCACAAGTTCTGCCTATTCGTCACGACATTATATATATAAAATATATATATATATATATATATATATATATATATATATATATATATATAATATATATATAATTATATATATATATATATATATGCAATAAGATCACAGTAAACAGGTGATTTCAGAATATGCAAAACAACCACTCTGAAAGAATAGAGAAATTCCAAGCGCTTTCGTGACTACTCACATTATCAAGGAACTATATATATATATATATATATATATATATATATATATATATATATATATATATATATATATATATATATATATATATATAATATTATATATATATATATATATATATATATATATATATATATATATATATATATATATATATATATATATATACATACGACACGACATATATATATATATGTCACAGTTCCAGCACTGAGAGACAAACACCCACCCACGGAGACCAGTGTCACGAATAATAACCCTACTGATGATCCCATCACTGGACTGCTAATTTTGCCAGAATCAGAATTTTTTAAAGCGACTGTGTCATTTCCCGCAGAATCTGTAGTGGGTTACACTGGCACACTACCACAACACATCAGAGAGATAGTAAATCCAGTACTTGGCACAACTGCAGTGATCCTCCTTTCAGTGTTAATAACGTTCATCAAAATTTGTCTTACAGGCATTTTTCCAGAAGACTTTTCTTGGCTAACATATCAACTTTTTCACACATTGGATTACTCTTTCTTGATAAAGTTGATATGTTAGCCAAGAAGAGTACCCAGGAGGAGGAGGATGTAGAACATAACTTTGGTGTATTTGTGTCTAGCATTAGGAATAATATTAGGATAGAAGTATTCACAAATAACCCGCACATAGATGAGAGGAGCTTACGACGACGTTTCGGTCCGACTTGGACCATTTACAAATTCGTCGTAAGCTCCTTTCTTCTGTGTGCGGGTTATTTGTGTATCGTTCCAGTCACGGTATTGTGCCCTTTTTTTTTTTTGTTGCTTTGGAGAGAAGTAAATAACGAAAAGGTTGTTATAGGAATGCAGTTAGAAGCCTGAGTAGATCTATAACCCACTATGATAACATGAACGTAGATAATTATGTTTATGGAGCAACTTGCAATGTGAACAGACTGACTGATGTTGTAGTGGCCAGGCTTAGGCTTGGTTACAAGTACTTCTGGCAGTTTGGGAGACACACAGATGATGATCAAACTAAATGTAAATTATGTAGATTTAGAAAGGACATAGGAAAGTATTGGTTTGGAAATAGGGTAGTTGATGAGTGGAACAGTCTACCTAGTTGGGTTATTGAGGCTAGGACTTTGGGTAGTTTCAAATTTAGGTTGGATAAGTACATGATTGGAAGGGGTTGGATTTGAGAGGGACTTGCACATCGGAGCTTGTTTCTTGGGTGGCATTGAAAATTGGGTTGGTCAAATGTTTGTTAGTAGGATGAATTGTAAAGGACCTGCCTAGTATGGGCCAGCAGGCCTGCTGCAGTGTTCTTTCTTATGTTCTTATGTTCTTATGTGATCAGGCATATGGTCACTGTCTTGAACACTATGTGCTTAATTGTCCACTTATTGAGGAATACAGAGATAGCCAGTATAATAACCGATGTGACATGTCAAGATATCTTATTAATGAAAATAAGATACCAGATATACTAAGCAAATTTCCTAAATTTGCTTGTAACAGATAAGTGAACTGTAGAAATGTAGATATAAACCTATACGTACACCTGTTAACCCTTTTGGGGCCTAGTTCCTAGGCCTTTTGTGTATCCATATGCTCTTGCGCTACTGTCCACAGGATGGATATGGCCTGCACAATAAACTAGCCACTTCAGTGGCAAAATCTAAAAAATCTAATCCTGAAGATATCAAACCTTTCTTTTTATGGGAGCCTCTTTATGCCTTTGGAAAAAGATGGGGGGGAATCAGACCCATCTCTGGTGGTAACACCTGTTTCGATGCCAAAGCGACAACGAGATAAAAGTTAAGACACTTGTGCAACATCTGGTTATCTTTATTGTAAACGTTTCGCCATCCAGTGGCTTTATCAATACAAATTCTTGGACATAATTAGAAAACAGAAGAACTATATACTGGGGAATCCTGCCTACCAGTGACTATGCACAGTGTTGGCTCTCCTCATCGCTCACAGTCAGAGTTGCTCTCCTCACCGGGTGGTGGTTACTGGACCTTCGTCTTCACCATCAGGATTGGTGCGTCGGTGGCTGCCTAACCAAGGGCAGGAAGCCTCTCTCTGCACTCCTGTTGCTGTCTGAAGTCTCCACGCCTCAGCCAGTACGTGTGATCTGCACGCCATACAGCCAGTGTTGCCTCACCTCCTCAGTGTCCTGTGCCTCAAGAGACGGACTCCACAAGAAACTTTAAAGTTATAACCAGGCAAGTACGTGTGTCTACTTCACACGTACTTGCCTAACCATTTATTCTCACAGATTTGGCCGCCACATCTAATTTACGATGCCTTCAATGCCTTCCACTTCCTTCCCCCTTACCACTCCTCCTCTACTGCCAACACCTGCCTCTACTCTGTCTACTCCTGCCTCTAAGGCCTACCCTGCCTCTACCTCTTCCAAACCCAGTTCTTTCTCACTTAACCTCAAATACTCTAAATCTGATCATGCCACTATCTGTCCTGGAAATTTATTGTACCAGATCGCTGGCGCTCCTCAACTGAAAGTCTTTAAAACCAACTCAGGCTTCAAACTACTTCTTGACAGACATTCTTACGAAACGTACACCTCAACCGAGACCAGACAAAAACTTCTCAACGCAGGCTTCACCATTATTTGGACTCCTGAGCACCGCGCAAAATGCACAGTGATCGCAAAACATGTAGACTATTCTCTCCTGACTGCCTATGACACAGACAAAGAAGACTTAATCAAAGACATTAGTACTAAGAACAAAGTCTCTGTTGACGATATTTACAGATCTGAAAACTCTACCATCCTCAAAATACGCTGTTCAACTCCTTCTGACGCCTCTACACTCTTCAATCAAGGAATCCTTGCCAAGACCATCCGCATTCCTCCAAACTCTCTCTTCACTCCGAACTTCCACCTCATCACACAATGTCTGAAATGCTACAAATTCGGCCACGAAAAAATCTCATGCGCTTCCACACAAACCTGCTCCAGATGTTCAGCAACTGGCCACTTCTGGAACACTTGCAACCTCCCCCTTAAATGTTCTAACTGCGGCGGGTCACACACTGCAGTTGCAAACTCCTGCCCTACTAGAAAAGACGTTCCACCCTCAGAGCCAGCAAACCTCCCTCCCTCCCCACCCCCTTCCCTGCACCTCCCTCCCCAGCACCTCCCTCCCCGGCACCTCCCTCCCCTTTCATACCTCCCTCCCCTACCCCCAATGCCTGGGCCTCCCCACGCACTTGGTCTACCTCTTCTACTCTACACACCTCAAACACCAACACACAGACTACAAGCACTTCTCCTTCTACACCTACACCCACACTAGACTACAAAACTAACTGTCAACTCGCCACTGCTGCCCACTCTGCGATGGTAATCTCACAAGCTTACCAATCAGACTACTCACATGTCCTTAACCTAATCTTGTCTGCTAACAATCTTCCCTCTTTAATTATCCCTCCTTCCTGCTTCTCTTCCAAGCCTCCTACAACCTCTCCCTCCTTCCTCTCTCCCACCCCCCCACTTCCTACTCCCACCAGCTCTCCTCCTCCACTACCTCTCTTCACTACTTCTACACCTCCCACCAACACCCCTACTGCCACTGCTACGACCACCCCTCCCCCCACTTCCTTACCCACTTCATCCCCTTCCAAAGCTTCCACTTCCTCACAGCTTACCAAAACTTCCACTTCCTCTGCATCCACCTTCGCCCACTCCACCACAACCAAAACCTCATCCTGGTCCAACTCCACCTCCTCCAGACAAAATCCACTCAAACCTAAACCTACCCCAACTTCTAACGGACAGACCAAAGAACATAAAAACAGATCCATCTCTTCCTCCCCCTCCAGGAAACGGGTCCGTAGCACCTACAAACACACATCCACTGATGGCACTACTATCACGGGCTTTAATCCAAACTCCTCCCCCGACATTAACTTTGCTAAGACGAAACCATTAAATCACGTTTAAGGTGATTCAGTTCAACGTACGTTCTTACTTTACAATTAGACACCTACTGGCCGAGCTCCTTGAAGCAGAGAGGCCAGATATTGTTTTGCTAAACAGTACCTGCCTCAAAGCCCCTCAATGTATCCGCCATTATGGTTATACTGCACTACAGTCCCCCTATGATCCCCACGATGGGGTTGCCATCCTTGTCAATTCCAACATAAAACATGAATTTCTCCCAATCCCTTTTATTCACCAACACTGTCTTGCGGTCAGAATACACACCCACCTTGGCCCCTTTATCTTTTTCACCACCTATGCTCGCCCAAACACTACTCTCAACATACACGACCTCTCCTTAGTCTTCAACTACACCAACACACCAACTTACCTACTAGCTGACATGAATGCCAAACACACTGCCTTTCATCACACCAGTACCACCCAACTTGGTCACCAATTACTCAACTTCACAAACCATAAACACCTAATTCATCTTGGCCCAGACTTCAATACCTTCTTCAACCACACGGGCCAAGGCAAACCAGACATCATTCTGGCAAACCGAGCCAGCTCTCTATTTCAACATTACATCTCACCTGGCCCTATTACAGGCTCTGATCACATCCCAGTCATCTTACACATCTCCTCCAACCCTATCCTCATTCCAACCACACCTTCATTCTCCTACAAGAACGCTGACTGGGATGCTTTCAAACAACACATAGACAATATTAACCTCACCTATGACTACAACAACAAACCTATCTCTGACATCGATACTCAACTTGATCTCATCCAGGACACCATTACACAAGCAGCCAACATCGCAATACCAAAGAAAACTCACACCACTCGCTATTCCTTCAAACCGTCACTCAGAACAAGAAGACTAATTATCTGCTACCACAACCGCTTCCTCTACAACACACATAGATTTAATCAAGTCCGATTAGATCTCACTTACCTTAGAAACAACATTTTACACAGCCTAGACCAAGACCACAACAATCACTGGTCACGACAAATACAACAAGCGGACAGGCAGCGTGTTAAAAACACTAAAGCCTTCTGGAACTTTATCAAAAAAATCAGAGGCACTACTCCCACCAACAAATTCAAACACATCACCCACAACAACACACACATCTCAGACCCACAGGCTGCTATAAACATCTTCAAACACATCTGGGAGAACATCTTCCATGCTCACCCACCTCACCCTAACGTTATTCAACACATTCAGAACATAGAACACTGCACACACACAAGAAACAACACCAGACAGCCACATACATCTAGACACTCTTACCTCCTCCCAAGAACTCGACACTCCTTTCACCAACACAGACATTAAAACTCTCCTCAGACACCTTCCTCCAAAGGCTCCTGGTGCCTCTGGCCTAAACCATATTATCCTGAAACACCTTCCTGACTCTATGATTACTGCCTACACAAACCTCCTCAATGCCTCCCTTGCCTCTGGATACTTCCCTTCTCTCTTCAAAGCTGCTACTGCTATCCTCCTTCCTAAACCCAATAAAGACCACTCTGACCCTAGAAACTATCGCCCTATCAGCCCCCTCGAAACTTTAGGAAAACTCTTTGAAAAACTCATTAATCATCGCCTTCACAGACACCTGGAACATAATTCTCTACTTTCAGATGGCCAGTTTGGCTTCAGAACACACAGATCCACACAGGATGCCATTAACATCATTCTCAACTACATCCACATAAACACAAAACAAAGAAACAGGACAGCCCTGGTTGCAAAAGACGTTGAAAAAGCCTTTGACACTGTGTGGCACGAGGGGCTCAAGTACAAACTCTGCACTAACTTCAACCTGCCTCTCAATACTCGTAAACTCCTCTGCAATTTCCTAGACGGCCGTACCATGAGAATCAAATTCCAAGGCTGTTACTCTGACTACTTCACACTAAATGCTGGAGTACCCCAGGGATCTGTCCTTTCCCCTACCCTCTACATTTTATACACTAACGACATTCCAACACCTATATACCACAACTCCATCACACTAGCCTATGTAGACGACATTACACAACTTATCACTCATGCCAATATAGATACACTCACACACAAAACACAAAATGAGGTTGACAGGATAGCCATCTGGGAACAAAAATGGAGGATCAAAACCAATGCAGCAAAATCCAGCATTACGTATTTTAACTACAGGAAACGTGATCCTCCATTACCTGTCGAACTCAGAACAGCTGACACCCGCACTTACTTCCCTATCACACAATCTGTCACTGTCCTTGGCGTTAATCTTGACTACCTTCTTCGTTTACACGGACACATTCACTCAAGGCATGCAATGTATGTATAATGTTCGCCAAGACCGTAGTCCTGGCACGGGTCTCAATCTTGCGATGACCCGTCTCTGGCTCCCGAGGGAGAAAGGTTTCTACAATGATGCGACATATGCTGTTCAAGCACTCTTCTGGTCAGTTCAACTGGTGCATCTCATAAGCGACAACACCGTATGTACTCCTAACTATGGACACTAGCGAGGAGGAGGATATGTCGTTATCACAGGTAACAGCTTGTCTGGTTCGTTGACTCCATGGTACACTAGTGTGGCCGCAGTCATCTCTGGGTCCTCTTCGGGAGGGAATATCACTCCTAGTTGCCTGCGGAGTGTCTCAGTAACTTCGCACTCCAGAAGATAGTGTGTTAGGGGCCGCTGGACAACGTGCTGACAGTACTGGCACATCTCCTCCTCAGCCTTGTCTACCATCATCTTGGCTGTGGGAAAGCCCAAACGAAGCCGATGGATGGCGGTACACTGCGCTCTGGACCAGCTTCTATCATATGGAGGGGGTTCTCCCTGAGTCGCTGCTCGGTACCACTGTTGAGATGGGGTATCACCTAAGACCTCCCCCATAAGTTTCATGGCTCTGGCAGCCACCAGTTTGGTCTGTCGTAGGCTGATTGGGACAGTAATCCCAACATGTGGATAGTCTGTTGCTGCCTTGGCTGCATCATCTGCCGCCTCATTTCCCCGGATGCCAGCATGGCTGGGGATCCAGTTCAATGTCGATCTGTTACCCTGAACTTCTAAGGCTGTCATTATGCTCAGGATCGATGTGATGAGGTGAACATTATCCTGTGGTTGAGGATGGGAGAGGGCATTGATTGCAGAGGTGGAATCAACATGTATGACAGGTCGGAGTCGATGTCGTAGGGCATGTGACAATGCCTGCTGAATCGCCACCAGCTCAGCTTGAAGGATCGTGCAGTGGTCAGGGAGTCGCCAGCCTTGTGTGTGACCATTGTGGTACAGTCCAGCTGCTGCTCTCTTCCTGTCAGGGTCGACAGAACCATCTGTGAAATACACTGCACATGTGCCTCCCTCTGCCAGTGCCATGCTTGTCTCAGCATGATTGCTGAGGGTGTCTTGACTGCAGAGACACTTAGAGATGGGTAGCTGCATGATGAAAACATCGGCTGGATCTGGGCGCCAGGGAGGTGGTGGATGGTACCCAGCAACAGGAAGGTCACAACTCTTCTCACAGAGCAGCTGTACAGGCAGCAGCTTCCGCCCAGCAGCACAAAACGAACGAATCCAGGAGTAGTCCGTGAAGAGTGTGGGATCTTGTGACATGGTTGTTAATATCCGTCTCCTTAGTGGGGTACCTTGCTGCCGGTGCAGAATCGTGGCCACTTTGCAGGCGTTTATGTATCTTACTCTGTCAGCCAAGGAAGGAAGCCGGGCCTCAGATCTGAGACATACTGTGTTGGTCCAGATGGGGGCCCCAAGCATAGTTCTTATCGCCTGGATTTGTACGACCTCCACCCTTTGCCTGCTCTGCGGGAAGAGATGAGCTAAAGCCGGTGCACCGTAGTCAATGAGCGAGCGTATAGCTTGTATATAGTACAAGCGAAGTACATCTTTGCTTGCCCCTGCACGGTGCCTCGTCATGGCTCTCATGGCGTTGAGTCTGAGTAGAGCACGTGACCTGACATACTCGGCCTGTTTCTGAAAGGTCAGCTTTTTATCAATGTAGATTCCCAAGTACAGGTAGGAGCCTGTCCACTCAAGTTCTATATCCTGAATACGTAATCTATTCATAGGATCTGGTCCCTTGAACATCATTGCAAGAGATTTCTCGGCCGAGATCTTGAGGCCTAGTTCCTTGCAAGACTGCGTAATTAGGTCCAAAGCTCTCTGAGCCTGTCGTTCTAAATTGCCTTTCCCATTCACTACTAGTGCAAGATCATCAGCATAGCTGAGGAGCTGTGTACCACTATGAAAGGGAAGGCTCACAAGTTCCTGCATAAGGATGTTAAACAGGGTAGGACTGAGCACACCTCCTTGTGGCGTACCGTTTTCCAGGGATTTAAAGGAAGAGTAGTGTCCCTGAAAGCTGACACAGGCCTGCCTGCCCCTAAGGTAGGACTCTATCCAGGCCAGGAGGCGTCCTTTGATTCCCTTCCGAGCTAGTATTGCCAGAATTGCTGTGGGGCTGGCTAGCTCAAATGCCTTTTCAAGGTCGAGGTAGACGACGATACTAGGTTTTTTGTTACTGTCAGCAATCTGGCTTAGTAGAGTGGTTATGCACTCTGCTGTTCCCACTCCTTTGGTGAAGCCAAATATGTGATGATGAGAGGGTCCAAGTTTCCATAGGAGGCGGTTTAACACCATCCTCTCAGCAGTCTTGGCTAAGCAGCTGGTCAGCGATATGGGTCTCATACTGCCTGGGTCCTTGGGCTTTGGAATTGGTACGATTGTAGCTTTCTTCCAAGCTGCTGGGAGTGTCCTGGCCCTCCACGACTTGTTAATGACGTCTAGTATGGCCTCCCATCCACTCTGCCCAGCCCGTGCAATCATGGAGTACGTCACACCATCGATGCCCGGGGCAGTGTCACCTGTGTTCTTAATGGCACGTCGGAGTTCCAAGTCCGTGAGGTCTACATCAGTCACATCTTCCGACTCACATGCAGCTTGTATCGTTAGCTGGCGCTGTGGCAGAAGATCCGTCTGTATATTCCGGATGTCCTGTGGGAGCTGAGTGGAGGCTCCCCTGGAAGTGAAAAGCTCCACTAGTTTCTCTGCTTCCTGGGATGGGTTCGGGTGTGCTGGTGGCCTCGGCTTGCTCTTGCCAGTTGCTATGTTGAGCTTGCCCCATATCTCAGATAAGGTGGTGTGATGCCCGAATGTTGAGCACCACTCCAGCCATTTCTCAGTTTTTACTCTGAGAGAGATTCTGCGGGCATGCTGCACAATGGCTCTCAGAGTATTCCTGTTCTCTGCCGTAGGGTTACGCCTGTATAGCTTCCTAAAAGAGTTGATGCGGTGGTTCTGCTCCCGCACCTCGTCGTTGTAGAACCACCAGTCTCTTTTGTGAGTGCGTCCTGCGGACTTCTTTGGAATTGCGCACTCTGCTGCCTGGATGAGAACAGTGATTAGCTCCTGTTCAGCCGTATCACAGTCTTCAGATAGAGAGTATGTGGACCACCAGTTATGAAGATAATCCTGGAACACCTTCCAGTTGGCCCTCTTTACGTCCCATCTAGGAGGCAGCACAACTGTGGGAGGCCTGTTGATGTTGAAGGTGGTGATCACTGCAAAGTGGTCACTGACAAGGTGAGGATGAGTTTCCCATGTGGCTCCTGCTGCGAGTTGTCTTGACCCGAAGGTAAGGTCGAGGCAGCCACCCAACAGGTGTGTGGGGTCTCCATTGTTTAGCAACTTTACCTCTGGAATATCGTGTAGGAGCATTGCTATATGTCTGCCAGCAGCATTGGTTGCTGAGTGAGAGTGCAGAATAGGGTGATGTGCGTTGAAATCTCCACCCACAATAATACACTCAGTGCGTGCTAGTGCGAGGAGCTCTGCAATGTCGAGGGTGTGTCTTGGGTTCTTGTAGATGTTATAGATGGTAATGGGCGCCCCAGGTATGTGCACAAGGATGGCCTGTACCTCGACATCCTCCCCACAGTCCACAGGGTTGGCTATAACCTCGTGAGGTATTGTATTGGATACAAATACAGCTGTGCCTCTGCAGTGAATGCCCGGGTCCATGTGCCGAAAATACCCAGCAAAACCGGGTAGTCTTGGGCACATAGTCGGGACAGTCAGAGTTTCTTGTAGCAAGACGATGTCAACCCGATCCCGAATTACTGCCTCCAGCAAGAGGTGCTGTTTGCCCCTCAGGCCCTGAATGTTCCATTGTAGGACCTTGAGGGTGTGATTTGGTACCGAGGTTATTCCATCGCTGTTGTTTCCTGAGCTGGAGACTGAGTCCTGCCCGCTCTGAGAACCTGCAAATTCATGGCATCCACTGTCTCCTCTTCGGTCAGAAAGCACACTCTCAGGAGAGTACTGACCATCTGCCGGAATGCGCTCTGTTGTTCCGTGGAGTTGATTGTGTTGCAAATAAGATCCGTGAACACCTTGATGAGTGCTACGAGATCCTCCCTGGTGAGGGCCTGCTTTGGAGATGGGTTCGAAACAGTGGATATTATCTGGGCTGCTGTGGTCTGTAGGGACTGCTGAGGGTTGGATTTCTTTATTGTATGCACCGTGGTCTGTTGCTGTATACCAGGTTGAGTAGCCGGGATC